>NW_020945139.1:0-32537 GCF_900497805.2 Vombatus ursinus | reverse complement strand
TTAGACCTGTGGAAGAATGAGGGTGACAGAGGGAGTCACTATCATTAAAATTAGTAATCAACAATTTAAATTGTAGTAGTATTGTAGTAATTGTAGTAATCAACATTTAAATGCCTACTATGAGTCCCTTGCTGTGCTAGGTGCCAGGGATACAAATATAAAGAATGAAACTATCCCTATTAGCAAAAGAGATTCCTTTCTAATGGGGGAACAACAAATGCATAGGTATTTATAGAAAAACTAGAAAAAGAATAAGTACAAATAAATAGAATACAATTAAATTAATAATAATAATAGCTAGCATTTACATTGCACTTTAAGATTTTTCAAACATTTTACAATATGTGGTCTCATTTGACCTTCACAACAAGGAACTGAGATAGGTGCTAATATTATCCCCAAGGTACTTACAAGGTAGTTAAAGTCAGGGCTTTAGCAACTGAGGTGGGGTGGAGATCAGAAAAGGCATTATGTAGAAATTCATTCTTGAAAGAAATGAGAAATTCTATGAGGTGGAAGTGAGCAAAGAATGCATTCTAGGAATGGGGGGTGGTTCATGGAAGGTGAGAGACAGTGTCATGTGAATAGAATAGAGAGGCCAGTTTGTCTGGCTAGAATCCTTTAAAATGCAATGCAAACATCTACCTTTGCAGTTGAAGGTATGGTCTTACCTGTAATATGTAGGAATGTTAGACTCAAGGCAAAATTAGAAAGTTGGTAAGGTTTATCTTTAACATTCCTCCTACTCCATAGCTCTTCCCTTCCTCTTGCACCCCTAATAAAACTTAGATGAGAGATTTTCCTTTTTCCTGCCTTAATTCAAAATATTCCTTTAAAAACCTCCCATTCCCAGCTAGTCTGAGAAGTTCGCATGTTTTAATAGTTGTAATTTTCAGAAAGGACCCATGGATGAAATTGCAGATCTTTTAAAATATTAAGGTAAGTTCACTAGTTAATCCTTTCATGTAACCACCACATTTTACCTAAGGCCTTCTGGAGCTTGTTCTGGAATCCGAAGGAATGATAGAGAGATAGTCTGGCACAATAAAAAAGAACATTTGTTTTGGAGGCAGAAGGTCTTAATTTGAATTCTGGCTCTGCCTTTTATGAGTCGTGTGGCTTTAGACAAATTTTTTTTTAACTTCTCTGGGTCAGTTTCTTCATCTGTAAAATGCGAGGGCTAGACTAGATTACTTGAATGATTTAAAGCCATAGATCTATGATCCTATGACTTAATAATCATTCATTCAGTCAATAAATATTTATTAAGTACCTACTAGAGCTGTGCTAAGTGCTGAGGATACAAAGAAAGTGAAAAGAGAGTCCCTGCCCTCAAGGAGCTCACAATCTATTCAACATAATGGCATACAAACATATGCTGTTGTTCAGTAGACCCCATTTGGGATTTTCTTGGTAAGGATACTGAGTGGTTTGCATTTCTTTCTCCAACTCATTTTACAGATGAGGAAACTGAGGCAAACAAGTTAGGGGCTTTGCCCAGGGTCACACAGCTAGTAAGTATCTGAGGCTGAATTGGAATTTAGGTCTTCCTGACTCCAGGCTTGGTGCTTTATTCACTGTGACACCTAGCAGCCCAAGCAAACATATACAATTGAGCTATATGCAAGATAAATAGGAAATAATTATCAGAGAAGAGGAGCTAGAATTAAGAGGTAGTAGGAAAGACTTCCTGTAGAAGACAGATTTTAGTTGAAACTTAAAGTAGATATGAAGAGGTTGTGCATTCCAGCAATGGCAGACAACCAGAGAAAATGCTAATGGCTAAGGATTTGAGACCAATGGAAGATTAAAATCCATCTCTACCCCCCCCCCCATCAAGACCCAGCTATAGTCCATTATGGAGGATCCGAAGTAATGGAATGCTTCATTCTCAATTCCTTCATCTTCCTCCTTCCAGTTTTGGTTCTCAGCTGCCATATCCCTCTGTTTAGTAAGGAGATAAAGTATGTGTTTGCTGAGGTGGCTTATAGGGTCTTTATGACTTCTTACTGGGAAAATTCATTTGATAATGTTTTTCATTTTGTATTTTTCTAATTTTTCCAAAGTTAGAAGGTTCTTACAAGAGTGAAAGTTGAAGTTGTAATAATAATAAATTATGCCTACTCATTTAAAAAAATAAGTTTGTGTTGATGTATTTGGATTTTTTATATCATTATTGTTTCCCCTTGTATCTTTCCTCCTTTCTATCCTAGAGATGCTTCTCAGATAATAAAGAGTATTTTTTAAAACAAAAAAGAAAAAGAAGAAAAAATTCACATAATTGATGAATACATCAAAAAAGTCTGAAAATATATAAAATGTACAATACTTGTGAACCCCCACCTCTGCAAAGGGATGGGTGGGGAGCATCTTCTCATATTTCTTCTTTTAAACTGTGCTTATTCTTTATACTTTTGCAACATTCATTATTGATTTTTTTATGGTTGTTCTTTTCATTTATATTGTTCTATATTATGTATATTGTTTACATGGCTCTGCTTACTTTATTTTGCATCAGTTCATTTAGATATTTTCATTTTTCTATATATATAACATTTATCATTTCTTCCTATAATATTCCATTACATTCACATATTGCATTTGTTTAGCCATTCCCAGTTAATGGACATCTACTTTGTTTCCTATCCTTTACTATCGTGAAAAATGCTGCAATAAATTCTGATGTAAAGTCCAAATATTGGCTCTTGGAAAATAAAGCCAGTAATGGAATTGCAGGGTCAAAGAGTATGGGCATTTTAGTCACTTTATATGAATAATTACAAATTGCTTTCAAAATGGTTGTACTGCTTCAGAGCCCCACTAACAAAATATTAGTGTGTCTTTCTTCCCCAAACCCCTCCAATGTTGACTTCCCATTTTTGTCATCTTTGCTAATTTGTAACACCGCAGGATTGTTTTGAATTGCAATTTGCTTATTATTAATGATTTTAGGTATTCTTTCATGAGGTTGTTAGTAGTTTGTGATTCCTCTTTTGAGAACTGTTTATATCCTTTGAATTATCCATTGGGAAATTGCCTCTGGTTGTGTGTATGTGTATATGTGTATGTTTGTGTGTGTATATAACACACACAGAGATATATGTCATGCATCTTATGTATATATGGCACATTATACACATGTTTAATACATATGTTATACATACATATGTGTTAATTATTTAAATATCTAGTGTGCCAAACCCTTATCTGAGAAAACTGATTCAAAGATTTTCCCCCATTTGATTGCTTCTCTTTTTATCATAGATGCGGTAATTTTGTTTGTGCAGGTTTTCAGTTTCATGTAATCAAAGTTATCTGTTATTGTTTGCAAATGCCTCTCTCCCTTATTTGGTTAAGAATACATGTCCTACCCATAGCTGTAGGAAGTATATGATCTGCTTCTTTTCTATTTTTTTAATAGTGTGATCATTGATATTTAGGTAATGAATATATTTGGAATGTACTAGGTAATAAAGGGTTAGGTGTTGGTCTGAGCCCAATTTCTGCTAGACTGCTTTCCATTTTTCCAGCAGCTTTTGTAAAATATGGAGTTCTTTCCTAAGTAATTTATGTTTTCTAGTTTATCAAACACTGGGTTATTGAGTTCCATTGTTTCTGATTCTCCCTTTTCTAGCATGTTCCATTGATCTACCTCTCTATTTTTTAACCAATGCCAGATGGTTTTGATGACTGCTCCTTTGCAATACAGTTTGTGGTCTGGAAGTGCTATTCCCTCTTTAATCCATACCTCCTTTGATAATTTTCCTTGATATTCTAGATCTTTATTTTTCCAAATCAATTTTGTTACTATTTTTCCAAGTACTGTAAAACATCCCTTTGATAATTTGATTGGCATAGCATTAAAAGTGTAAATTAACTTTGACTAAATTGTCATTTTTTATTACATTGGCAAGACCAATATAACAATAACATGAACACTTAATATTACTCTAGTTATTTCATTTGTACTCAAGCAATCAGAAAGTGATGTCCACAGCCTGAACTTTTAGTCCTCTGAGCTAACCAAGACTGGAGGATAGAAAAATTAACCTAACTTACATGGGGAGAGAGATTAGTTATATTGTTCCCTACACAGTCAAACAGAATTACACTCCTTAATTCAAGTAAAACATAAGTTCCATGAGGGCAGTTTTATGTTTTCTTCTCCTTTATTTCCCAAGTGGTCAATACATGTCTTATACATAATAGATATTTTCTAAATGTTTATTTGTTGGGTGTTTGTTGAATTGAATCTCAGTAAGGTAGGCTGGCTCATAACCAACAATTATAATTATTTTAATTAGCTTGCTTAGGCTGACCCTGAGCACTGAAAAGAGCAATGACCTAGCATTACATGAAATGACATTTCTTTATGCCTTTAAGCACATGATAAAAACAGCTCTTCTATCTCCAAGTAGAATCCATGAACCATCCTTCTAGATAGCCAAATCTTATATTTTTTTTGTTTTCATTTTTTAGTAAGAATGCCATTATGAATATAATCCAATTCTTCTAACAGTGAGTCAATTCAATCTTTTTAATGTTTATTTCATTTTTTATTAAATCAAAATTCAGGGTCTAATTTCAGTTCCAATCAGGGTAAGGAGAGATGGGGGATGGGGAAGAAAGACACAAAGGCCAAATAGAAAGAAACATAGATGTAGGGAGGAGGTAAGGGTTAAGGTCTTAGACACTGTCATATTAAGTGGATATATAGAGTATGTTGAAGGCTTATAGCATCCCTTCTCAACTGCCTCCTTTTACCATTCCGCTGACATATGCTAAGTATGTATGGGTGCGTGGGGAGAATGGTGGCAGTAAAAAGACTGTCTCTCTCTAGTCCCAGAACTATAACAAATATCAAAGATATACAAGATAGATAGGATAGAATGAAGAAGTAGGTAGAGTGGGGAGACTGGAGGTATGTACAATGTAGAGTAGTGAAGGAATGAGGAAGGGAAGAGAAAAAATGTAAAGAAGGAAAAGTATGGGCACAATATTAAAAATTAGCTCCAGATGGAAAGTGGGGCTTAGATGGAGGTAGTGGGTCTCCCATCACACTGAAGCACATTGTGAAAATGGAAGAAATAGGGTAAGAAGGCTGTACAATCCTATCATTGTCTCTATTACCCCCAGACCCTCAAACAGCTAAGTCTCCTTTGTGGGTATGAGTATAAAGGAAGAGATGAGCAATGATGGGATCTGACAGGCTAGTTCTTCTTTGGTGAGTGTGTCTCTAGAGTAAAAAAGAAGGAATCCTTTAATTATCTATCTTGTCCTTGACTTTTTGATCCTTTTGCAACCAAGTCAAATAGGTGGAATCTTGGTATCTAAACCTGTTGGATTCCAGGACATGCTAGAGGATGATGCCATCCTTCTTGCCCTATAGTAGGTGCTAAATAAGAATGTGTTGATTGATTTGTATTGAGAGTAGCAGAAATGAAATGAATATTTATAGATGGTCTAGTATCTTTGTGCTTCTAAGTACGGTTTCCTCTAATTCAGTTCTACACAGACTAATTAAGAGCCTACTATATATAAAGCACTGTGGGAATATAAAGATAAAACAGCATGCCCTGAAAGACTTTGCAGTAAAATTGGGCTGATAAGACATGCAAATTGGTGTAAAAATACAATACACAACGAGTCAGGAGAGAGAGCCATAAGAGGTGTTTTTTTGGGGGCGAGCATAAGAAGTGATTTTGTTGGTATAAGGAAGCACTTTGAAGAAAATTCTCTTGGCCAAGGTCTTAAAGAGTGGCCTGGGCCACTGAAAAATTGAGTGCCTTGCTCCAGGTCACATAGCCAATATGTGTTAGAGGCAAGCCTAGAGTATAAGACTTCCAACCTAAAAGGCCAGTTCTCTTTCCTCCAAGTCATCTTCCTCTGCCAGAAGATACATCAGGGGGAGCAGATCAAGATCTGCTGGAGAGATCAGGAAAGCTTCATGAGGGAGGTGGAATCTATCTAGGCCTTGAAGAAAGAAAAAGATTTCAAAGAGTAAAGAATTTTAAGCACTACTATGTGCCGGGCATGATACACAGAGGCAGTAAAGAATAAGACAAAATAGGATGATAGCTGGTTATCCAGTTTGTCTGGAATGTAAAACTAGGGAAAGTTGAGTGAAATAATGTTAGAAAACTAGGTTAAGGCTAAGTTGTTAAGGTCTTTACATGGCAGGCTCAGGTGTTTTTTATTTTGTCATAGAGGCAATGGAGAACCAGGGCAAGTTTGTCATTGGGTTGCTATTATTATTATTATTATTCAACTATTGGGTTGAAATTGAGAAGTGATCTCTGTATTAGGAAGATTGCTCTGTCAATTTTGTGAAGGAAGAATTTGAGGAAAAGCTGGAGGACCAGTTAAAAAGACTGTTATAAAGGTCTAGGCAAAAAACAATGGATGTCTGAAATAGGGAAAGGGCAATTTAAGTGTGTTAGAGGGGAGAAATACAGGGGATAATGTGAAGGTAGAATCAAACATTTGACATTTGATTGAACATAGAGGATGAAGCAGTGGGGAATAAAAAAAAATATTAGGAGCTCCTGCTTCCTTTTATGCCACCCCACCACTGTCCGTTCAGATATCAAAGTGAGACAAACAACTGAGGAACATTTTGTGTTTTTGTTTTGTTTCATAGGTTGCCATGGCCAAGAAATATTCATCGCCTGGTGGTCAGCCTTCTGGTGATGAACATCTCCATATTTATCTAGGTGGGTCATAGGACAGCAGAAACATAATATGATGCTCAGCCCCTACTTGAAACTTTTCCAGCCTAGTAGAACATGCCCGAGCTTGTGCTCTATTGGCATAGCCTTCAAAAACCCATGGCCAACTCCATACTATGATCAAGCATTGGAACAGGACTTTTGTGGCTCTTGTAAAAGTCAAATTGAATAAGGTATATAAAAGCACTTTATAGCACTAAAGTACCGCATAAATGCAAATTGTTACAATGATGATGATGATGATGATGATAATTTTAATATACATTTGAATGGCAATAAGATTACTTTGCAAAACATAAGTTAATTTACATTTTCTCTAAGTAACAAGTTTGTATTTTATATTAAACATCTTACTGCTGGTTTTTTTTTTCTCTGTTAGGAAGGGTCTGATGGGGTTATCTTGGTTTGGCACATAAAATAGGCTCACCAAATTTGATGAGTAGAGAAGTATGTCTGTTTTGGTATTTGAAGGGAACTAAAAGGCCTATGAGTCATTAACATTTCCCTCTTACTGCCTTGCTTGAATGCCTAAAATATTCTGAGTATTTATTAGGCTCTCTAGGCTCTCTCTGGAGCCTCTGAAGTGCCTAAGAGTCCACAAGGTTATTAGAAGCAAAGCTCCATTGGTTCCCTCCCCTCCACAGAGTACAATCCTCCCATCCAAGGCACAGAACCAGAAAGGGTTAAAATTTTGAGAGTTTTCAGAAGCATCATGAGTATATAATATGAATAGTTTGTGTAGAAGAGGGTCTGGTGGCACTGAATATAGTGAAGGCTGAATAACATTATATCTACATAAATGAAATTGATTATATTCTAACAGACAAGAATTGACTCATTATTGATATAGAAGTTATATCCAGGGGGCAGCTAGGTGGCATAGTGGATAGAACACGGCCCTGAAGTCAGGAGGACCTGAGTTCAAATCTGACCTCAGACCAAACACTTGACACGTACTAGCTGTGTGACCTTGGGCAAGTCACTTAACCCTGATTGCCTCACAAAACAAAACAAAAAAACCAAAAGAAGTTATATCCAAATCAATGGTTTCTAGTTAGTCTATAAAACTGTTAAAGCAAATTGATCAAAATCAATACCAAATTAGAAGAATAAAAATGAGAAGGTATAGCATGTAGTTGAGGCATTCTAACTTGAACTATTTAAGCAAGATGCTGACAATGAAAAAATGAGAAACAGACAAAAGGATGGACCTCAATGTAGTATCCACGTTTCCTAAGGAAGTTAAATTAATGTAAATGAAGCATCATAATGAGGAGATTAAAGGAGAATAAAAATCACCTCAACCAGTGAATACTTGATTTCCTTGCCATACATAAAGATATAGCAGCCAAGAGCAATACTGCTTTTGAACACAAATAAAAAATAAATCTTAGGAAAGGGGATAGTTGAAGATTATGAGTTTTGCCTCAAAACAGCAAGAGATTTTGAGGAAAAACTCCAATAGCTCCAACTCAGTTAATTGAGCTCATCCTAAAAGCATCTAAGGATGAAACTGAAAGGAGAATGAAAAACACTTGAGAAATAAAAAAAAAAGATTCCTCAACATTTCTATTACAAACAATTTTCTCCATAAATGACAGTATAGTTGGCCCATGTGGGCTCTAACCTGAAAGCTAGAACTGACAACAAAGAAAATGAAGATAGGAAGAATAGCAGGGCTACAGCAACCACATAGAGGGTACATATGGGTCAGTTAAAATGCAGTTTTGAGCACTGAGGGATCAAATCTCAAAATATCTTAAAGGAGGGACGCTATCAAACACTTAGGAAAAAGAAAAACATGGTTTCTTACAGTTACCAAAAACAAAAAAAAAGATTCAATAGGCTATTAATAACTATCAAATCACATGCCTACTTTTCTCATATTTTGCTAAGCAGAGACATATGGCAGCCAAAGGTAATGCCAATTTAAATGGCAAACCCATTCCCAACAAGCCCATTGTACAATAGATGACTATAACTGAGGTTACTTCACAGAACAGAAATAAAAAGTAGTAATGCAAGTACTTATGTGAGAAGGTGGCAATAACATCAAAAAAGAAGTGGAGGCAAGAGTCTCAATCTTTCTAAATACATGAATACTTTGACCATGAGTCCTTACAACCTCAATGGTGCATATTTTAACTCATTCACACTTTCTAAGCATGTATTAATTACTCATATCCTACTATAACTCCTCAATGGGGATTCCACTCAATATACTGAAAGTTTTCCAAGCTGATGGCAAGAGGGTTGTCTTGTCTTTGTGTGGATAACAATTGAGAATATATTCCTGACTGAATACACACATAAATAATCTATGCTAGAAGTAACAAAATTTGAAAGTCATGTAGGGTTTAGTCCTTAAAATATCTCGTAAAAGGAAAGATTACAAAGGAAAAGGAAGATTCAAGGATGATATGTTAGAGAGAGAGAGAGGGATAGATAGATAGAGAGAAGCAACTTCTGATTCACAAGACTGCTTTATTTTCTTTATAAAATGTTTACAGGAATGGTCTATGAGCTTTTAGAGTGTAACCTTGATGAAAGCATGAGGACAATGGTGGGCTTAAATAGACATTTCTTCTGTGGCCACATCACTAATTTACAGATTAAAAAATATAAAATTATATTTATATAATTTATATTAACTTATAATATTTAACATTAATAATACATAATTAGTATATTAAATACTATATATTGCATAATGTGATTATTAATAACCAACAGCATGACATTACTTTATAATAATTTGTATTAAAATATAAAGTTATAGAAGATATCATGACATATGTGATTATGAAGACAATTTTGTTTAACAGTGACATCAAATGAGGTGTAAAGCAGGAAGACCACACATTCACTAAAAGTGCATACCAATGTCTTAAAATGTGTTCTCTATAGAATCCAAACAAAACAAGAATTATTTACTGATGTAAAGGTTCACCAAATGCTTTAATTCACAGCTGACATTGCACTACTAACTGTATCAAGTCCAAAGAACAGTATTAAAAACTCCTTATTGATATCCAAAGAAATAAAGAAATCTACACTTTAAAAGCAAAGTAAATGTAAACTATTTAGTTCCAGATTGTAGTTAATGGATATGCTGGGCAGGTGCCATAAAGGGTCAATTACCTGCCCTTTCAACTCCATCATTTTACCTGTTTCTTTTTCAAAGTGCTCTACAACTCACTTTCTGCAGTTGCTAGTGTCCCCCTCTTTCAGATTACCTTCCACTAACTCTATGTTACCTTTTATATACCTAGTTATTTACACAATTATCTTGACATTAAATTGTAAGCTCCTTGATGGTAGGAACTAATTTTGCCAATTTTTTTGGTATCCCTAAAATAATGCATAGCATATAACAGGCTCCTCATAAATGCCTGATAACTGACAGAGACTACAACTGAATAGGAAGAAGAGAGTTGCATAGATTGTGTTTGGGAAAACACTACTTAGTGCTTTCAATGATCTCAGTCAGCTTATTGTCATTAAAGCGTTTCTCTTTAAAACAATATTCTTCTGGTTCTAGGATCGTAAGATTGTAGAATAGAGGTGGTCCTAGAAGGGTCTTCAGAGGCCATCCATACCCTTCACCCTATTTTACAGATGAAGGAACTGAGACCAGGGAGGGAGATTGACCAAGTCTTGCTATAGGACCACTTATCCAGTCACATAGCGAAAATAAGAAGCCATAGACAGAATACCCAGGTCCTCTGACTCCAACTCCAAATCCAGCTTTCTTTCCACTTGAGCTAATGAGTGAGGAAGTCAGGACTCAGCAACATCTTTTAACTCTAAACCTAGTGTTCTTTTAACTATATCAAACTACATCCCAACTGAGAATGTTCACAAAATAGTTGTAGAAATCTTAGTACAGCTATACTGAGTATACCAGGCTTAAAGGATGACTTTATCCTAAGTTTAAATATGCTGTATAGCCAGTCCTGGCTATTCTAGTACAGTGCTGGAATTAATTGCTCACACAATTTTATACTCTTATAGAAGTTCCATATTATATCCACAAAGTGTCTGAACTATGCTTTTATGTTTATACTTCTGGTCTGAAGAGAATTTTGGAGTAAAATTCATTGGGAATAGAGCATGTGACTTTCATTTAGGTCATTGTATCCTTGAGTTGGGGAAGAGGTAGGGGAGAAAAAAAATCAATGAATCACTGCTGAAGGTGGGAAACCCACTCTATCCCCATCACTTTTCTAGGAACAGGGACCAAATGCCATCATGTGTACCCTAGTTCCCAAAACTATCTTACATTTCTTTTGTATCTATTTATACAATATCCCTAAAGTCTTAGTGCAAGTTTAAGTATTAATAGCTTGCAACTATTAAAATTTACTACTACTACTACTACTAGTTCTCTTCTTTCTCTTTCTCCTCCAACTGTTAAGTATATAGCTTAAGTAGCTGTAGTTGTCTACTCCCTATTAGAATGTAAACTCCTTAAGGGCAGGGACTGTCTCACTTCTTTCTGTCTTTATACACTCAGTGTTTGGTACATAAATAAACTTCATAATTGTTGATTGATTGATTCTGCATTTGGAAAACTCATGAGGTTGAAGGTGCTATTCCTGGGAGTAAGATATCTGGCCAACCCTTCATCTTGAAAGGTTTATACACACTGATCATGTCTTAGAGTGCCCCAGAGCTCCTAGATCTCTCTTACTCAGGCTTTGATCTGAGAAGCAGTTTATCACAGACCTATTTGGAATATTTAGGTTGGAAACATGACATTTGGAAAGTTCTATCGATTTACTTTTTAAAAAGCTCTTCAAATGCCTCCTGAACCTTTAAAAAAATTAATTTTATGCATCACAGATGTTTTTAAAAGATGGTCACATTTAGTTAAATTTCTTACAAAGCCCAAGTAAAAGGTCAATTTGTTTGGATTAAAGATGCTGTTTGTATAAGAACTGAGTGGATTTAAGCCAGAAGAAGCTCTGGTTTCAGTAGAGGTTTTATAGAAACAACTTTTTAGATTTAAAGTGTTTTGTTTCACTTTCTTGTTTGAAGTCTGGGTAGTTTAAATGAGGATCACTTGAGTGGCCTGTCAGCATCCAGGGAAACTCCTTATTGCACTCCAAGCCTACCCCCATCTTTTGTACAGGTGTGTGGCATGTGCAAAAAGTGTCCCAGCATGCAGTACTTTGCCTTTATCCTAAAGGCAGTATTTAAAGGTTCCATTCCAGTCAGATGTCCCTTACTCCTGCCACTGCCTGGCCTTTACAATCTCCTTTGAGTCCCTCAGACAGAGACCTTTTATGCAAATGAAAGGAAATGTAATCCTTGCCAGCCAAGAGAATAGTTGAAGGAGAAATTATTAGTGGGATCTGCTATTCATACAATAAAAGAGTTTTTCTTGTACTGTCGAGGCAAGAATAATGGATTTTGCAACAAGCTTAAGAAAAGGAAAAAGCCGATTTAGTCAGTTGTCACCTTTGGCCCACTCTCTTACCACCTGCTGACTTCAAGTAAAATTTGTCTGAAGATGAGGATTAATGTAATGGCTGCTTCCATTACTTCTCTACTTTTTTTGGATGAAATTTGATCATTCTCCTTCACATTCCTTTTCCTCACCTGCTCTTGGAAGCAAATTTAATTCTCTGGAAGAAAATACAGTCCAGACCAGAACACACACACACACACACACACACACACTCACACACACACACACACACACAAAACCTCAATACCGGTCTCTCTTACAATTCAGAGGTTTGACTCTTAATCACAAATACTTCTCTTCTGAGCTGTTTATATTATACAGTTTATTCCATTAAGGTCCAATTTCAGGTGCTCAGTGAAACCCAGATGGCTTGAGGCTGGTTGTCCTAAATAATATAAGCTTTTGCAAGTAATAAACAATATCTTAGACCAACTTCCTCAAGGATTCATTTTAAAGTTCACAGGAAACTCCCACAGCTCATTGTTTACCAAACTTTGCCTGACTTATGGATCTTTCCATTGATGGCATAGAGAAGTTGGACTATCTGAGAGGTAAGTTTGCTTGCCAGTGTGGCTTCCTAACAGCTCTCAGCTATGCTTGAGCATTGGGAATTGTGTTAAAGAGGATCATTACAGTATTTCTTCTGTTTACTTTTAATTGTCCAGTTTACTATTGAGTAGCTATTTAGTAATCCACCTGCCTGAGAACACTGTCTGGTAATTTTTTCCTAATTTCTAGACATTACTTCAAATTCAGACTTTAGTTTTTAGGTACACAAAAATATATACATGTCAGTTACTTTATATGAATGCATACCTTTCAAGGCCTGATTTGTTTTCCACTTCAACCCTGAAGTCTGATTATCCTAGCTCGTACTGATCATTGCCTTCTTTAAACTTCAATTGGATTTTGAAAATTCAATTCAACAAATATTTGTTGAGCTGTAACTTTATCTAAAACACTGTGTTCTTTGCTGGAGATATAAAGATTGGAATAAAAAGATGCTGTGATTTACAATCTGGTAGGGAGGATAAGATGTGCACAAATAATGATAATGCTTGTTACAATATGATAAGTATATAAGAGAGGTCAGAGAAGGAGGAGAGATTTGAAGAGGGAGGGATCCCATCTAGCTGGGAAGATAAAAGAAGACTTAGTGGAGAAAGCAGGATCTGAAGTGGCCCTGGAAGACAGGGCAGTATTTCAATGGGGTGAGAAGAAGGGCAATATGAGGAGATGTGTTCCATGCAATTGTCCAGGTTGTGTATAAATGAATGGAAGTGAGAGAGGGCAGAACAAAATAGAAGAACTATGAGCAATGACGGTTGACTGGAATACAAAGTATTCAAAGAGGTATGGGGATAGGAATAGGGATAAGGATAGGGACAAGAAACAAAGGTTGAGAAGAGATTAGATTGAAATAAGACTGAAAAAGTCAGTTGGAACTAGATTGAGTAGGGTCTTGAATGCCAGGCTAAAATGGCATTCTACCCTGGAGGTAATGGGAGCTGCTGAAGAGTTTAGAGTAGAAGAATGGCATACCCAATGGCATGCTGAATGAAGGTTGGATTGTACAGAAGAGAAATCAGAGGTAAGGAAATTAGTTGGCCTTTTTTTTTTTTTTTTTTTTTTTTTGGTGAGGCAACCAGGGTTAAGTGACTTGCCCAGCATCACACAGCTAGTAAGTGTCAAGTGAACTTGGGGCCTCCTGACTCCAAAGCTGGAGCTCTATCCATTGTACCACCTAGCTGCCCTCTGAAATTAGCAGAGACAGCAGCAATAGGAGTGGAAAGGATGGGGTAGATGTTATAGGAGCTAGAATAGACAGGACTAGTTAACTGATCAAATGTGGGGATGATGGTGGTGGTGAAGGAGGAGAAAGAATTAATGATGACTGCAAAGGTTGGAGCCTTAGTAACTGATAATCCGATGATACCATTTACTGAAATAGGGATGTTAGGAGAAGTAAGTTTTGGGAGAAAGATTCAATTAACTTTGGAATATTGTAGGTGTGAAAATTATCCAACTCTAAATGCTGAACAGGCAATTTGAAATGTGGGACTGGAATTAGAAGAGTCAGAATTAGATGTAAAGATGTAGGAATCATTGGCATACAGGTGAAATTGAAACTGTGAGCATGGATGAAATAACTAAAGGAGGGAGTATGTAGAGAGAGGAGGTCGAAGGATAAATTTAAGGGACATAGTCATTTAGGGCATAGGAAGAGGAAGACGAGTCAACTAAAAAGATGGAGAAGTAGTCAGAGAAATAAGAGAACCAGAAGAGATTAGCAAATGGAAGCCAAGAGTCAAGGGAATATGAATGGTCACCAATTTAAAATACTTCAGAAAGGTTAAAGAAAATAAGAACCAAGAAAAAACTGATAGGACCACAAGGTTTCATACTTTATAATTGTCTAATTATTGCATATATGTTTGTGTTGTCTCCTTCCTAGATTATAAATTCTAAGAGATTAAGGGGCAAGTCACACCTCTGAAAATATCATAGTTTGGGATACCAAGTAGACATAATAACTACTTTTTGATTATTATATATATATACATATATATATACATATATACATACATACATATATATGTATGTGTGTGTGTGTGTGTGTGTGTGTGTGTGTATATATATATCTTGACTCCTACCATACGTCCAGTAATAGGTGTGCTAGTAATACTGGTGAATTGAGTGTATTCTGAGACACTGCTGTTGATCTTATCCTAAATTTGACACCAAGAAGGGGAGCCTGTTGAGTAATGGTTTGGAACAGAATAGGAGGACCATCCAGAGGAGACTACTGTCTGGAACTGAGGACAGGAAGGGGCAAGCATTTGATCAATAACATCCTTTGTGCACCCACTGTGTGGGGGGTAAAACCCTACATAGCAGAACAATGTGGCACTTACCAAAGAAAGTAAAAGGCATGATCCCAGCCCTCAACGAACCTTATGTCTATTGGAAAGGGATCAAATAAATACAAAGAATAGAAGAAAAGAATAAAAATCACCACAGAATGAGATCATATACATAACTAGCTACAGGTGAAATGATTAAGCTCACAAGAGAATGTATGCTACTTGAAGTCTGGTAACTGTGTATTTGTATGTGTGTGTGTGTGTGTGTGTCTGTTCCCAGTGCCTTAAAATTGAATTGATAAGAGCTAGATCAGAGGACTTCTAAGAAACTAAGACAGTTCAGCCTGGGCTTTTTATAGCAGAATCAAGGGACAAACCCATCTCTGCCAATTACAACCTGTACAGTCTTGGTCAAATCCTTTTACATATGAGGAAACTGAGGTCCAAAAGACATGATTTCTAAGCTCTAATTCTTTAATGCTATAGGTCCATAGCCCTATGACAGGTAGCTGCTCTCCTTACCCTTCCCCCCCCCACCCCCACACTCCTCCCCCACCCCATGCCGTTAATTTTTAACAGAGGAAGGTTATGTCCTGAAACTTCTTATCTTTAATTTTAAGACATTGATGACACCTTATTTCGGTGTGTATCTGTACTTTTCAAATGCTTTCAAAACTCTGGCTCATACGGGATTTACATAGAAGGTAGACTAGTGTAGGTGTCATTTTTCCCATGCTACTTTGAGGAAACTGAAGTCAAGAAAGCAAGTGATTTGTCAAAGGCCATACAATGAGTTAGTGACAGTAGAGGTACTCAAACCTAGGTCTCCTGCCTCCCAGAGTACTGCTTGTTCCACATGGTGTCTAATGGTGGATTTTTTTTTTCATCTATAAGAGATTTATTTAAACTCTTTTTAAGGCTCGTGGAAGGAGAGGTTCTTAAGCTGTCTGCTGAAGGTGTTGAGAGATGGGCTTTTACAGAGAGGAAGGGAAAGAGCTTTTTATTCAACAAGTCAATCAGTATGTGTCTGAGCATCCATGCCTGGAACACCGCTTGGCAGGGGGAAATAGCTTGTTTGAGTACCTGGAGCCAGAAAAAGTAGAGAAATCTCCATGTCAGGGTAGGAGGAGAAGAGGAGAGAGACAAAGCAGGGTATATAAGGTGGGTGTAATTAAATAGCACCAAAGAGTGATGTGATAGCTCAAAGGCCATGGATGGAATTCAGGGAGACAAGGCACTGCTAAGGGGAACTTAAAGAGGATGATTGTGTATGTAAATGGCAAACAGCACTGTGCAAATTACTTGGGGCAAACAATTATTTTGCTATGGTTTCATTTTGATACAGTAGTGGTCAAGAGTGTGTGCTTCTAATGTCACTAGTCTGACTCAGATTATCTGGTCTTAAACTGATTTGAGCTGGTTTCTATGCCTTTAATTAGTTCTCTGTCAGTTGAGTGCTGGATTTCATACCATGTACAAGCAAGTCATGCCATATATATACATACACATGAATGTATATACGTATGCATATATATTATGTATGTATATATGTACATATATATGTTCTCTTTTACTATATTTTTAATTCTATGGTTTTTAAGGAGTATTCATATATTCATATCTATCTATATCACAAATTGTGGTTCTTTCAGAAAATACTTGAGTGACTGCTAGAGAGAGTTCAGTAGCTATTACTCTGGGAGTTATCAAATGTTTCAAAATTTGTTCAAACCCACAATGAAATAGGATCACTAGCATTGAAAAGAAAAGGAAAGTGTGGTCACAAAATGAAGAATAATGTCTAGAACTGATAGTATTACTGCAAAATAGCCTAATTAAATCTGTGGAAAACAGAGACCTTCCCTGGGACATGGCAGCTAGAGGGGGTCATTATTGATTTTTCTATAGTAATGCATAGGCTTCTTGAGGTTGAAAGAACAGTGAGAAGAAAAGTGAAAAACAAAATAAAAAAGATAGCTGCTTACTATTGCTATGAGGAAAAAACCCAACATACTTCAATAGACAGAACAATATAAAGATTGGAAAAAAGATAATTTTTCATTCAAGGCTATATGAATATGGTTGCTGGAAGAGGCCCCAGTGAGTCAGTGAGGTCTGGGCATCTCCATCAGACTTGAAAACATTCACCTAAAAATGTTTCAGAGATTAAAAAAAGTCTTGTCCCCTTTTAGGGAATGATGAACTTTGATAAATAAATTTGCATTCTGAGAAGCAGAATTATTCTAGAATTATAGAATTCCCAAGCAGAGCTGGAATATTGTCATATGATTTTGGATCATGTCACATATCATGAAAGTTTAGGTAACTTATCTAAGAGATAGAGATAAGCAAGATACAGTGGACTGGGAATGAGATGAATTAAACCCTATCTAAAGCCTATGGGATATGTAAAATCAAGGCCAGACTTGGAAAAATGGACCATTCATTAAAAGCATACTTTGTGATAAAATGTGGTTTCCACGATGAAGAATTACAGAATACATAACAAAATCTTATGAACTCAATACCAAATCTTGTAAAACAAGTGATATCAACAAAAGAACATATTACCTATTAAATTTTTTAAAGTTGTCATTAGCTAATATACCTACTACATGTCAGGCACTGTTAAGCTCTAGGGATACAAGGAAAAGCAAAAGACAGTCCTTAACCTCAAGGAGCTCACAGGCTAATGGGGGAAACAACGTGAAAATAACTGTCTGCAAAACAGGTTACATACAAGATAAATTGAAGATAACAAATCAATAGAAGGAAGACAAAAGAATTAAGGAGGATTGGAAAAGACTTCCTGTAGAAGGCTGGTTTTATCTAGGTCTTGAAGGAAGTCAGGGAAGCCAGGAGGTGGAGATTATGAAGGGGAGGATTCTAAGCTTAGGAGATGGTCAACAAAAATGTCCAGAGCTAAGAGATGGAGTGTCTTGCTCAAGGAAAATCAAGAAGGTCAGTGTTACTGGATCACAATATATGTACGTGAGTGGAGGTGGTAGGGTAAGGTGTAAGAAGACTGAGAAGTGTGGGAGATGCAGACTACGAAGGGCTCTGAATGCCAAATGGAGGATTTTATTTTTGATTCCAGAGGTGATAAGAAATACTTGGGGTTTTTTTTTGAGAAGGGTCATGACGTGGTCAGAACTGTATTTTAGGAAGATTATTTCTGAGTGAAAGTTAGAATGGAGTGGGAGTTGTGAATGAAACAATTGAACAACATCAATAACAACTAGGTCTATATCTCAAAGAGATCAAAGAAAAAGGGAAAGGAGTTTTTTGTACAAAAATATTTATAACATCAATATTTATTTTTGTGGTGGCAAAGAATTGGAAATTTATGGGATGCCCATCAACTGAGGAATGACTGAACAAATTGTGGTATATGATTGTGATGGAATATTATTGGGCTATAAGAAATGATGAGCAGGATGATTTTAGAAAAACCTGAGAAGACTTAACTGAATTGATGCAAAGTAAAGTGAGCAGAACCAGTAGAACATAGTACAAAGTAACAGAAATATTGTAATAATATTGTAACAATAATAATGATCAACTGTGAAAGACTTTATCTACTCTGATCTAAGACAATTCCAAAGTACTTATGATTTCCAGAGAGAAAACCAATGAAGTCTCAGTGCAGACTGAAGCATAATTTTTTTTCACTTTCTTTGTTTTTTTTTTAAACATGGCTAATATGGAAATATATTTTGTACAATTTCACATGTATAATTAATATTACATTGCTTGCCTTCTCAATGGGTTGGGGAGGGGCAGGAGAGAGGGAAAGAATTTGGAACAAAATTTTAAAAAATTGAATGTTGAATGTTAAAGATAAATAAATAATAAACTTATTTAAAAAAAAGAAGTTAAAGTTGCAAGCCTGGGTGACTGGGAGCATGGTGGTAGCCTTAACAGTAACAGGGAAGTTAGGAAGAGGAGAGGTTCTGTAAAAAGCTATAAAGTTCATTAAAGTTGTTTAAGTTATATCAATAAATTTAATTATTTTACTTTGTCTCAAATAATTCATATACCACTATAATGGACAGAAACTTGTGTTGCTCCTGTACAGGTGGAAAGGAAGGGAGAAAGGCTGGAAGTAATTGGCCTACATTAACTTTAGACACATTTAGTGTCAGTGCCCTGTTTAAATTCCTAATTTAATCCCTCCTTTTTAAACAACGAAAGACTATAACCTCTCTTCTACTCTAAAGATGTATAAATTTTAAGAAGTCAGTCTAAGTTCTTGTCCAGAATCCTTACTGCAAGCATGGACTTTTACAAAATGAAATCATAATACATAATCATGAATCTAGGCCCCTTAGTGTTCTCAGGGCATGTTGAAGATGTGTTCTCTCGCATCCTTACAACATCACTATGAGACAAATTGCTGTGATTACTATCTGCATGGGTTCCTATGAACAATAACAGAAATAATATTAGAGTTGAATTTTCTTCATAACTGACCAAACTTTTCCCACTGTGTCCCAAATCTCTCATAGGACAACTTGTGCTAACATTTATTAAGCACAATTAGCAAATTCACTAATTAGGGTCATGTTTACACATTTCCTATTAACTGTAATCCTTTGTTTCACCTGAGGGTTTTGTTTGGCACAGTTAGCAAAAGAGAATATTCTCTGCGGCAGGATGGGTAAATGTCATGCTTCTGGCTTTCCCTAGCTGGAGGGTGAGCCTTAGTTAGCACATTCATGCAGAATTTCAGAGCTGTCAAAGGCCAGTGACAGATCCCTCTACTGTATCCCTAAAGGGTGATCATGTAGTCTTTGCTTGAAGAACTCTGGGGAAGGGCCAGCTACTGCTTCCTGAGTCAGCTGACCCCACTTTGGGGCATCTTTTATTGTTGGGAACTTTTTCTTTAAATCATTGTGATCAGTCTTTCTGCAGTCATTGCCCATTGATAATGCTGGGGCCACGTAAAACAAGATTAATTCCATGGGGTGGTCGTGAAAATGCTTGAGCATAGTGATGTTGTGTTCTGTAAGTCTGTTTTTCACCAGTTCCTTCAACAGTAGCTTTTGTGGTAGGATTTCAAGGTCTTTTACACTACTGGTCATCTTTCCCTGTATACTGTTCAACTTCTCAATTTATTTCTTAAAAGGAAGTATCCAAATTGAACACAATTCTCCAGATGTGGTCTGATCAGTTGCTGTTTAGTCAGTTCAGGTGTGTCCGACTCTTCATAACTTCATTTAGGATTTTCTTGGCCAAGATACTGGAGTAGTTTGCCATTTCCTTCTCTGTCTCATTTTACAGGTGAGGAAACTGAGAGTTAAGTGACTTACCCGGGGTCACACAGCTAGTAACTGTCCAAAGCCAGATTTGGACTCAGGAAAGTAAGTCTTCCTGACTCCAGATGTGGTACTCTATCCATTGTGCCATTTAGCTACCTTGGGACAGAGTACAACAGGCCTATCACCTGCCATTTGTGGACCATCTGCTTCTCTCAGCATAGCCTAAAATTGTGAAGTCTATTTTGTAACCATATCATACTGTTGACTCACATTAAACTTGTAGTCCATCAAAACTACCCTATATTTCTTAAGACAAATTACTATCTAACCACTCCCCCTCCCCTTAACTCATGCCGATGAAGTCTATTTTAAACTATTAAGTGATTACTCAAATGGATCCATGATGATATCAATGTTAATTTCCCTTCAACAATGTAGACCACAACCTGTGCATGCCTACTTATCTTGGCATAGTGCCTAGCACATAGAAGGGGCTTAATACTTATTAAATGAATGACTCTTTTCTATCTTCTTCCATAAATTCGCCATAAAGTGTCTACTCAACTTTTGTTATTTTTTCATAACATGAGAGGATATTGACGAAATATACGGACTTTTAAAGAATTATTTCTTGATCTTGCCATATGACCACCTCCTTTTCCCTTTTAATCATACATTCCTCTGAAGTGTTCTTTACTCTAGTTATTTTTCATAATTTCTTATTTGTTATGTATTACAGCATACGCACACCCATCATAAGCTTCTCCACTGCTCTCTAAGCATTTGGCAATTAAGCTGAGTGTTTGTCATCTAAGTCACTTGAAATATCTTTTAGTTTCCTTGTTCTGGCCTTCTTTGTGGGGAATCTTTGAGCCATCCTTCCATTTAGATATGATTGTTCTCTTCAAAAGAACTATGAACAGCTCTATAATTAATGTTGCTAATAGCTGTTCCTAGTGTATTTAAAGGTGTTAGGTGGAGTTCAGTCCTTAGCTGCTCTGTGTGTACGTATTGATTCACATGTGCATTTGTCATAGGCACATATGTAATAGATTTAATATTTAAAGGTGACACAGGTGAGAAATGTTTAGGATATAAAGGGTGAGGAAAATGGCATGCCTGTTTTGCTTCTCTGCCCAGGAGGAAGAATGAGACCCAATCCGTAATTTATGGAAACAAGGTGAAGATGGAGGAAATGGCAAACGCCTGGGCAGCGCGGAAGGTGGAAATGGAGTGGGGGTGGGGGAGATGGAATTAAATGGATTTAGGGAGATGAAAGAGGAGAAAGACAAGAGCTAGAGGATTAATAGAAGAGGAGTGTGGAGTCCAAAAGAGTGAGTCCAAGTCCTGTGGCATGTGCTCAAGGTAAAAAATAACTTCATTTTGATAAGTCGCTTCTCAGTATATCATATCGTAAAGTGCTTTTCATAGTTAAACAGCTGCAGAGAGAGAGAGAGAGAGAGAGAGAGAGAAAGAGAGAGAGAAAGATAGCAGGGTGCTTAAGCAGGAGAGAAAAGGCTTTTTCTGCTGAGGTCTGACTAAGGTGAAGAAACCAGGGCTTTCTCTTCCTCACTCTATTTCCTAGAGAACAATAACATCTTGATAGCTTAGGGAACAGGATCTGGCCTTCATTGTAGCACTTTATGTGGATTATTAAACTGTTTCCCTAAGTGTTCTTACACCCAGACTTTTTTTTAAAAGCTTGCATTTTAAAATCTATCCCTAATCTTTTTAATGTGCTGTCTTAGCGGATGTCTAGGTTAGGCCTCTCAACATTTGAAGGTAGCTAAACACACAAGCACACACACACACACGCACATTCCGGAGATAGTTCAGAAAACGTGAAAGTTTAGCTTTGTCCTTGGGTGCTGTTAAAGCATTTAATGTAAGGGAACGTGAATTGACAAACAAAAGGAAGGCTGTCACTTTGATGCCTGTGCCCTGAATGCCAATGTGAAGGCTCATCAGCCACCAATAGCTCTATTTCAGTACAGTTAATCTTGTGAATGCTTGTTCACGTTTGACTTTGATTTCTTTGTAGAGACTTGCTTTTGCTATTTGGACAGGTGAACACATCAACCGTACAATTCTTTTAAAATAATAACTGGTTTATGTGAGGGAGTGGGGGAGGAAGACATCTTAACATGTATCAGTTACCATTCTAATGTCTATTTCAATCACTTCTTATTTATAGAATATCGGCATATTTTTATCTGTGAGGCCTCTTGAGAGTCATACAATGTGGTTATTTTTGGAGGGAGGAGCTTGGGAAAAATGAATGATGGCACCAGCCATGCATAGCTAATCTTAAACTAAACACTCTATACTTAATCTTGACATTCTTCTTTAAAAGAGGAGAAAATAATATATGCTCATTTCATATCTTGCTGGGTCCAAGTCTGGAAAGGATTCCCCAATCTTTTATGCTCCTAGTTTTGTCTAACTGCTATGCTAATAAACTTTACTTTTTGGCTTTTTTCTTTCCATTATACCATTTTTGGCATCTGGTTTTGAACTTTGGGCCCATTAGTTTACATTTCCTTTCTTCTAGTTCCTCCTCAAAAACCTTAAGACTGATCTCCAAACCAAGACTAAACCCTCTCTATCATCCATCAGTGCAA
Source organism: Vombatus ursinus (assembly GCF_900497805.2). Lineage (NCBI taxonomy): Eukaryota > Metazoa > Chordata > Mammalia > Diprotodontia > Vombatidae > Vombatus > Vombatus ursinus. Next base: position 9,590 of record NW_020945139.1, on the reverse strand, counting down.
TTCTCTCTGCCTTTTATCTATTTGGACAGCCTGGACTAGGCAGGTTTGAGAGAAGTTTATCTTTTACTTATAGTAAATGTGAAAAATCACAATGGTACTTCAAAAAAGTGTAACAAAAATAATCACAGTAATATTGCTGAGAATTTTCGCTAGGAGACAATTTTTATGTCATCATATTTTTAGTCATGATGCCCTCTTATTAGAAGATGCAAGGTAGCACAGGGGACCAAGTCCTGGCTTCATGCAGTAGGCACTGGCATTGCTCAGTGATGGCCAATGTATGTTCCCAGTGTTTCATCAGTTATAGGCTTTTCTTATGAGCAAATGTCTTTTGACAAACATTTAATTCTTAAGTACCTATTGTTTATGAAGCATTGTCCAAAATGATAAGAATAGAGAAATGAAAGGAAGAAAGATACAGTCCCTGCCTTTGAGAAGCTAGCAACGTAAGAAGGGTGGTTTTGATACCTAGAGAAACAAGTGGCTTTCAACCACCATTGGACAAGGTTATGCCTGTCACATAGTATGGACTTAAGAAATGTATGTTGGACAAATTTGCACTTGTGGGGAGACAACAGTCCTTGCTGGCCTTCCTGAACAGTCATTAGTGGAAGACTACCCATTGTCTGAAACCCATTGTGAGCAATTCCTCATGTCTGATGTTTAGTTGGTCTTCCAATTTCCCCTATTCTCCTTTCATCAGAATTCTTTATCCAGCCCTCAGATTCTGGTTAGTAAAAGGATGGAACCCTGTGGCACGGGGTATTTTTAATCAAAGAGCCACTGGATTTACTACTTGTACTATTGGAAAACATCTAATATTCTGGTCCTACACATGCAGGAAGATCAGTTAAGGTCAGTTGGTAAGGAATTGAAGGCCAAATTTACAAACTCACAAATTTACAAATTTATAAACAAACACTTGTTTACCAGCAGGGATTCATTAGGAACCTAAATGTTCCTTTTCTAATGACATTATACTGATTTTATCAAGTCCTAGAAAGCTATAGGACTCTCTCAGTGAAATATGAATTGGGAAATCTTATCAAAGGGGTTTTGGAAAATGGGAAAGTAGGAGCCACCAAAGCTCATGTCAAATGCAATGGAGTACATTGTTCCCCAGATCTCATCTAGGAGACTTTGTAACATTTCAGGGCCTGATGTAACCACTCTGATGTCTTTCACAAACAGTAGCATGTCCAGGTCCTCATCCTTCTTCAACTTTAACTCTTTATTGTCTTCATCATAGTGGAGAACACCAGGTGAGCATATTCCTCCTTCTTTTATGCCTCACCTATATTAATGATCAGAGGAATCATCAAACAAGGTTATTATTTACACAATTAGAGCAGGGGTTGGGAACCTGTGGCCTTGAGGCCACATATGGCCCTCAAGGTCCTCAGGTTTGGCCCTTTGACTGAATCCAAACTTCACAGAACAAATCCCCTTAATAAAAGGATTTGTTCAGTAAAACTTAGACTCAGTCAAAAGGTCATGCCCAAGGACCTAGAAGGCCACATGTGGCCTTGAGGCTGCAGGTTTACCACCCCTGAGTTAGAGTTTTCATGGAATCTCAACTAATTTTTTTTTTTCCATTTTCTTTTATTTTTCAATTATTATTCAGTTATATCCAACTCTTCATGACCCATTTGGGGTTTTCTTGGAGAAGATATTGGAATGGTTTGCCATTTCCTCCTCCAGCTCATTTTACAGATGAGGAAACTGAGGCAAACAGGGTTAAGTGATTTGTCCAGGGTCACACAGCTAGTAAGTATTTGAGGCCATATTTCAATTCATGAAGATGAATCTTTCGACTCTAAGCCTGGCACTCTATTCACTGTACCACCTAGCTGCCCATTTTTCAATTAAGAAGATTTTATTTTCTCTCCCTCTTATTGCCAATCCCCAATTTAAAAGAAAAAAATGAAAAAAAAGCCCAATCATATATAGTCAAGCAAAGCAAATTCCCATATTACCTATGTTCAAAAATGTATATTTTGTTCCACATCTTGACACCCTTATTTCTCTTTCAGGAGATGGGTAGCAGAAATCATCATTAATCCTCTAGAATTATAATAGAGAATCTATACTAATTTTAATGTTTTTGCAAGACATACATTTTGGGAAGAGTGACATTAAGGGAATGTTCTGCTCAACTGAATCAAACGCTTTCTTATGGTTAAAAAAAATCAGTTACATCTTATAGTCTCTACATATTTTCCTTAGTCTTGTGATAAAGATGTGGTCTAGTTTAATTTTTTTTGAAAGCCTACCTATTCTCTACTAATACTTTTTCTAAGCATACCTTTAAGGCTGGTTTTGATTATTTTCATTAAAAATTTATTATATAGATGGGATATATACTCTATATAGATTATATAGATTAAAAATTATTATATAGATGGGAAAGTAGGCATGTAGGTTAGTTGGTAATTCTTGTTATTCTGTCTCTCTTTTGTTTTCCTTTTGTATTACATAAAAAAATGAGATTTTCCCCACCGTGCTCTTGGTATCTTCCCTTCCTTCAAAAATCTTGTGAACTGATCCCTCAGTGCCTTCACAATTGTGTTGCATCTGGCCTGGATTTCCTTCAAGTATACTTTGTCTAATCCAACTCTATTTCCTGTTTTATTCTCTTTAGTGCTGTTTCTACCTTCCCTATAAATGGGACTCCCCTATAATCTGGGACTGTGATATCAAGCCCTGCAGAGCCCCCTGGTTGAGATCTGTCACCACTCAGAAGAGCTTGGCCTAATTAATCTTGCAGTGAAAACCAAGTGAATAAAGAATGCCTATTTTCTCAATTTTGACATGTAGTTAGATGGACACTGTAGAGAACAAAGGTTCTTAACCTCTTTTGTGTGTCATGGACCCCTTTGAAGCCTATGGATTTCTTCTCAAAATAATGTTTTTAAATGAATAAAATAAAATTCATGGGATTAAAAAGGAAATCAATTAAATTAGAATATTTTTATAAAATATTTTTTAAAAATGTAAGTTAATAGATTCCAGATTAAGAACCTGTTACAGAGCTTGTCCACCAGTGTATGTGTATCCACATATACAATATGTGTATATGAGACTATATATATGTATATGTATATATATATGTGTGTGTGTGTGTGTGTGTGTGTGTGTGTGTGTATCAGAGACTACAAATAGACACAAAACAACATCTAGCATTTCCATAGTGCCTTGAGGTTTTAAAAGAGCTTTGAGGATATATCTCATCTGATGCTCACAAGAACATTAGGAGGTAAGGTACTGTTATTATAACCATTTTATAAATGAAAAACCTGAATTACATAGAGGGTACATGACTTGCCCAGGATCACAGAGCTAGTAAGTGCTTAAGGCCAGATTTGAATAGAAGTGAGCCCAGGATTAAATATCAGAATGGGAGTGTGCTGAATTGCCTTTGGGAAATTGTAAAGCTCCTTTAGTGACTCCAAACTTCTCTCAAAGATGAATTTGTATTTCTTAAGACCAATATTCTATTGCTGCTTTTGTATGTCTATGAATCATGGATTCCATGGACTTCAAAGAATTAAAAAGGAATATCACTTAGAGGCACATAACTACAGAAAAGAGCTGGAGTCTATTGCACCTGGAATAATGGGCCATGGACACATAAGAACAGAGTCTGTAGATGGCTGTAATTTCACACTCTGTTCAGCTTTCTAGACTTTTGATTAGAACTTGAGAGAAGCTTTTTTTTTTCCTTAATAGAATAGAAAATCTATAGAGATGCCTCTCCTTTAACTCCCCTGCCCCTCCCCCCATTATGGCACTTGATTGTCTAAAATATCACTTTTTAGTTCCATGTTAGAAAAGTCACTAATTTTCTTTAAAAATTGGTTTCTTGGAAGATGGAGGAGCTGGGTGAAAAAGACCTTTTCCTATTGCCAATTGTTAATTGAAAAGTGAGATGTTTTTCCCACCTATCCTATCTCCAAATAACCTTGCTTTATTTGGTTTTTGAGGTCAGGATTGGTTGTTACTTATTTAATGTTATTCATGTATGTGTGTGTGTGTGTGTGTGTGTGTGTGTGTGTGTGGATATATAGACATATGCACACACATATGCATGTATATGACAGGATTTTCTAATAACTAACTTAAGCATCCTTTTGGAAAAGTAAGATGTTTTCTTTCCCATCCTCCTCCATCTTTCATCTTCCCACAGTAAAGGTAAAAATAGTCTCATGCACAAGTTCCCCTCCCACTCAAAAATTCAAGTTGCCTCATAGACCTGCACATTTTGGATCATCTTGGAAGCTAGATAGACCAGTTATACATCTATAGTGTTCTGAACTTGGATGTGCTCAGATTATGGAGGACAGCAAATACGTCAATCATATTTTACCTGTGCAGTTAAACCCAAGCAAATTGTCTTATAATTCTTTGATAGAACGTTCTTAAAAACAACCACTAGGATTTCATAGGATCATAGGTGTAGAACTGGAGGGAACCACAAAGCCCATTTAGTTCAACCTCCCATTTTACAGATGAAGAAATTGAGGCCAAGGGAGGTTAAGTGACTTGTCTAAAGTCACTAAGGACACTAAAGCAAGTTTTCAGAAACAGGATTTGAACCTAGATCATTTGATTCCAGAGTCAGTATTCTGTCAATTAAACCACACTAACACTGTACTCATGTGATACCAAAACTTTGTCAATAACCTAGATGTCTGAGAAACATTCAGATATTTGGAGTCATAGAAACAAAACTTTTGGAGAAGTGAACACTTTTGATTTTGATCTCAATGCTTTGGCATTGGTAAAAGACAAGTAGATTTATCATTAGTTGTGACCATTTGCTAGTGATATTTGGTAAAAGCAAATTGTGCTTTGGTTTCCAATAACGTCTTGGAACCTCAAGAATCTGAGAAGACTTTGTGGTCAGGTTTTATTTTTACAGCAAGACCAGAAAACCTCTTGGACACAAATTTATTCTGAGTTTGGGATTGTAAGGGCTTTGAGAACCACAAAACTAAGCTCTCAAACTGTAAAACATGCGTTAATTAAAATCAACAAAACTTCTTATCAAAAGCGGATAGTTCCATGAACTTTTACAATTCTGAATATTACCTCCTTTGTCCACTTCTATCTGACTCAGGGTCTGTTTTTACTACAATAGTGGTTTAAGTGTGATTCAACTCCAGCTAATGTTGGTTGCAGTGGTGTAGGGAGACTCTTTTTTGGAATGTAAATTTTAAGGAATTCTGCTTTCATATCATAAATGTAATTTTTAAAAAGGAATCTGTGATTCATTGATATGAGAGAGGAACTTCCTCTCCCAATGCGGATCTTCATCTTCTCTGCAATGTATATGTCTTAGAGAGTCACCTAGGGCATTGAGAAGTTAAATTTAGAGTCACAAAGTCAGGGTATATCAGAAAGGAGACTTGACCACAGCTCTTCCTGACTGAAGCCAGTTCTTTTCCCATGACCTCCCATAGTTGTAGATTATCTATATACATGTTTGTGTACAGATAAGTGGCAAAATGGAAGAAGTAGTGGACCTGGAACACTAGCTATATGACTGGACAAATCACTTTATCTTTCTCATTTGCAGTTTCTTCATCTGTAAAATGGGAATAATAATTGCATCTACCTCTCAGGGTTGTTGTGAAGATCAGGTGAGATAATATTTTAAAGTGTTTTGCAAACCTTAAAGCACTAAATAAATGCTAGTTAATACCATCATTATTATTGTTTTATTGCATCTCTTCAATAGATTGTAAGCTCCTTGACTGTAGGGATTGTTTCATTTTTGTCTTTGTAGCTATCTACAATGCCATAGCAAGCATTTAACAAATGCTTGCTGAATTTGTTGTATTAAATTATTGTAATATCCTTGTTTCCCAGATCTTACAAAGGCAGTGTTTTATCCGAATGTGAATGTCACAGTCTCCATTACAAAACAAATTGGCATTACCCATACAAATGGAATCTTTTCAGAAGGCACAAAGACTTAAACTATTTTTCTTGGGGCTTCTCCAGGACATGTTAACAAATCTGAATCAAAGAAAAGTCATCGGTTAACATTTAGATCTTCCTGAGGTTATAATAAAGAGATTTAGTTTATATTTGTGTACATTATTATTATAATTATTTCACTTGACTGGAACCAAGAGGTGTTGAAGTATAACAGCATCCTTCCTTTGCTTAGCACCCTGAGAGGATGACAAGATTTGGGGCTTGAACTTTGAGACTGAGACATCACAAATAATTGGGAACTTTGGGGAAAGGGCATGGGCATAGGCTTGGAAATCTGGGACTTTGAAGGGACCTCATTCATTTTCTGGTGACTTGTTGGGTAGCTGGAGCAGTCAAGGAATAGAGCAGGATCAGAGAATCATTAAGACAGTGGTGGAGAGAAAGAATTCTAGATCTGCAGGCAAGCTACTTGATTTCATACTCTACCTCCGCAACTTATTATGTATGACCTTGAATAAGTCCCTTACCTTCTCTGGGTTTTAATTTCCCCATCTTAAAAATAAAGACAATGGACAATATGATTTTTAAGGTCTAAGTTTATGATCCTGAGTTGGAAGGGACCTTAGAGGTCAACTAATTCAATGGCTGCCTAAACAATGAAGCATGTCATCATTTCAACAATGATATATTCAACAATATACCCATTCTTCAACAACATATCCCAAAGTGGTTTTGTTTGAATACTTCCAGTGTATGGGAGAAACTCTCTATGTTATCAGATGCTTTTGAACAGCTCTGATTATCAGGAAATTCTTTCTCCCAGATGTCAAGCCAAAATCTGCCTCCTTGCAACTTCTACCTGTTGGTCTTAGTTCTCTTGTGCAAATAATACCAAACTGGAGGGGGATAATTGTGCAAAGTCAGCCAATAGTGCAGAGTCAGTCTGAGTGACCGAATGTTTAAAACCTTGTTTAAACTATGGGTACGTGGGTAGTGAGACTGCCTGAGAAGCAGACTAATCTTCATACTATAATGGGGAGGAATGGATCCCATCTCCTCATGATTACCATGATTCCTGTACCAATCAATATACTTTTGCCCTTATATGGAAGTTGTTTACTCCTATCTATAAAAGCAACCTATTTACTACACTAAAATATCCCTGGACTTCCATTGCCTGCAGGCCTAGGGAGTGGACTCCCTTTGGTAAAATTATTCCTCCTCTCCTCCACTGAGCTGGGATCTTATCTTACTCTGGGCTGAAGAATTCATAGACTCTTGTATTCCTAACAAATTCTATCTGTATAACTTTGATTATTGTGTATTGCTCTTTGATAAAGAGGTTTACCAGTTATTAGTAATGATCTCTTGGGAAACCAGCATTTAGTGTGAAGAAACTAAGGTGGGTGAGGTAGCTGGGTGGCACAGTGGATAGATTGCTAGGCTAAAGTCAGAAAGACCACTCTTCATGAGTCCAAATCTGGCCTCAGACACTGACTAGTTGTGTGACCTTGGACAAGTCACTTAACCCTATTTGCCTCAGTTTTCTCATTTGTAAAATGAACTAGGAAAGGAAATGGAAAACCATTGTAGTATCTCCCTTATGCATATACAGTATGGGTCAGTGGGCTGTCCTTTGGGAAAACTGTCCAGGCTTGAGTGGAAGCAGGGTTACACTAACCATCAAACACGTATTTATGAAATACTTGTCATTTGCCTATTGTTGAGTAGCTTACATTTTTATGGTGCATTTTTTTTGACAACCCTGTGAAATAGGAAGAGAAATTCTTATTATCAGCCCCATTTTATAGATAAAGAAACCTCTGAGTCTGTAACCTTGCTCAAGGTTACACATCTAATGAATAACAGGTCTTTGAAATTCCAACTGAAGAATCCTTCCTATTATATGTCAAATATAATAACAGCAAATAACATTATCATCATTTTATTAATAATTGTCAACTCAAGAATCCTTCCAACTATATTTCACATACCTTTAAAGGAACTTATTATGTAGTTGGAGGATGGGATAGGAGATTTACAATGTACTTTATATTATTATTAATAAGTATTATATGGATAGATAATAGTTCCTGTAAAAACTACAACAAAAAAGGGGAAGATTATCTGGGTGAGTTGGTGTATTGCAAGCTCAAGAGTGTGACAAAACAGCCTCAAAAGCTAATGATAGCCCAGGCTATATTAAGATAGGCATACTGTACAGAACTACAGAAATAGGAATTTCATTTTACTTAATTTGGGGTCCCACATTAACAAGGAAGGCATACAAAATGCATATTTAGGAGAAGGCAATTAGCATGAGAAGAATGGATATCATGCCATATAAAGAATAGCTGAAGTTCATTTTGTCAATATACATTTATTAAGTGCCTGTTATGTTCCAGGCACTGTGTTAAGTACAAAAATCAGAGAAACTTAACCTGAAGAAGACAAAGGTAGGGGAGGAGGGGAAAGAAGAGGGATGTGGGGTATGATACTAGTCTTGAAATATGACCAAAGTGAGTAGGCTTGTTCTGCTTGGCCTTAGGGGAAAGAACTAGAAGCAATGGATGGAAGCCACAAAGCTACAAGGAGGCCGATTTAGACTCAGTAGACCATAACTCCTTACCAATGAGAGTTGTCTGAAAGTGGAATGAGAGGCAACGTGGTATGGGAGATATAAAGGCAGACTTGGAGTCAGAAAGACCTGAGTGAAAACCCTACTTCTGATATATATTGACTCTATTATCCTGGGCTAGTCACTTCTAAATGGCTTAGGGAATTAGCCAGATCTAAGTGTTGGAACAATTGCAGATATTTGTATTTGTAGTAGGATATTTCTCACCAATGAAACTACCAGTCTTCCTACCTCCCCCTCCCCAAAAAAGAAGTAAAATGGGATCCTTGTGAGTTCCCCATTAGTAGAAGTCTTTGACTAAAGGTTAGATGACATTACTATTCAATGTTGGTCAGGAATGGGTATCTCTGAGGTCCTTTCCAACTCTGAATCTCTAATGCTGACTTGGTAAGCATTTATTCCCCAAGAACTAGGAAGTACTGTATTGAAGGCAAATAACACAACTATAGTGTGATAATAACACATCCTTATGTTATTTATAACCCAGAGTGTGTGATTACTAACCTTCCAAAAAGGAAGATCTATAGCTGTATGAGATGGCTGACCATAAAGGAAGAGCTGGGATTTCATTCAGGAATTGGAGGAAAGGGATCAAGCTCCTTAGGAACACTGTCTGTTTTGGAGGCATATCAGGTTTTATTTTTATTGGATATCATCAGACATCTTGTGGTTTTCATGGGGGAGATCCTGCGTGTATTTTAATCCTTCTATTGCTTTCTCTAGGCATATGCCTCCCTTCTAACCATGGGAATGTTTATTACAGGTGGCTTTATTTGGAAGAATTTGCCTTTCTGAATGGATTTCAAATTGGTTAGTCCTGGAGTTTGGATACATTTTTATACTATTTAAATGTCTGTGGCTGGTGAATGAATGGTGTAATGATGTCAATGTCTTAACCTCAATATGTATAATGGGGCCATTAGCATCGTATGATTTCCATGGCAACTCCCAGTCCCCTCCAAACACACACACACACACACACACACACACACACACACACACACACACA
>NW_020945138.1:0-45593 GCF_900497805.2 Vombatus ursinus | reverse complement strand
TTAGACCTGTGGAAGAATGAGGGTGACAGAGGGAGTCACTATCATTAGAATTAGTAATCAACAATTTAAATTGTAGTAGTATTGTAGTAATTGTAGTAATCAACATTTAAATGCCTACTATGAGTCCCTTGCTGTGCTAGGTGCCAGGGATACAAATATAAAGAATGAAACTATCCCTATTAGCAAAAGAGATTCCTTTCTAATGGGGGAACAACAAATGCATAGGTATTTATAGAAAAACTAGAAAAAGAATAAGTACAAATAAATAGAATACAATTAAATTAATAATAATAATAGCTAGCATTTACATTGCACTTTAAGATTTTTCAAACATTTTACAATATGTGGTCTCATTTGACCTTCACAACAAGGAACTGAGATAGGTGCTAATATTATCCCCAAGGTACTTACAAGGTAGTTAAAGTCAGGGCTTTAGCAACTGAGGTGGGGTGGAGATCAGAAAAGGCATTATGTAGAAATTCATTCTTGAAAGAAATGAGAAATTCTATGAGGTGGAAGTGAGCAAAGAATGCATTCTAGGAATGGGGGGTGGTTCATGGAAGGTGAGAGACAGTGTCATGTGAATAGAATAGAGAGGCCAGTTTGTCTGGCTAGAATCCTTTAAAATGCAATGCAAACATCTACCTTTGCAGTTGAAGGTATGGTCTTACCTGTAATATGTAGGAATGTTAGACTCAAGGCAAAATTAGAAAGTTGGTAAGGTTTATCTTTAACATTCCTCCTACTCCATAGCTCTTCCCTTCCTCTTGCACCCCTAATAAAACTTAGATGAGAGATTTTCCTTTTTCCTGCCTTAATTCAAAATATTCCTTTAAAAACCTCCCATTCCCAGCTAGTCTGAGAAGTTCGCATGTTTTAATAGTTGTAATTTTCAGAAAGGACCCATGGATGAAATTGCAGATCTTTTAAAATATTAAGGTAAGTTCACTAGTTAATCCTTTCATGTAACCACCACATTTTACCTAAGGCCTTCTGGAGCTTGTTCTGGAATCCGAAGGAATGATAGAGAGATAGTCTGGCACAATAAAAAAGAACATTTGTTTTGGAGGCAGAAGGTCTTAATTTGAATTCTGGCTCTGCCTTTTATGAGTCGTGTGGCTTTAGACAAATTTTTTTTTAACTTCTCTGGGTCAGTTTCTTCATCTGTAAAATGCGAGGGCTAGACTAGATTACTTGAATGATTTAAAGCCATAGATCTATGATCCTATGACTTAATAATCATTCATTCAGTCAATAAATATTTATTAAGTACCTACTAGAGCTGTGCTAAGTGCTGAGGATACAAAGAAAGTGAAAAGAGAGTCCCTGCCCTCAAGGAGCTCACAATCTATTCAACATAATGGCATACAAACATATGCTGTTGTTCAGTAGACCCCATTTGGGATTTTCTTGGTAAGGATACTGAGTGGTTTGCATTTCTTTCTCCAACTCATTTTACAGATGAGGAAACTGAGGCAAACAAGTTAGGGGCTTTGCCCAGGGTCACACAGCTAGTAAGTATCTGAGGCTGAATTGGAATTTAGGTCTTCCTGACTCCAGGCTTGGTGCTTTATTCACTGTGACACCTAGCAGCCCAAGCAAACATATACAATTGAGCTATATGCAAGATAAATAGGAAATAATTATCAGAGAAGAGGAGCTAGAATTAAGAGGTAGTAGGAAAGACTTCCTGTAGAAGACAGATTTTAGTTGAAACTTAAAGTAGATATGAAGAGGTTGTGCATTCCAGCAATGGCAGACAACCAGAGAAAATGCTAATGGCTAAGGATTTGAGACCAATGGAAGATTAAAATCCATCTCTACCCCCCCCCCCATCAAGACCCAGCTATAGTCCATTATGGAGGATCCGAAGTAATGGAATGCTTCATTCTCAATTCCTTCATCTTCCTCCTTCCAGTTTTGGTTCTCAGCTGCCATATCCCTCTGTTTAGTAAGGAGATAAAGTATGTGTTTGCTGAGGTGGCTTATAGGGTCTTTATGACTTCTTACTGGGAAAATTCATTTGATAATGTTTTTCATTTTGTATTTTTCTAATTTTTCCAAAGTTAGAAGGTTCTTACAAGAGTGAAAGTTGAAGTTGTAATAATAATAAATTATGCCTACTCATTTAAAAAAATAAGTTTGTGTTGATGTATTTGGATTTTTTATATCATTATTGTTTCCCCTTGTATCTTTCCTCCTTTCTATCCTAGAGATGCTTCTCAGATAATAAAGAGTATTTTTTAAAACAAAAAAGAAAAAGAAGAAAAAATTCACATAATTGATGAATACATCAAAAAAGTCTGAAAATATATAAAATGTACAATACTTGTGAACCCCCACCTCTGCAAAGGGATGGGTGGGGAGCATCTTCTCATATTTCTTCTTTTAAACTGTGCTTATTCTTTATACTTTTGCAACATTCATTATTGATTTTTTTATGGTTGTTCTTTTCATTTATATTGTTCTATATTATGTATATTGTTTACATGGCTCTGCTTACTTTATTTTGCATCAGTTCATTTAGATATTTTCATTTTTCTATATATATAACATTTATCATTTCTTCCTATAATATTCCATTACATTCACATATTGCATTTGTTTAGCCATTCCCAGTTAATGGACATCTACTTTGTTTCCTATCCTTTACTATCGTGAAAAATGCTGCAATAAATTCTGATGTAAAGTCCAAATATTGGCTCTTGGAAAATAAAGCCAGTAATGGAATTGCAGGGTCAAAGAGTATGGGCATTTTAGTCACTTTATATGAATAATTACAAATTGCTTTCAAAATGGTTGTACTGCTTCAGAGCCCCACTAACAAAATATTAGTGTGTCTTTCTTCCCCAAACCCCTCCAATGTTGACTTCCCATTTTTGTCATCTTTGCTAATTTGTAACACCGCAGGATTGTTTTGAATTGCAATTTGCTTATTATTAATGATTTTAGGTATTCTTTCATGAGGTTGTTAGTAGTTTGTGATTCCTCTTTTGAGAACTGTTTATATCCTTTGAATTATCCATTGGGAAATTGCCTCTGGTTGTGTGTATGTGTATATGTGTATGTTTGTGTGTGTATATAACACACACAGAGATATATGTCATGCATCTTATGTATATATGGCACATTATACACATGTTTAATACATATGTTATACATACATATGTGTTAATTATTTAAATATCTAGTGTGCCAAACCCTTATCTGAGAAAACTGATTCAAAGATTTTCCCCCATTTGATTGCTTCTCTTTTTATCATAGATGCGGTAATTTTGTTTGTGCAGGTTTTCAGTTTCATGTAATCAAAGTTATCTGTTATTGTTTGCAAATGCCTCTCTCCCTTATTTGGTTAAGAATACATGTCCTACCCATAGCTGTAGGAAGTATATGATCTGCTTCTTTTCTATTTTTTTAATAGTGTGATCATTGATATTTAGGTAATGAATATATTTGGAATGTACTAGGTAATAAAGGGTTAGGTGTTGGTCTGAGCCCAATTTCTGCTAGACTGCTTTCCATTTTTCCAGCAGCTTTTGTAAAATATGGAGTTCTTTCCTAAGTAATTTATGTTTTCTAGTTTATCAAACACTGGGTTATTGAGTTCCATTGTTTCTTATTCTCCCTTTTCTAGCATGTTCCATTGATCTACCTCTCTATTTTTTAACCAATGCCAGATGGTTTTGATGACTGCTCCTTTGCAATACAGTTTGTGGTCTGGAAGTGCTATTCCCTCTTTAATCCATACCTCCTTTGATAATTTTCCTTGATATTCTAGATCTTTATTTTTCCAAATCAATTTTGTTACTATTTTTCCAAGTACTGTAAAACATCCCTTTGATAATTTGATTGGCATAGCATTAAAAGTGTAAATTAACTTTGACTAAATTGTCATTTTTTATTACATTGGCAAGACCAATATAACAATAACATGAACACTTAATATTACTCTAGTTATTTCATTTGTACTCAAGCAATCAGAAAGTGATGTCCACAGCCTGAACTTTTAGTCCTCTGAGCTAACCAAGACTGGAGGATAGAAAAATTAACCTAACTTACATGGGGAGAGAGATTAGTTATATTGTTCCCTACACAGTCAAACAGAATTACACTCCTTAATTCAAGTAAAACATAAGTTCCATGAGGGCAGTTTTATGTTTTCTTCTCCTTTATTTCCCAAGTGGTCAATACATGTCTTATACATAATAGATATTTTCTAAATGTTTATTTGTTGGGTGTTTGTTGAATTGAATCTCAGTAAGGTAGGCTGGCTCATAACCAACAATTATAATTATTTTAATTAGCTTGCTTAGGCTGACCCTGAGCACTGAAAAGAGCAATGACCTAGCATTACATGAAATGACATTTCTTTATGCCTTTAAGCACATGATAAAAACAGCTCTTCTATCTCCAAGTAGAATCCATGAACCATCCTTCTAGATAGCCAAATCTTATATTTTTTTTTGTTTTCATTTTTTAGTAAGAATGCCATTATGAATATAATCCAATTCTTCTAACAGTGAGTCAATTCAATCTTTTTAATGTTTATTTCATTTTTTATTAAATCAAAATTCAGGGTCTAATTTCAGTTCCAATCAGGGTAAGGAGAGATGGGGGATGGGGAAGAAAGACACAAAGGCCAAATAGAAAGAAACATAGATGTAGGGAGGAGGTAAGGGTTAAGGTCTTAGACACTGTCATATTAAGTGGATATATAGAGTATGTTGAAGGCTTATAGCATCCCTTCTCAACTGCCTCCTTTTACCATTCCGCTGACATATGCTAAGTATGTATGGGTGCGTGGGGAGAATGGTGGCAGTAAAAAGACTGTCTCTCTCTAGTCCCAGAACTATAACAAATATCAAAGATATACAAGATAGATAGGATAGAATGAAGAAGTAGGTAGAGTGGGGAGACTGGAGGTATGTACAATGTAGAGTAGTGAAGGAATGAGGAAGGGAAGAGAAAAAATGTAAAGAAGGAAAAGTATGGGCACAATATTAAAAATTAGCTCCAGATGGAAAGTGGGGCTTAGATGGAGGTAGTGGGTCTCCCATCACACTGAAGCACATTGTGAAAATGGAAGAAATAGGGTAAGAAGGCTGTACAATCCTATCATTGTCTCTATTACCCCCAGACCCTCAAACAGCTAAGTCTCCTTTGTGGGTATGAGTATAAAGGAAGAGATGAGCAATGATGGGATCTGACAGGCTAGTTCTTCTTTGGTGAGTGTGTCTCTAGAGTAAAAAAGAAGGAATCCTTTAATTATCTATCTTGTCCTTGACTTTTTGATCCTTTTGCAACCAAGTCAAATAGGTGGAATCTTGGTATCTAAACCTGTTGGATTCCAGGACATGCTAGAGGATGATGCCATCCTTCTTGCCCTATAGTAGGTGCTAAATAAGAATGTGTTGATTGATTTGTATTGAGAGTAGCAGAAATGAAATGAATATTTATAGATGGTCTAGTATCTTTGTGCTTCTAAGTACGGTTTCCTCTAATTCAGTTCTACACAGACTAATTAAGAGCCTACTATATATAAAGCACTGTGGGAATATAAAGATAAAACAGCATGCCCTGAAAGACTTTGCAGTAAAATTGGGCTGATAAGACATGCAAATTGGTGTAAAAATACAATACACAACGAGTCAGGAGAGAGAGCCATAAGAGGTGTTTTTTTGGGGGCGAGCATAAGAAGTGATTTTGTTGGTATAAGGAAGCACTTTGAAGAAAATTCTCTTGGCCAAGGTCTTAAAGAGTGGCCTGGGCCACTGAAAAATTGAGTGCCTTGCTCCAGGTCACATAGCCAATATGTGTTAGAGGCAAGCCTAGAGTATAAGACTTCCAACCTAAAAGGCCAGTTCTCTTTCCTCCAAGTCATCTTCCTCTGCCAGAAGATACATCAGGGGGAGCAGATCAAGATCTGCTGGAGAGATCAGGAAAGCTTCATGAGGGAGGTGGAATCTATCTAGGCCTTGAAGAAAGAAAAAGATTTCAAAGAGTAAAGAATTTTAAGCACTACTATGTGCCGGGCATGATACACAGAGGCAGTAAAGAATAAGACAAAATAGGATGATAGCTGGTTATCCAGTTTGTCTGGAATGTAAAACTAGGGAAAGTTGAGTGAAATAATGTTAGAAAACTAGGTTAAGGCTAAGTTGTTAAGGTCTTTACATGGCAGGCTCAGGTGTTTTTTATTTTGTCATAGAGGCAATGGAGAACCAGGGCAAGTTTGTCATTGGGTTGCTATTATTATTATTATTATTCAACTATTGGGTTGAAATTGAGAAGTGATCTCTGTATTAGGAAGATTGCTCTGTCAATTTTGTGAAGGAAGAATTTGAGGAAAAGCTGGAGGACCAGTTAAAAAGACTGTTATAAAGGTCTAGGCAAAAAACAATGGATGTCTGAAATAGGGAAAGGGCAATTTAAGTGTGTTAGAGGGGAGAAATACAGGGGATAATGTGAAGGTAGAATCAAACATTTGACATTTGATTGAACATAGAGGATGAAGCAGTGGGGAATAAAAAAAAATATTAGGAGCTCCTGCTTCCTTTTATGCCACCCCACCACTGTCCGTTCAGATATCAAAGTGAGACAAACAACTGAGGAACATTTTGTGTTTTTGTTTTGTTTCATAGGTTGCCATGGCCAAGAAATATTCATCGCCTGGTGGTCAGCCTTCTGGTGATGAACATCTCCATATTTATCTAGGTGGGTCATAGGACAGCAGAAACATAATATGATGCTCAGCCCCTACTTGAAACTTTTCCAGCCTAGTAGAACATGCCCGAGCTTGTGCTCTATTGGCATAGCCTTCAAAAACCCATGGCCAACTCCATACTATGATCAAGCATTGGAACAGGACTTTTGTGGCTCTTGTAAAAGTCAAATTGAATAAGGTATATAAAAGCACTTTATAGCACTAAAGTACCGCATAAATGCAAATTGTTACAATGATGATGATGATGATGATGATAATTTTAATATACATTTGAATTGCAATAAGATTACTTTGCAAAACATAAGTTAATTTACATTTTCTCTAAGTAACAAGTTTGTATTTTATATTAAACATCTTACTGCTGGTTTTTTTTTTCTCTGTTAGGAAGGGTCTGATGGGGTTATCTTGGTTTGGCACATAAAATAGGCTCACCAAATTTGATGAGTAGAGAAGTATGTCTGTTTTGGTATTTGAAGGGAACTAAAAGGCCTATGAGTCATTAACATTTCCCTCTTACTGCCTTGCTTGAATGCCTAAAATATTCTGAGTATTTATTAGGCTCTCTAGGCTCTCTCTGGAGCCTCTGAAGTGCCTAAGAGTCCACAAGGTTATTAGAAGCAAAGCTCCATTGGTTCCCTCCCCTCCACAGAGTACAATCCTCCCATCCAAGGCACAGAACCAGAAAGGGTTAAAATTTTGAGAGTTTTCAGAAGCATCATGAGTATATAATATGAATAGTTTGTGTAGAAGAGGGTCTGGTGGCACTGAATATAGTGAAGGCTGAATAACATTATATCTACATAAATGAAATTGATTATATTCTAACAGACAAGAATTGACTCATTATTGATATAGAAGTTATATCCAGGGGGCAGCTAGGTGGCATAGTGGATAGAACACGGCCCTGAAGTCAGGAGGACCTGAGTTCAAATCTGACCTCAGACCAAACACTTGACACGTACTAGCTGTGTGACCTTGGGCAAGTCACTTAACCCTGATTGCCTCACAAAACAAAACAAAAAAACCAAAAGAAGTTATATCCAAATCAATGGTTTCTAGTTAGTCTATAAAACTGTTAAAGCAAATTGATCAAAATCAATACCAAATTAGAAGAATAAAAATGAGAAGGTATAGCATGTAGTTGAGGCATTCTAACTTGAACTATTTAAGCAAGATGCTGACAATGAAAAAATGAGAAACAGACAAAAGGATGGACCTCAATGTAGTATCCACGTTTCCTAAGGAAGTTAAATTAATGTAAATGAAGCATCATAATGAGGAGATTAAAGGAGAATAAAAATCACCTCAACCAGTGAATACTTGATTTCCTTGCCATACATAAAGATATAGCAGCCAAGAGCAATACTGCTTTTGAACACAAATAAAAAATAAATCTTAGGAAAGGGGATAGTTGAAGATTATGAGTTTTGCCTCAAAACAGCAAGAGATTTTGAGGAAAAACTCCAATAGCTCCAACTCAGTTAATTGAGCTCATCCTAAAAGCATCTAAGGATGAAACTGAAAGGAGAATGAAAAACACTTGAGAAATAAAAAAAAAAGATTCCTCAACATTTCTATTACAAACAATTTTCTCCATAAATGACAGTATAGTTGGCCCATGTGGGCTCTAACCTGAAAGCTAGAACTGACAACAAAGAAAATGAAGATAGGAAGAATAGCAGGGCTACAGCAACCACATAGGGGGTACATATGGGTCAGTTAAAATGCAGTTTTGAGCACTGAGGGATCAAATCTCAAAATATCTTAAAGGAGGGACGCTATCAAACACTTAGGAAAAAGAAAAACATGGTTTCTTACAGTTACCAAAAACAAAAAAAAAGATTCAATAGGCTATTAATAACTATCAAATCACATGCCTACTTTTCTCATATTTTGCTAAGCAGAGACATATGGCAGCCAAAGGTAATGCCAATTTAAATGGCAAACCCATTCCCAACAAGCCCATTGTACAATAGATGACTATAACTGAGGTTACTTCACAGAACAGAAATAAAAAGTAGTAATGCAAGTACTTATGTGAGAAGGTGGCAATAACATCAAAAAAGAAGTGGAGGCAAGAGTCTCAATCTTTCTAAATACATGAATACTTTGACCATGAGTCCTTACAACCTCAATGGTGCATATTTTAACTCATTCACACTTTCTAAGCATGTATTAATTACTCATATCCTACTATAACTCCTCAATGGGGATTCCACTCAATATACTGAAAGTTTTCCAAGCTGATGGCAAGAGGGTTGTCTTGTCTTTGTGTGGATAACAATTGAGAATATATTCCTGACTGAATACACACATAAATAATCTATGCTAGAAGTAACAAAATTTGAAAGTCATGTAGGGTTTAGTCCTTAAAATATCTCGTAAAAGGAAAGATTACAAAGGAAAAGGAAGATTCAAGGATGATATGTTAGAGAGAGAGAGAGGGATAGATAGATAGATAGAGAGAAGCAACTTCTGATTCACAAGACTGCTTTATTTTCTTTATAAAATGTTTACAGGAATGGTCTATGAGCTTTTAGAGTGTAACCTTGATGAAAGCATGAGGACAATGGTGGGCTTAAATAGACATTTCTTCTGTGGCCACATCACTAATTTACAGATTAAAAAATATAAAATTATATTTATATAATTTATATTAACTTATAATATTTAACATTAATAATACATAATTAGTATATTAAATACTATATATTGCATAATGTGATTATTAATAACCAACAGCATGACATTACTTTATAATAATTTGTATTAAAATATAAAGTTATAGAAGATATCATGACATATGTGATTATGAAGATAATTTTGTTTAACAGTGACATCAAATGAGGTGTAAAGCAGGAAGACCACACATTCACTAAAAGTGCATACCAATGTCTTAAAATGTGTTCTCTATAGAATCCAAACAAAACAAGAATTATTTACTGATGTAAAGGTTCACCAAATGCTTTAATTCACAGCTGACATTGCACTACTAACTGTATCAAGTCCAAAGAACAGTATTAAAAACTCCTTATTGATATCCAAAGAAATAAAGAAATCTACACTTTAAAAGCAAAGTAAATGTAAACTATTTAGTTCCAGATTGTAGTTAATGGATATGCTGGGCAGGTGCCATAAAGGGTCAATTACCTGCCCTTTCAACTCCATCATTTTACCTGTTTCTTTTTCAAAGTGCTCTACAACTCACTTTCTGCAGTTGCTAGTGTCCCCCTCTTTCAGATTACCTTCCACTAACTCTATGTTACCTTTTATATACCTAGTTATTTACACAATTATCTTGATATTAAATTGTAAGCTCCTTGATGGTAGGAACTAATTTTGCCAATTTTTTTGGTATCCCTAAAATAATGCATAGCATATAACAGGCTCCTCATAAATGCCTGATAACTGACAGAGACTACAACTGAATAGGAAGAAGAGAGTTGCATAGATTGTGTTTGGGAAAACACTACTTAGTGCTTTCAATGATCTCAGTCAGCTTATTGTCATTAAAGTGTTTCTCTTTAAAACAATATTCTTCTGGTTCTAGGATCGTAAGATTGTAGAATAGAGGTGGTCCTAGAAGGGTCTTCAGAGGCCATCCATACCCTTCACCCTATTTTACAGATGAAGGAACTGAGACCAGGGAGGGAGATTGACCAAGTCTTGCTATAGGACCACTTATCCAGTCACATAGCGAAAATAAGAAGCCATAGACAGAATACCCAGGTCCTCTGACTCCAACTCCAAATCCAGCTTTCTTTCCACTTGAGCTAATGAGTGAGGAAGTCAGGACTCAGCAACATCTTTTAACTCTAAACCTAGTGTTCTTTTAACTATATCAAACTACATCCCAACTGAGAATGTTCACAAAATAGTTGTAGAAATCTTAGTACAGCTATACTGAGTATACCAGGCTTAAAGGATGACTTTATCCTAAGTTTAAATATGCTGTATAGCCAGTCCTGGCTATTCTAGTACAGTGCTGGAATTAATTGCTCACACAATTTTATACTCTTATAGAAGTTCCATATTATATCCACAAAGTGTCTGAACTATGCTTTTATGTTTATACTTCTGGTCTGAAGAGAATTTTGGAGTAAAATTCATTGGGAATAGAGCATGTGACTTTCATTTAGGTCATTGTATCCTTGAGTTGGGGAAGAGGTAGGGGAGAAAAAAAATCAATGAATCACTGCTGAAGGTGGGAAACCCACTCTATCCCCATCACTTTTCTAGGAACAGGGACCAAATGCCATCATGTGTACCCTAGTTCCCAAAACTATCTTACATTTCTTTTGTATCTATTTATACAATATCCCTAAAGTCTTAGTGCAAGTTTAAGTATTAATAGCTTGCAACTATTAAAATTTACTACTACTACTACTACTAGTTCTCTTCTTTCTCTTTCTCCTCCAACTGTTAAGTATATAGCTTAAGTAGCTGTAGTTGTCTACTCCCTATTAGAATGTAAACTCCTTAAGGGCAGGGACTGTCTCACTTCTTTCTGTCTTTATACACTCAGTGTTTGGTACATAAATAAACTTCATAATTGTTGATTGATTGATTCTGCATTTGGAAAACTCATGAGGTTGAAGGTGCTATTCCTGGGAGTAAGATATCTGGCCAACCCTTCATCTTGAAAGGTTTATACACACTGATCATGTCTTAGAGTGCCCCAGAGCTCCTAGATCTCTCTTACTCAGGCTTTGATCTGAGAAGTAGTTTATCACAGACCTATTTGGAATATTTAGGTTGGAAACATGACATTTGGAAAGTTCTATCGATTTACTTTTTAAAAAGCTCTTCAAATGCCTCCTGAACCTTTAAAAAAATTAATTTTATGCATCACAGATGTTTTTAAAAGATGGTCACATTTAGTTAAATTTCTTACAAAGCCCAAGTAAAAGGTCAATTTGTTTGGATTAAAGATGCTGTTTGTATAAGAACTGAGTGGATTTAAGCCAGAAGAAGCTCTGGTTTCAGTAGAGGTTTTATAGAAACAACTTTTTAGATTTAAAGTGTTTTGTTTCACTTTCTTGTTTGAAGTCTGGGTAGTTTAAATGAGGATCACTTGAGTGGCCTGTCAGCATCCAGGGAAACTCCTTATTGCACTCCAAGCCTACCCCCATCTTTTGTACAGGTGTGTGGCATGTGCAAAAAGTGTCCCAGCATGCAGTACTTTGCCTTTATCCTAAAGGCAGTATTTAAAGGTTCCATTCCAGTCAGATGTCCCTTACTCCTGCCACTGCCTGGCCTTTACAATCTCCTTTGAGTCCCTCAGACAGAGACCTTTTATGCAAATGAAAGGAAATGTAATCCTTGCCAGCCAAGAGAATAGTTGAAGGAGAAATTATTAGTGGGATCTGCTATTCATACAATAAAAGAGTTTTTCTTGTACTGTCGAGGCAAGAATAATGGATTTTGCAACAAGCTTAAGAAAAGGAAAAAGCCGATTTAGTCAGTTGTCACCTTTGGCCCACTCTCTTACCACCTGCTGACTTCAAGTAAAATTTGTCTGAAGATGAGGATTAATGTAATGGCTGCTTCCATTACTTCTCTACTTTTTTTGGATGAAATTTGATCATTCTCCTTCACATTCCTTTTCCTCACCTGCTCTTGGAAGCAAATTTAATTCTCTGGAAGAAAATACAGTCCAGACCAGAACACACACACACACACACACACACACACACACTCACACACACACACACACACACAAAACCTCAATACCGGTCTCTCTTACAATTCAGAGGTTTGACTCTTAATCACAAATACTTCTCTTCTGAGCTGTTTATATTATACAGTTTATTCCATTAAGGTCCAATTTCAGGTGCTCAGTGAAACCCAGATGGCTTGAGGCTGGTTGTCCTAAATAATATAAGCTTTTGCAAGTAATAAACAATATCTTAGACCAACTTCCTCAAGGATTCATTTTAAAGTTCACAGGAAACTCCCACAGCTCATTGTTTACCAAACTTTGCCTGACTTATGGATCTTTCCATTGATGGCATAGAGAAGTTGGACTATCTGAGAGGTAAGTTTGCTTGCCAGTGTGGCTTCCTAACAGCTCTCAGCTATGCTTGAGCATTGGGAATTGTGTTAAAGAGGATCATTACAGTATTTCTTCTGTTTACTTTTAATTGTCCAGTTTACTATTGAGTAGCTATTTAGTAATCCACCTGCCTGAGAACACTGTCTGGTAATTTTTTCCTAATTTCTAGACATTACTTCAAATTCAGACTTTAGTTTTTAGGTACACAAAAATATATACATGTCAGTTACTTTATATGAATGCATACCTTTCAAGGCCTGATTTGTTTTCCACTTCAACCCTGAAGTCTGATTATCCTAGCTCGTACTGATCATTGCCTTCTTTAAACTTCAATTGGATTTTGAAAATTCAATTCAACAAATATTTGTTGAGCTGTAACTTTATCTAAAACACTGTGTTCTTTGCTGGAGATATAAAGATTGGAATAAAAAGATGCTGTGATTTACAATCTGGTAGGGAGGATAAGATGTGCACAAATAATGATAATGCTTGTTACAATATGATAAGTATATAAGAGAGGTCAGAGAAGGAGGAGAGATTTGAAGAGGGAGGGATCCCATCTAGCTGGGAAGATAAAAGAAGACTTAGTGGAGAAAGCAGGATCTGAAGTGGCCCTGGAAGACAGGGCAGTATTTCAATGGGGTGAGAAGAAGGGCAATATGAGGAGATGTGTTCCATGCAATTGTCCAGGTTGTGTATAAATGAATGGAAGTGAGAGAGGGCAGAACAAAATAGAAGAACTATGAGCAATGACGGTTGACTGGAATACAAAGTATTCAAAGAGGTATGGGGATAGGAATAGGGATAAGGATAGGGACAAGAAACAAAGGTTGAGAAGAGATTAGATTGAAATAAGACTGAAAAAGTCAGTTGGAACTAGATTGAGTAGGGTCTTGAATGCCAGGCTAAAATGGCATTCTACCCTGGAGGTAATGGGAGCTGCTGAAGAGTTTAGAGTAGAAGAATGGCATACCCAATGGCATGCTGAATGAAGGTTGGATTGTACAGAAGAGAAATCAGAGGTAAGGAAATTAGTTGGCCTTTTTTTTTTTTTTTTTTTTTTTTTGGTGAGGCAACCAGGGTTAAGTGACTTGCCCAGCATCACACAGCTAGTAAGTGTCAAGTGAACTTGGGGCCTCCTGACTCCAAAGCTGGAGCTCTATCCATTGTACCACCTAGCTGCCCTCTGAAATTAGCAGAGACAGCAGCAATAGGAGTGGAAAGGATGGGGTAGATGTTATAGGAGCTAGAATAGACAGGACTAGTTAACTGATCAAATGTGGGGATGATGGTGGTGGTGAAGGAGGAGAAAGAATTAATGATGACTGCAAAGGTTGGAGCCTTAGTAACTGATAATCCGATGATACCATTTACTGAAATAGGGATGTTAGGAGAAGTAAGTTTTGGGAGAAAGATTCAATTAACTTTGGAATATTGTAGGTGTGAAAATTATCCAACTCTAAATGCTGAACAGGCAATTTGAAATGTGGGACTGGAATTAGAAGAGTCAGAATTAGATGTAAAGATGTAGGAATCATTGGCATACAGGTGAAATTGAAACTGTGAGCATGGATGAAATAACTAAAGGAGGGAGTATGTAGAGAGAGGAGGTCGAAGGATAAATTTAAGGGACATAGTCATTTAGGGCATAGGAAGAGGAAGACGAGTCAACTAAAAAGATGGAGAAGTAGTCAGAGAAATAAGAGAACCAGAAGAGATTAGCAAATGGAAGCCAAGAGTCAAGGGAATATGAATGGTCACCAATTTAAAATACTTCAGAAAGGTTAAAGAAAATAAGAACCAAGAAAAAACTGATAGGACCACAAGGTTTCATACTTTATAATTGTCTAATTATTGCATATATGTTTGTGTTGTCTCCTTCCTAGATTATAAATTCTAAGAGATTAAGGGGCAAGTCACACCTCTGAAAATATCATAGTTTGGGATACCAAGTAGACATAATAACTACTTTTTGATTATTATATATATATACATATATATATACATATATACATACATACATATATATGTATGTGTGTGTGTGTGTGTGTGTGTGTATATATATATATCTTGACTCCTACCATACGTCCAGTAATAGGTGTGCTAGTAATACTGGTGAATTGAGTGTATTCTGAGACACTGCTGTTGATCTTATCCTAAATTTGACACCAAGAAGGGGAGCCTGTTGAGTAATGGTTTGGAACAGAATAGGAGGACCATCCAGAGGAGACTACTGTCTGGAACTGAGGACAGGAAGGGGCAAGCATTTGATCAATAACATCCTTTGTGCACCCACTGTGTGGGGGGTAAAACCCTACATAGCAGAACAATGTGGCACTTACCAAAGAAAGTAAAAGGCATGATCCCAGCCCTCAACGAACCTTATGTCTATTGGAAAGGGATCAAATAAATACAAAGAATAGAAGAAAAGAATAAAAATCACCACAGAATGAGATCATATACATAACTAGCTACAGGTGAAATGATTAAGCTCACAAGAGAATGTATGCTACTTGAAGTCTGGTAACTGTGTATTTGTATGTGTGTGTGTGTGTGTGTGTCTGTTCCCAGTGCCTTAAAATTGAATTGATAAGAGCTAGATCAGAGGACTTCTAAGAAACTAAGACAGTTCAGCCTGGGCTTTTTATAGCAGAATCAAGGGACAAACCCATCTCTGCCAATTACAACCTGTACAGTCTTGGTCAAATCCTTTTACATATGAGGAAACTGAGGTCCAAAAGACATGATTTCTAAGCTCTAATTCTTTAATGCTATAGGTCCATAGCCCTATGACAGGTAGCTGCTCTCCTTACCCTTCCCCCCCCCACCCCCACACTCCTCCCCCACCCCATGCCGTTAATTTTTAACAGAGGAAGGTTATGTCCTGAAACTTCTTATCTTTAATTTTAAGACATTGATGACACCTTATTTCGGTGTGTATCTGTACTTTTCAAATGCTTTCAAAACTCTGGCTCATACGGGATTTACATAGAAGGTAGACTAGTGTAGGTGTCATTTTTCCCATGCTACTTTGAGGAAACTGAAGTCAAGAAAGCAAGTGATTTGTCAAAGGCCATACAATGAGTTAGTGACAGTAGAGGTACTCAAACCTAGGTCTCCTGCCTCCCAGAGTACTGCTTGTTCCACATGGTGTCTAATGGTGGATTTTTTTTTTCATCTATAAGAGATTTATTTAAACTCTTTTTAAGGCTCGTGGAAGGAGAGGTTCTTAAGCTGTCTGCTGAAGGTGTTGAGAGATGGGCTTTTACAGAGAGGAAGGGAAAGAGCTTTTTATTCAACAAGTCAATCAGTATGTGTCTGAGCATCCATGCCTGGAACACCGCTTGGCAGGGGGAAATAGCTTGTTTGAGTACCTGGAGCCAGAAAAAGTAGAGAAATCTCCATGTCAGGGTAGGAGGAGAAGAGGAGAGAGACAAAGCAGGGTATATAAGGTGGGTGTAATTAAATAGCACCAAAGAGTGATGTGATAGCTCAAAGGCCATGGATGGAATTCAGGGAGACAAGGCACTGCTAAGGGGAACTTAAAGAGGATGATTGTGTATGTAAATGGCAAACAGCACTGTGCAAATTACTTGGGGCAAACAATTATTTTGCTATGGTTTCATTTTGATACAGTAGTGGTCAAGAGTGTGTGCTTCTAATGTCACTAGTCTGACTCAGATTATCTGGTCTTAAACTGATTTGAGCTGGTTTCTATGCCTTTAATTAGTTCTCTGTCAGTTGAGTGCTGGATTTCATACCATGTACAAGCAAGTCATGCCATATATATACATACACATGAATGTATATACGTATGCATATATATTATGTATGTATATATGTACATATATATGTTCTCTTTTACTATATTTTTAATTCTATGGTTTTTAAGGAGTATTCATATATTCATATCTATCTATATCACAAATTGTGGTTCTTTCAGAAAATACTTGAGTGACTGCTAGAGAGAGTTCAGTAGCTATTACTCTGGGAGTTATCAAATGTTTCAAAATTTGTTCAAACCCACAATGAAATAGGATCACTAGCATTGAAAAGAAAAGGAAAGTGTGGTCACAAAATGAAGAATAATGTCTAGAACTGATAGTATTACTGCAAAATAGCCTAATTAAATCTGTGGAAAACAGAGACCTTCCCTGGGACATGGCAGCTAGAGGGGGTCATTATTGATTTTTCTATAGTAATGCATAGGCTTCTTGAGGTTGAAAGAACAGTGAGAAGAAAAGTGAAAAACAAAATAAAAAAGATAGCTGCTTACTATTGCTATGAGGAAAAAACCCAACATACTTCAATAGACAGAACAATATAAAGATTGGAAAAAAGATAATTTTTCATTCAAGGCTATATGAATATGGTTGCTGGAAGAGGCCCCAGTGAGTCAGTGAGGTCTGGGCATCTCCATCAGACTTGAAAACATTCACCTAAAAATGTTTCAGAGATTAAAAAAAGTCTTGTCCCCTTTTAGGGAATGATGAACTTTGATAAATAAATTTGCATTCTGAGAAGCAGAATTATTCTAGAATTATAGAATTCCCAAGCAGAGCTGGAATATTGTCATATGATTTTGGATCATGTCACATATCATGAAAGTTTAGGTAACTTATCTAAGAGATAGAGATAAGCAAGATACAGTGGACTGGGAATGAGATGAATTAAACCCTATCTAAAGCCTATGGGATATGTAAAATCAAGGCCAGACTTGGAAAAATGGACCATTCATTAAAAGCATACTTTGTGATAAAATGTGGTTTCCACGATGAAGAATTACAGAATACATAACAAAATCTTATGAACTCAATACCAAATCTTGTAAAACAAGTGATATCAACAAAAGAACATATTACCTATTAAATTTTTTAAAGTTGTCATTAGCTAATATACCTACTACATGTCAGGCACTGTTAAGCTCTAGGGATACAAGGAAAAGCAAAAGACAGTCCTTAACCTCAAGGAGCTCACAGGCTAATGGGGGAAACAACGTGAAAATAACTGTCTGCAAAACAGGTTACATACAAGATAAATTGAAGATAACAAATCAATAGAAGGAAGACAAAAGAATTAAGGAGGATTGGAAAAGACTTCCTGTAGAAGGCTGGTTTTATCTAGGTCTTGAAGGAAGTCAGGGAAGCCAGGAGGTGGAGATTATGAAGGGGAGGATTCTAAGCTTAGGAGATGGTCAACAAAAATGTCCAGAGCTAAGAGATGGAGTGTCTTGCTCAAGGAAAATCAAGAAGGTCAGTGTTACTGGATCACAATATATGTACGTGTGTGGAGGTGGTAGGGTAAGGTGTAAGAAGACTGAGAAGTGTGGGAGATGCAGACTACGAAGGGCTCTGAATGCCAAATGGAGGATTTTATTTTTGATTCCAGAGGTGATAAGAAATACTTGGGGTTTTTTTTTGAGAAGGGTCATGACGTGGTCAGAACTGTATTTTAGGAAGATTATTTCTGAGTGAAAGTTAGAATGGAGTGGGAGTTGTGAATGAAACAATTGAACAACATCAATAACAACTAGGTCTATATCTCAAAGAGATCAAAGAAAAAGGGAAAGGAGTTTTTTGTACAAAAATATTTATAACATCAATATTTATTTTTGTGGTGGCAAAGAATTGGAAATTTATGGGATGCCCATCAACTGAGGAATGACTGAACAAATTGTGGTATATGATTGTGATGGAATATTATTGGGCTATAAGAAATGATGAGCAGGATGATTTTAGAAAAACCTGAGAAGACTTAACTGAATTGATGCAAAGTAAAGTGAGCAGAACCAGTAGAACATAGTACAAAGTAACAGAAATATTGTAATAATATTGTAACAATAATAATGATCAACTGTGAAAGACTTTATCTACTCTGATCTAAGACAATTCCAAAGTACTTATGATTTCCAGAGAGAAAACCAATGAAGTCTCAGTGCAGACTGAAGCATAATTTTTTTTCACTTTCTTTGTTTTTTTTTTAAACATGGCTAATATGGAAATATATTTTGTACAATTTCACATGTATAATTAATATTACATTGCTTGCCTTCTCAATGGGTTGGGGAGGGGCAGGAGAGAGGGAAAGAATTTGGAACAAAATTTTAAAAAATTGAATGTTGAATGTTAAAGATAAATAAATAATAAACTTATTTAAAAAAAAGAAGTTAAAGTTGCAAGCCTGGGTGACTGGGAGCATGGTGGTAGCCTTAACAGTAACAGGGAAGTTAGGAAGAGGAGAGGTTCTGTAAAAAGCTATAAAGTTCATTAAAGTTGTTTAAGTTATATCAATAAATTTAATTATTTTACTTTGTCTCAAATAATTCATATACCACTATAATGGACAGAAACTTGTGTTGCTCCTGTACAGGTGGAAAGGAAGGGAGAAAGGCTGGAAGTAATTGGCCTACATTAACTTTAGACACATTTAGTGTCAGTGCCCTGTTTAAATTCCTAATTTAATCCCTCCTTTTTAAACAACGAAAGACTATAACCTCTCTTCTACTCTAAAGATGTATAAATTTTAAGAAGTCAGTCTAAGTTCTTGTCCAGAATCCTTACTGCAAGCATGGACTTTTACAAAATGAAATCATAATACATAATCATGAATCTAGGCCCCTTAGTGTTCTCAGGGCATGTTGAAGATGTGTTCTCTCGCATCCTTACAACATCACTATGAGACAAATTGCTGTGATTACTATCTGCATGGGTTCCTATGAACAATAACAGAAATAATATTAGAGTTGAATTTTCTTCATAACTGACCAAACTTTTCCCACTGTGTCCCAAATCTCTCATAGGACAACTTGTGCTAACATTTATTAAGCACAATTAGCAAATTCACTAATTAGGGTCATGTTTACACATTTCCTATTAACTGTAATCCTTTGTTTCACCTGAGGGTTTTGTTTGGCACAGTTAGCAAAAGAGAATATTCTCTGCGGCAGGATGGGTAAATGTCATGCTTCTGGCTTTCCCTAGCTGGAGGGTGAGCCTTAGTTAGCACATTCATGCAGAATTTCAGAGCTGTCAAAGGCCAGTGACAGATCCCTCTACTGTATCCCTAAAGGGTGATCATGTAGTCTTTGCTTGAAGAACTCTGGGGAAGGGCCAGCTACTGCTTCCTGAGTCAGCTGACCCCACTTTGGGGCATCTTTTATTGTTGGGAACTTTTTCTTTAAATCATTGTGATCAGTCTTTCTGCAGTCATTGCCCATTGATAATGCTGGGGCCACGTAAAACAAGATTAATTCCATGGGGTGGTCGTGAAAATGCTTGAGCATAGTGATGTTGTGTTCTGTAAGTCTGTTTTTCACCAGTTCCTTCAACAGTAGCTTTTGTGGTAGGATTTCAAGGTCTTTTACACTACTGGTCATCTTTCCCTGTATACTGTTCAACTTCTCAATTTATTTCTTAAAAGGAAGTATCCAAATTGAACACAATTCTCCAGATGTGGTCTGATCAGTTGCTGTTTAGTCAGTTCAGGTGTGTCCGACTCTTCATAACTTCATTTAGGATTTTCTTGGCCAAGATACTGGAGTAGTTTGCCATTTCCTTCTCTGTCTCATTTTACAGGTGAGGAAACTGAGAGTTAAGTGACTTACCCGGGGTCACACAGCTAGTAACTGTCCAAAGCCAGATTTGGACTCAGGAAAGTAAGTCTTCCTGACTCCAGACGTGGTACTCTATCCATTGTGCCATTTAGCTACCTTGGGACAGAGTACAACAGGCCTATCACCTGCCATTTGTGGACCATCTGCTTCTCTCAGCATAGCCTAAAATTGTGAAGTCTATTTTGTAACCATATCATACTGTTGACTCACATTAAACTTGTAGTCCATCAAAACTACCCTATATTTCTTAAGACAAATTACTATCTAACCACTCCCCCTCCCCTTAACTCATGCCGATGAAGTCTATTTTAAACTATTAAGTGATTACTCAAATGGATCCATGATGATATCAATGTTAATTTCCCTTCAACAATGTAGACCACAACCTGTGCATGCCTACTTATCTTGGCATAGTGCCTAGCACATAGAAGGGGCTTAATACTTATTAAATGAATGACTCTTTTCTATCTTCTTCCATAAATTCGCCATAAAGTGTCTACTCAACTTTTGTTATTTTTTCATAACATGAGAGGATATTGACGAAATATACGGACTTTTAAAGAATTATTTCTTGATCTTGCCATATGACCACCTCCTTTTCCCTTTTAATCATACATTCCTCTGAAGTGTTCTTTACTCTAGTTATTTTTCATAATTTCTTATTTGTTATGTATTACAGCATACGCACACCCATCATAAGCTTCTCCACTGCTCTCTAAGCATTTGGCAATTAAGCTGAGTGTTTGTCATCTAAGTCACTTGAAATATCTTTTAGTTTCCTTGTTCTGGCCTTCTTTGTGGGGAATCTTTGAGCCATCCTTCCATTTAGATATGATTGTTCTCTTCAAAAGAACTATGAACAGCTCTATAATTAATGTTGCTAATAGCTGTTCCTAGTGTATTTAAAGGTGTTAGGTGGAGTTCAGTCCTTAGCTGCTCTGTGTGTACGTATTGATTCACATGTGCATTTGTCATAGGCACATATGTAATAGATTTAATATTTAAAGGTGACACAGGTGAGAAATGTTTAGGATATAAAGGGTGAGGAAAATGGCATGCCTGTTTTGCTTCTCTGCCCAGGAGGAAGAATGAGACCCAATCCGTAATTTATGGAAACAAGGTGAAGATGGAGGAAATGGCAAACGCCTGGGCAGCGCGGAAGGTGGAAATGGAGTGGGGGTGGGGGAGATGGAATTAAATGGATTTAGGGAGATGAAAGAGGAGAAAGACAAGAGCTAGAGGATTAATAGAAGAGGAGTGTGGAGTCCAAAAGAGTGAGTCCAAGTCCTGTGGCATGTGCTCAAGGTAAAAAATAACTTCATTTTGATAAGTCGCTTCTCAGTATATCATATCGTAAAGTGCTTTTCATAGTTAAACAGCTGCAGAGAGAGAGAGAGAGAGAGAGAGAGAGAAAGAGAGAGAGAAAGATAGCAGGGTGCTTAAGCAGGAGAGAAAAGGCTTTTTCTGCTGAGGTCTGACTAAGGTGAAGAAACCAGGGCTTTCTCTTCCTCACTCTATTTCCTAGAGAACAATAACATCTTGATAGCTTAGGGAACAGGATCTGGCCTTCATTGTAGCACTTTATGTGGATTATTAAACTGTTTCCCTAAGTGTTCTTACACCCAGACTTTTTTTTAAAAGCTTGCATTTTAAAATCTATCCCTAATCTTTTTAATGTGCTGTCTTAGCGGATGTCTAGGTTAGGCCTCTCAACATTTGAAGGTAGCTAAACACACAAGCACACACACACACACGCACATTCCGGAGATAGTTCAGAAAACGTGAAAGTTTAGCTTTGTCCTTGGGTGCTGTTAAAGCATTTAATGTAAGGGAACGTGAATTGACAAACAAAAGGAAGGCTGTCACTTTGATGCCTGTGCCCTGAATGCCAATGTGAAGGCTCATCAGCCACCAATAGCTCTATTTCAGTACAGTTAATCTTGTGAATGCTTGTTCACGTTTGACTTTGATTTCTTTGTAGAGACTTGCTTTTGCTATTTGGACAGGTGAACACATCAACCGTACAATTCTTTTAAAATAATAACTGGTTTATGTGAGGGAGTGGGGGAGGAAGACATCTTAACATGTATCAGTTACCATTCTAATGTCTATTTCAATCACTTCTTATTTATAGAATATCGGCATATTTTTATCTGTGAGGCCTCTTGAGAGTCATACAATGTGGTTATTTTTGGAGGGAGGAGCTTGGGAAAAATGAATGATGGCACCAGCCATGCATAGCTAATCTTAAACTAAACACTCTATACTTAATCTTGACATTCTTCTTTAAAAGAGGAGAAAATAATATATGCTCATTTCATATCTTGCTGGGTCCAAGTCTGGAAAGGATTCCCCAATCTTTTATGCTCCTAGTTTTGTCTAACTGCTATGCTAATAAACTTTACTTTTTGGCTTTTTTCTTTCCATTATACCATTTTTGGCATCTGGTTTTGAACTTTGGGCCCATTAGTTTACATTTCCTTTCTTCTAGTTCCTCCTCAAAAACCTTAAGACTGATCTCCAAACCAAGACTAAACCCTCTCTATCATCCATCAGTGCAATTCTCTCTGCCTTTTATCTATTTGGACAGCCTGGACTAGGCAGGTTTGAGAGAAGTTTATCTTTTACTTATAGTAAATGTGAAAAATCACAATGGTACTTCAAAAAAGTGTAACAAAAATAATCACAGTAATATTGCTGAGAATTTTCGCTAGGAGACAATTTTTATGTCATCATATTTTTAGTCATGATGCCCTCTTATTAGAAGATGCAAGGTAGCACAGGGGACCAAGTCCTGGCTTCATGCAGTAGGCACTGGCATTGCTCAGTGATGGCCAATGTATGTTCCCAGTGTTTCATCAGTTATAGGCTTTTCTTATGAGCAAATGTCTTTTGACAAACATTTAATTCTTAAGTACCTATTGTTTATGAAGCATTGTCCAAAATGATAAGAATAGAGAAATGAAAGGAAGAAAGATACAGTCCCTGCCTTTGAGAAGCTAGCAACGTAAGAAGGGTGGTTTTGATACCTAGAGAAACAAGTGGCTTTCAACCACCATTGGACAAGGTTATGCCTGTCACATAGTATGGACTTAAGAAATGTATGTTGGACAAATTTGCACTTGTGGGGAGACAACAGTCCTTGCTGGCCTTCCTGAACAGTCATTAGTGGAAGACTACCCATTGTCTGAAACCCATTGTGAGCAATTCCTCATGTCTGATGTTTAGTTGGTCTTCCAATTTCCCCTATTCTCCTTTCATCAGAATTCTTTATCCAGCCCTCAGATTCTGGTTAGTAAAAGGATGGAACCCTGTGGCACGGGGTATTTTTAATCAAAGAGCCACTGGATTTACTACTTGTACTATTGGAAAACATCTAATATTCTGGTCCTACACATGCAGGAAGATCAGTTAAGGTCAGTTGGTAAGGAATTGAAGGCCAAATTTACAAACTCACAAATTTACAAATTTATAAACAAACACTTGTTTACCAGCAGGGATTCATTAGGAACCTAAATGTTCCTTTTCTAATGACATTATACTGATTTTATCAAGTCCTAGAAAGCTATAGGACTCTCTCAGTGAAATATGAATTGGGAAATCTTATCAAAGGGGTTTTGGAAAATGGGAAAGTAGGAGCCACCAAAGCTCATGTCAAATGCAATGGAGTACATTGTTCCCCAGATCTCATCTAGGAGACTTTGTAACATTTCAGGGCCTGATGTAACCACTCTGATGTCTTTCACAAACAGTAGCATGTCCAGGTCCTCATCCTTCTTCAACTTTAACTCTTTATTGTCTTCATCATAGTGGAGAACACCAGGTGAGCATATTCCTCCTTCTTTTATGCCTCACCTATATTAATGATCAGAGGAATCATCAAACAAGGTTATTATTTACACAATTAGAGCAGGGGTTGGGAACCTGTGGCCTTGAGGCCACATATGGCCCTCAAGGTCCTCAGGTTTGGCCCTTTGACTGAATCCAAACTTCACAGAACAAATCCCCTTAATAAAAGGATTTGTTCAGTAAAACTTAGACTCAGTCAAAAGGTCATGCCCAAGGACCTAGAAGGCCACATGTGGCCTTGAGGCTGCAGGTTTACCACCCCTGAGTTAGAGTTTTCATGGAATCTCAACTAATTTTTTTTTTCCATTTTCTTTTATTTTTCAATTATTATTCAGTTATATCCAACTCTTCATGACCCATTTGGGGTTTTCTTGGAGAAGATATTGGAATGGTTTGCCATTTCCTCCTCCAGCTCATTTTACAGATGAGGAAACTGAGGCAAACAGGGTTAAGTGATTTGTCCAGGGTCACACAGCTAGTAAGTATTTGAGGCCATATTTCAATTCATGAAGATGAATCTTTCGACTCTAAGCCTGGCACTCTATTCACTGTACCACCTAGCTGCCCATTTTTCAATTAAGAAGATTTTATTTTCTCTCCCTCTTATTGCCAATCCCCAATTTAAAAGAAAAAAATGAAAAAAAAGCCCAATCATATATAGTCAAGCAAAGCAAATTCCCATATTACCTATGTTCAAAAATGTATATTTTGTTCCACATCTTGACACCCTTATTTCTCTTTCAGGAGATGGGTAGCAGAAATCATCATTAATCCTCTAGAATTATAATAGAGAATCTATACTAATTTTAATGTTTTTGCAAGACATACATTTTGGGAAGAGTGACATTAAGGGAATGTTCTGCTCAACTGAATCAAACGCTTTCTTATGGTTAAAAAAAATCAGTTACATCTTATAGTCTCTACATATTTTCCTTAGTCTTGTGATAAAGATGTGGTCTAGTTTAATTTTTTTTGAAAGCCTACCTATTCTCTACTAATACTTTTTCTAAGCATACCTTTAAGGCTGGTTTTGATTATTTTCATTAAAAATTTATTATATAGATGGGATATATACTCTATATAGATTATATAGATTAAAAATTATTATATAGATGGGAAAGTAGGCATGTAGGTTAGTTGGTAATTCTTGTTATTCTGTCTCTCTTTTGTTTTCCTTTTGTATTACATAAAAAAATGAGATTTTCCCCACCGTGCTCTTGGTATCTTCCCTTCCTTCAAAAATCTTGTGAACTGATCCCTCAGTGCCTTCACAATTGTGTTGCATCTGGCCTGGATTTCCTTCAAGTATACTTTGTCTAATCCAACTCTATTTCCTGTTTTATTCTCTTTAGTGCTGTTTCTACCTTCCCTATAAATGGGACTCCCCTATAATCTGGGACTGTGATATCAAGCCCTGCAGAGCCCCCTGGTTGAGATCTGTCACCACTCAGAAGAGCTTGGCCTAATTAATCTTGCAGTGAAAACCAAGTGAATAAAGAATGCCTATTTTCTCAATTTTGACATGTAGTTAGATGGACACTGTAGAGAACAAAGGTTCTTAACCTCTTTTGTGTGTCATGGACCCCTTTGAAGCCTATGGATTTCTTCTCAAAATAATGTTTTTAAATGAATAAAATAAAATTCATGGGATTAAAAAGGAAATCAATTAAATTAGAATATTTTTATAAAATATTTTTTAAAAATGTAAGTTAATAGATTCCAGATTAAGAACCTGTTACAGAGCTTGTCCACCAGTGTATGTGTATCCACATATACAATATGTGTATATGAGACTATATATATGTATATGTATATATATATGTGTGTGTGTGTGTGTGTGTGTGTGTGTGTGTATCAGAGACTACAAATAGACACAAAACAACATCTAGCATTTCCATAGTGCCTTGAGGTTTTAAAAGAGCTTTGAGGATATATCTCATCTGATGCTCACAAGAACATTAGGAGGTAAGGTACTGTTATTATAACCATTTTATAAATGAAAAACCTGAATTACATAGAGGGTACATGACTTGCCCAGGATCACAGAGCTAGTAAGTGCTTAAGGCCAGATTTGAATAGAAGTGAGCCCAGGATTAAATATCAGAATGGGAGTGTGCTGAATTGCCTTTGGGAAATTGTAAAGCTCCTTTAGTGACTCCAAACTTCTCTCAAAGATGAATTTGTATTTCTTAAGACCAATATTCTATTGCTGCTTTTGTATGTCTATGAATCATGGATTCCATGGACTTCAAAGAATTAAAAAGGAATATCACTTAGAGGCACATAACTACAGAAAAGAGCTGGAGTCTATTGCACCTGGAATAATGGGCCATGGACACATAAGAACAGAGTCTGTAGATGGCTGTAATTTCACACTCTGTTCAGCTTTCTAGACTTTTGATTAGAACTTGAGAGAAGCTTTTTTTTTTCCTTAATAGAATAGAAAATCTATAGAGATGCCTCTCCTTTAACTCCCCTGCCCCTCCCCCCATTATGGCACTTGATTGTCTAAAATATCACTTTTTAGTTCCATGTTAGAAAAGTCACTAATTTTCTTTAAAAATTGGTTTCTTGGAAGATGGAGGAGCTGGGTGAAAAAGACCTTTTCCTATTGCCAATTGTTAATTGAAAAGTGAGATGTTTTTCCCACCTATCCTATCTCCAAATAACCTTGCTTTATTTGGTTTTTGAGGTCAGGATTGGTTGTTACTTATTTAATGTTATTCATGTATGTGTGTGTGTGTGTGTGTGTGTGTGTGTGGATATATAGACATATGCACACACATATGCATGTATATGACAGGATTTTCTAATAACTAACTTAAGCATCCTTTTGGAAAAGTAAGATGTTTTCTTTCCCATCCTCCTCCATCTTTCATCTTCCCACAGTAAAGGTAAAAATAGTCTCATGCACAAGTTCCCCTCCCACTCAAAAATTCAAGTTGCCTCATAGACCTGCACATTTTGGATCATCTTGGAAGCTAGATAGACCAGTTATACATCTATAGTGTTCTGAACTTGGATGTGCTCAGATTATGGAGGACAGCAAATACGTCAATCATATTTTACCTGTGCAGTTAAACCCAAGCAAATTGTCTTATAATTCTTTGATAGAACGTTCTTAAAAACAACCACTAGGATTTCATAGGATCATAGGTGTAGAACTGGAGGGAACCACAAAGCCCATTTAGTTCAACCTCCCATTTTACAGATGAAGAAATTGAGGCCAAGGGAGGTTAAGTGACTTGTCTAAAGTCACTAAGGACACTAAAGCAAGTTTTCAGAAACAGGATTTGAACCTAGATCATTTGATTCCAGAGTCAGTATTCTGTCAATTAAACCACACTAACACTGTACTCATGTGATACCAAAACTTTGTCAATAACCTAGATGTCTGAGAAACATTCAGATATTTGGAGTCATAGAAACAAAACTTTTGGAGAAGTGAACACTTTTGATTTTGATCTCAATGCTTTGGCATTGGTAAAAGACAAGTAGATTTATCATTAGTTGTGACCATTTGCTAGTGATATTTGGTAAAAGCAAATTGTGCTTTGGTTTCCAATAACGTCTTGGAACCTCAAGAATCTGAGAAGACTTTGTGGTCAGGTTTTATTTTTACAGCAAGACCAGAAAACCTCTTGGACACAAATTTATTCTGAGTTTGGGATTGTAAGGGCTTTGAGAACCACAAAACTAAGCTCTCAAACTGTAAAACATGCGTTAATTAAAATCAACAAAACTTCTTATCAAAAGCGGATAGTTCCATGAACTTTTACAATTCTGAATATTACCTCCTTTGTCCACTTCTATCTGACTCAGGGTCTGTTTTTACTACAATAGTGGTTTAAGTGTGATTCAACTCCAGCTAATGTTTGGTTGCAGTGGTGTAGGGAGACTCTTTTTTG
The DNA here is from genome assembly GCF_900497805.2 of Vombatus ursinus. Classification (NCBI taxonomy): domain Eukaryota; kingdom Metazoa; phylum Chordata; class Mammalia; order Diprotodontia; family Vombatidae; genus Vombatus; species Vombatus ursinus. The sequence continues at coordinate 17,445 of NW_020945138.1, read as the reverse complement.
GAATGTAAATTTTAAGGAATTCTGCTTTCATATCATAAATGTAATTTTTAAAAAGGAATCTGTGATTCATTGATATGAGAGAGGAACTTCCTCTCCCAATGCGGATCTTCATCTTCTCTGCAATGTATATGTCTTAGAGAGTCACCTAGGGCATTGAGAAGTTAAATTTAGAGTCACAAAGTCAGGGTATATCAGAAAGGAGACTTGACCACAGCTCTTCCTGACTGAAGCCAGTTCTTTTCCCATGACCTCCCATAGTTGTAGATTATCTATATACATGTTTGTGTACAGATAAGTGGCAAAATGGAAGAAGTAGTGGACCTGGAACACTAGCTATATGACTGGACAAATCACTTTATCTTTCTCATTTGCAGTTTCTTCATCTGTAAAATGGGAATAATAATTGTATCTACCTCTCAGGGTTGTTGTGAAGATCAGGTGAGATAATATTTTAAAGTGTTTTGCAAACCTTAAAGCACTAAATAAATGCTAGTTAATACCATCATTATTATTGTTTTATTGCATCTCTTCAATAGATTGTAAGCTCCTTGACTGTAGGGATTGTTTCATTTTTGTCTTTGTAGCTATCTACAATGCCATAGCAAGCATTTAACAAATGCTTGCTGAATTTGTTGTATTAAATTATTGTAATATCCTTGTTTCCCAGATCTTACAAAGGCAGTGTTTTATCCGAATGTGAATGTCACAGTCTCCATTACAAAACAAATTGGCATTACCCATACAAATGGAATCTTTTCAGAAGGCACAAAGACTTAAACTATTTTTCTTGGGGCTTCTCCAGGACATGTTAACAAATCTGAATCAAAGAAAAGTCATCGGTTAACATTTAGATCTTCCTGAGGTTATAATAAAGAGATTTAGTTTATATTTGTGTACATTATTATTATAATTATTTCACTTGACTGGAACCAAGAGGTGTTGAAGTATAACAGCATCCTTCCTTTGCTTAGCACCCTGAGAGGATGACAAGATTTGGGGCTTGAACTTTGAGACTGAGACATCACAAATAATTGGGAACTTTGGGGAAAGGGCATGGGCATAGGCTTGGAAATCTGGGACTTTGAAGGGACCTCATTCATTTTCTGGTGACTTGTTGGGTAGCTGGAGCAGTCAAGGAATAGAGCAGGATCAGAGAATCATTAAGACAGTGGTGGAGAGAAAGAATTCTAGATCTGCAGGCAAGCTACTTGATTTCATACTCTACCTCCGCAACTTATTATGTATGACCTTGAATAAGTCCCTTACCTTCTCTGGGTTTTAATTTCCCCATCTTAAAAATAAAGACAATGGACAATATGATTTTTAAGGTCTAAGTTTATGATCCTGAGTTGGAAGGGACCTTAGAGGTCAACTAATTCAATGGCTGCCTAAACAATGAAGCATGTCATCATTTCAACAATGATATATTCAACAATATACCCATTCTTCAACAACATATCCCAAAGTGGTTTTGTTTGAATACTTCCAGTGTATGGGAGAAACTCTCTATGTTATCAGATGCTTTTGAACAGCTCTGATTATCAGGAAATTCTTTCTCCCACATGTCAAGCCAAAATCTGCCTCCTTGCAACTTCTACCTGTTGGTCTTAGTTCTCTTGTGCAAATAATACCAAACTGGAGGGGGATAATTGTGCAAAGTCAGCCAATAGTGCAGAGTCAGTCTGAGTGACCGAATGTTTAAAACCTTGTTTAAACTATGGGTACGTGGGTAGTGAGACTGCCTGAGAAGCAGACTAATCTTCATACTATAATGGGGAGGAATGGATCCCATCTCCTCATGATTACCATGATTCCTGTACCAATCAATATACTTTTGCCCTTATATGGAAGTTGTTTACTCCTATCTATAAAAGCAACCTATTTACTACACTAAAATATCCCTGGACTTCCATTGCCTGCAGGCCTAGGGAGTGGACTCCCTTTGGTAAAATTATTCCTCCTCTCCTCCACTGAGCTGGGATCTTATCTTACTCTGGGCTGAAGAATTCATAGACTCTTGTATTCCTAACAAATTCTATCTGTATAACTTTGATTATTGTGTATTGCTCTTTGATAAAGAGGTTTACCAGTTATTAGTAATGATCTCTTGGGAAACCAGCATTTAGTGTGAAGAAACTAAGGTGGGTGAGGTAGCTGGGTGGCACAGTGGATAGATTGCTAGGCTAAAGTCAGAAAGACCACTCTTCATGAGTCCAAATCTGGCCTCAGACACTGACTAGTTGTGTGACCTTGGACAAGTCACTTAACCCTATTTGCCTCAGTTTTCTCATTTGTAAAATGAACTAGGAAAGGAAATGGAAAACCATTGTAGTATCTCCCTTATGCATATACAGTATGGGTCAGTGGGCTGTCCTTTGGGAAAACTGTCCAGGCTTGAGTGGAAGCAGGGTTACACTAACCATCAAACACGTATTTATGAAATACTTGTCATTTGCCTATTGTTGAGTAGCTTACATTTTTATGGTGCATTTTTTTTGACAACCCTGTGAAATAGGAAGAGAAATTCTTATTATCAGCCCCATTTTATAGATAAAGAAACCTCTGAGTCTGTAACCTTGCTCAAGGTTACACATCTAATGAATAACAGGTCTTTGAAATTCCAACTGAAGAATCCTTCCTATTATATGTCAAATATAATAACAGCAAATAACATTATCATCATTTTATTAATAATTGTCAACTCAAGAATCCTTCCAACTATATTTCACATACCTTTAAAGGAACTTATTATGTAGTTGGAGGATGGGATAGGAGATTTACAATGTACTTTATATTATTATTAATAAGTATTATATGGATAGATAATAGTTCCTGTAAAAACTACAACAAAAAAGGGGAAGATTATCTGGGTGAGTTGGTGTATTGCAAGCTCAAGAGTGTGACAAAACAGCCTCAAAAGCTAATGATAGCCCAGGCTATATTAAGATAGGCATACTGTACAGAACTACAGAAATAGGAATTTCATTTTACTTAATTTGGGGTCCCACATTAACAAGGAAGGCATACAAAATGCATATTTAGGAGAAGGCAATTAGCATGAGAAGAATGGATATCATGCCATATAAAGAATAGCTGAAGTTCATTTTGTCAATATACATTTATTAAGTGCCTGTTATGTTCCAGGCACTGTGTTAAGTACAAAAATCAGAGAAACTTAACCTGAAGAAGACAAAGGTAGGGGAGGAGGGGAAAGAAGAGGGATGTGGGGTATGATACTAGTCTTGAAATATGACCAAAGTGAGTAGGCTTGTTCTGCTTGGCCTTAGGGGAAAGAACTAGAAGCAATGGATGGAAGCCACAAAGCTACAAGGAGGCCGATTTAGACTCAGTAGACCATAACTCCTTACCAATGAGAGTTGTCTGAAAGTGGAATGAGAGGCAACGTGGTATGGGAGATATAAAGGCAGACTTGGAGTCAGAAAGACCTGAGTGAAAACCCTACTTCTGATATATATTGACTCTATTATCCTGGGCTAGTCACTTCTAAATGGCTTAGGGAATTAGCCAGATCTAAGTGTTGGAACAATTGCAGATATTTGTATTTGTAGTAGGATATTTCTCACCAATGAAACTACCAGTCTTCCTACCTCCCCCTCCCCAAAAAAGAAGTAAAATGGGATCCTTGTGAGTTCCCCATTAGTAGAAGTCTTTGACTAAAGGTTAGATGACATTACTATTCAATGTTGGTCAGGAATGGGTATCTCTGAGGTCCTTTCCAACTCTGAATCTCTAATGCTGACTTGGTAAGCATTTATTCCCCAAGAACTAGGAAGTACTGTATTGAAGGCAAATAACACAACTATAGTGTGATAATAACACATCCTTATGTTATTTATAACCCAGAGTGTGTGATTACTAACCTTCCAAAAAGGAAGATCTATAGCTGTATGAGATGGCTGACCATAAAGGAAGAGCTGGGATTTCATTCAGGAATTGGAGGAAAGGGATCAAGCTCCTTAGGAACACTGTCTGTTTTGGAGGCATATCAGGTTTTATTTTTATTGGATATCATCAGACATCTTGTGGTTTTCATGGGGGAGATCCTGCGTGTATTTTAATCCTTCTATTGCTTTCTCTAGGCATATGCCTCCCTTCTAACCATGGGAATGTTTATTACAGGTGGCTTTATTTGGAAGAATTTGCCTTTCTGAATGGATTTCAAATTGGTTAGTCCTGGAGTTTGGATACATTTTTATACTGTTTAAATGTCTGTGGCTGGTGAATGAATGGTGTAATGATGTCAATGTCTTAACCTCAATATGTATAATGGGGCCATTAGCATCGTATGATTTCCATGGCAACTCCCAGTCCCCTCCAAACACACACACACACACACACACACACACACACACACACACACACTGTCTAGAAGATGTGTGTCAGTGGTTTGGAGAAAATTCGGATTGATTCAAAGCCATCATTGCTGCTGGTAAGATATTTCCCAAGGAATACCTTGCTAATGGTAGGGCAATGATTTCATTCTCTGCTTGTACTCTCTCTCCATTGTTTCTGTAATATTTCTACCTGTCTGACAACTCTTTATTAGTCTTCTCTGCTCCATCTTTCACCCCCCTAGCACAGATATTCTCCAGAGCTCTGTCTTGGACCCTCTTCTCTTTTCTCTTTAGAAGGAGTTAGTTATTACAGTAGATTGAGGGCTGACCTTAGAGTCAGGAAGATCTGAGTTCAAATCATGCCTGGGATAGCTACTAGTTGTGCTACTCTAGGGCCTTAATCTCTGTCATCCTTTGTTTCCTCTGCTGTAAAATAGAGGTAATATTAGCACCTGGGGAAGCTAGGTAGTACAGTGGATGGAGTGCTGGGTCTGGGGTCAGGAAGACTTGAGTTCAAATCTGACCTCAGACACTTATGAGCTGTCTACTGGGCAAGTCTGTTCACCCTGTTTGCCTCAATTTCCTCATCTATAAAATGAACTAGAGAAGGAAATGGCAAACCAGCATCTTTGCCAAGAAAACCCCAAAAGGGGTATTGAAGAATTTGGACAGGACTGAAAAATGACCAAACAATTAACACCTAGCTTGTGGAGTGCTTGTGAGCATTAAATGAAACAATATGAAAAGTACTTTGCAAACCTTGAAGTGTTACATAAATACCAGGTGACATTATTATTTTCTCTATACTTTTTCCCTTGGGTATATCATAACTCCTATGCAAATGACTAAGATCTACCTATCTAGACCTCATCTCTCACCTGAACTATAGACCCACATTTACAACTATCTGTCCATGTAATAGGGATCTGTGTTTTATCTCCAGGACTGCTTTCCCAGGGGACTATCCAAGGGACTCTTGACTCAGAATCCAGTTGAAGTAGCTGGTAGCATGGTGGCAGAGTGCTGGGCCTAGAGTCAGGAACACTTTAGTGCAAATCTGGTCTCAGACACTTTCTACCTTTGTAACCCTGGGCAAGAAACTTAATCTCGGTTTCTTCAACAGTAAAATGGAGATTTCAATAGTGCCTACCTTCTGTGATTACAGTGAGGATTAAATGAGATAATATTTGTAAAAAAACTTAGCCTAGTATCTGGCAGATAGCAGACACTGTATAAATACTTTCTTCCCCCTTTTCCTGCACCCTCTCTCCCCAAAAATGTTTTTTATATAGATATACCTATTGAAACTCATTTAGGCCTTATATCATGTTTAAAAACAACCAAACAAAAAAAAAACCCTACCTTATTTAAAATAGTGATTATATTATCAAGGAAAGGTAAAAGAATAAATAGCACCACATGCTATAAATCTAATGTCATCCCAAAGCATATCCCAGACTTCTAGCCCCAGGTAACTAGTGACATTAGTCATTCCCTTCATTGCCTTCAATGTGAGCTAGGAAAAAGACAGGGACAAGGTGTGAGACGGGTGGGGAACCTGCTGCCTCAAGGCCACATGTAGCCCTCTAGGTCCTCAAGTGCAGCCCTTTGATTGAATCCAAACTTCAGTTCTGTGTTGCACTTGAGGACCCAGAGGGCCACATGTGGGCTCGAGGCCACAGATTTCCCACTCCTGCTTTAAGATTTAGTGCAGAGAAATCCCAAAGAACTACCATTCCAAAGTCTAGTTGGCCATCCTGGTCCCTTCAAAAACTGGTGAAAGATACCAACATTGATACTCTTCTGCTAACAAAGGTGGGTGAAAGCTCTCAGTGATTACTTGATCAGTGGCATCTGGGTGGAGCAGTACTTCAAGTACAGGACCTGGGGTCAGAAGACCTGAATTCAAATCCATCCTCAGACACTTACTGGCTGTGTGGCCTTAGGCAAGTCACTTAACCTCTATCTGTCTTAGTTTCTGTAAAAGGGGAAAAATAATAGCACCTAACTCACAGGGTTGTTATGAGGATCAGATGAGATAATATTTGTAAATTTGTAGTTTTTAGCATTATATAAATTGTAGCTATCATCATCACCGCCATTATCATCATTATCACTGTCATCCTTGTCATTGCCTTGGTTAACCAGGAATGGAGATCGTTCTTATCCTTGGACAATGATGCTACTTCAGTTATCTACTTGACAAGGGAAAGTAAATTTCCATTTAATATCAGTAATCCATAGCAGGTTAATGCAGACTTCTTGGGGAGCTTCCTAACACAGCTGTGATGTACCTTTCTTTCTTCTTAATTTCCCCCTCTAAATATGCTGCAACGTGCTAATCTAATCAGAACCTATGCTGGGTGTGCATAATCAGTTATTGTGCCTTGTACATATAGGCATCAGGCAGCATAGACACTACTACCTTATACTCAGCACCAAGTGCCCTGAGGAGGTCGATGGTCTCTCCTTAAGAATCCAACTTGCCTGTCCTCTGGGAATGGTTTAGGAAATGGGGAAAATAGAAAACATGCTTATGTGAAACTCCTAACTTTATGTGCCATCACCATTGATTTATGCTTGTCCAAACGCCATGAGTCAGCAACCACAATTGGCCTGTCTTGTGGAAGTGCAGACTAATGAGGGCTGCAAAGACCAATCAAAATGGTAAACTCAAACCACTGTGTTTTTACGGCGAAAACATTAGTAATCTTAGAAGAGAGCACTGTGGGAATTGAAAGAAAGGATAGGAGAACATGATGATGATGACGACTTTATAACAAGCCCTTTCTATTCAGTATCTTGTCCCTTACAAAGGAATTTTCTGACTTTTTAAATGTGAAAACTGTAATCTTGAATTTACAATGGCAGTTTGTCTCACTTGCTCATTAATAACTTTTGAGGAGAGGAGGCACAGTTAGCAAAGCCTCCAAGGACTTTGGAGTTCTAGACATGTTGTCTCAATTCAGCTAGCTCTAAGTTTGGTTTTCATGATTGTTAAAGAGCTAAAGTGATTTTAGGGGCCTCTTGGATGAGCAGGAGTTCATATCATAATTAGAGCAGGCCTAGAAGGTCTGTGGATATTGTGGGAAACTTCTAATGGCCAACACTTGCCTCAGAGGTTTGGAGGACTATTGGAAATATATTCTAGTCTTCTTTCCAGCATTTTCTAGTAGACTATGGGTGGGATCCTTGTAACTACAGATCAAAACGATCTTATCTGGGGTAATCAAGGCATATAGGTGGTATAGTAGGTAGAGTGAAGCACTTTGGGCCTGAAATACCTTGGTTCAAATCCTATCTCAGATATATGAACCTGGCCAAATCAATTAAATTCTCTGAGCCTCAGTTTCCTCATCTATAAAATGGGGATAATAATAGCACCTACTGTAGAGTCTTTTTGAGGATCAAATAAAATTACACATATTAAGTACTTAGCAAACCTTAAAGTGCAGTGTAAGTGATAGTTATTATTATAAATGTAAATTTGTTATAAATATTATTGTAAATTATAAAGAATTAGTTGATAATATCATGAGAGACCATAAATGATCTTTCCTTTGATGGTTCCACCTAACCGTGAACCAACCACAGTTCCCTGGGAATTCTGCGGCTTTCCTAACCTTCTGGACCTTCATCTAGTCTAACTGGAGCTCCTTGGGAGTCCTAGCAACCTCTAGAATACGTGACCAGTGAATTGTACCTAGAGCAGTCATATAGATAAGAGATTGGTAGCATGGCTTAGGTGGATAAAGCCCTGAATTTGGAGATAGAAAGATCTGGGTTAAAATCCCACTTCGACAACTTACTAGTGTAGCTGAGTGACCCTGGACAAGTAACTTAACCTCCAAGTCTCAGTTTCCTCATCTATAAAAAAATAAGGTGGGACTCACTGGTTTTTATGATGTGCTTTCCAGTTCTAAATCTATCAAACTATGAATGTGAGGTTGGAGGACAATGTTAGGTGGGATTCAAGGGAAGGCAAAGGTGCCAAGAATGCTGGTGTGATTACCCAGAAGTTCCACCCTTAAATGCTTTCTAGTTACTTAAGGATAGTTATCCAGGCGGCTTTGAAGTAGAAAAGGAGTCGCCTTTCCCCAGCTTCATTACCCAGCCTGCAGTTATACCTTTGGTGTTAAGAGAGGCTAAACCATGATCTACTTGTCTCGGCAAACACTTCCATTTCAAAAATAACAAAACAAAAGAAAATCCAAGCCCTCTTCAGTGAGACAACAATGACATCAGAGCGGAAAGAGAACTTTGTGTGATTCCTTCTAAAAGCCATCCCATCTCCCTTATTCACTTATTCATCATTTTCATTGAACACTAAGGTAAGTGCTGAAGCTAAATTGAAGGATAGTCTAATCCCTGCCAGTAATTTTACCTCCCCAGCCAGGAAAGGAGAGTGGGTATACCATCCCAAGCCTTCCCATTTGAATGATTCCACACCCTTTTCCTGTAAACGAATAATACTGTCAGCAGTGACTTCTTCAATTACAAAGAAAAATGACTATTGATGGATGGGGACGGTCAAGGTCTTAGACTGGCAAACTGATATTGCTGATTGGAAAGGAATCCTGGGCCTGTTGGGTCTCCAGTGGATGTCTTGCTTATTTCATAGCAATTTTGAACTAGAAAGCAGTTTTGTGGATGGCAATCAATGAGCAGGACAGGACCTTCTTGTTCAGAGGAATATGATCACATAAGTGCAACATAAGCAACCCAGGGATAAGGCAGAAGAATAAGCAGAGATGGTGGCAGGGATGGGGGAAGGGTTGGGGAGTAATGGAGAAAGGTGTTTGATGATGGGCAGAAAAGGACCCGTCCTTTACAGGGTTTCATTAAAATGAATTTCAGCAAAACTTCTCTCACCAAAGATTCCATTTTCGTAGGAAGTTGTGAACTTTCTTCAAAAACACTCTGTGTAAATGTGTGTGTGTCTATCTGTGTGTCTGTATGTGCGTATTTCTCGGATTTTGCACTGAGAGGATCAATTCAATGGCAGACATGGTAGCTTGTAGTATTTCCTTCTGTCTGTCTAAATAGACTACGTGAATTATAAAATTATGGCTTTCATTTGCCATATTGATCTGAATATAGATCACAGGCTTAAATTGAAATCCCTTTGAAAGGAATACATGCACTCACAGATACATATTAAACAGACAGACAGACAGACAAGTAGCTAGTTAGTTAGATAGAATGATGGATAGATAAATAGATCTGTGTATTTGTATGTAGACTTTCCATCACCACTGCCATATTTTGGAGCAGAGGAGCCAGATTCCAGATCTTTGTCACAGTCAGATCATTTGAGTTCCAGTCCTGATGCTGCCACATTTATACAATACACGACAATTTATATAATACATTCACTGCTTTTTCTCCTGCTGCTGCTTAGAGTCCATTCAAACGATTAACTATTATAATACAAAATCATTTTCACTTCTATCATATCTCTTGGTCTTTTCTCTGGATCCCCTTCAATTCTCAGGGAAATCCAAAACTTCCAAGGATCTGGGTGGAGCTGGGGAGAAGAGAATCACTGAAGTTCTTTGGGTCTCTAAGTTCCCTTTCCTGCTATAATTTTGTTTTCCTTTTTGGTGAGGCAATCGGGGTTAAGTGACTTGCCCAGGGTCACATAGCTAGTAAGTGTCATGTGTCTGAGACTGGATTTGAACTCTTGTCCTCCTGACTTCAAGGCCAGAGCTCTGTCCACTGCGCCACCTAGTTGCCCCCCTGCTTTAAATTCTTGATGTTACAAGATCATCTCTTAGAAGCAAAGCTGGGAAAGAAACCCTCATTATTTCATAGACTCTATCACCCCTGCCTCACTCCCTTTACTATTCTAACGCTCAGTGATATGTGGCTCCTGGAAGCAGCCTCTACAGCTTGCAACTACAGACCATTGTTTATCTATCAACAAGTGAAAAGTGGAAAGTGAGCTGTGTTGCAACAGGCAAACTCCTTAGGGACAAGGACCCTTGGGAATCCTCTCCCAACATGCACCCCAAGTGGTCGATTCAACTGTGAGCTCCTTGAGAGAAGAGCCTTCCTTTCTTTATATCCCCAGTGCTTAGCACAGTGCCTGGCACATAATAAGGGCTTGTTGACTGACTGAGACTCTAAGTTGCAAAGAAGGTGCCGACCTGCATTGGTATAGTGAGATTACTCAAATGGGAGTTCCTTATATCAGTGAAATCACAGGTCAGTGCCTATTCCTCTGATTCCCACAGCAGAATATTTGTCTCTTTTTTGAGGACCAGCTTAGCTCTATTCAGATAGATTTGTAACCAGAAACTGAGCCAACCAAGGAGGGAAATTTTTGGCCACAGAAACTTATGAAGACCTTTGACTAAAGTGGGATTGAGTTATTAGAGGACTATGCAGGCTGTTTGAAGGATCAACACCAAGAGATTTAAATGTAAGGGAAGCTCACAGTTGGACACTTGCTTGAAAAGACAATTACTACCTTTGGTTCACGTGGCATTTTTCTGGCAAAAAGCTTAAAGTGTTTATAATAGATATCTTTTTTTGGGGGGAGGTGGTGAGGAGAAAGACGAGGTTAAATGCAGAGGGAGGGGAAAGATTCACTTATGTCTTAACACCTTCTTCTAATGTAGAAATAGCCTCTGTTGATACAGATGAGCCACTGTTTTCTAACTTTTGTCTTAAAGTTATGATCGAGACACTGAAAGATTAAGTAACTTGCCCAAGGTCACATGGTCGATAAGTGTCAGAGCTGGTACTTGAGTCCTTGCCTCTTTGAATCCAAGGCCTGCCCATTATGTTATGCTACCTTTCATTATATGTGATGATATCTCATGACACAACAGAGAAGGGAAGAGGGCTTCATAGGAAGAAATGACTCTTTCATTGGACCTCAACAACCTAATGGCAATCAGGACCCCACATCTCAGCTTGTAAGTGAGTTCTGATACCAAGTTCAGTTTTGTGAGCCAGTCATAGGAGCCAGTCATGTCAGTCACATGGTACTTTTATGACAGAGGTTGGACGTCAAGGAATCTAAGGGCAGCTGATACAGGCTGTGACCTTGCCATCATATCCAGGAATTTCCCAGTTTCTAGGTCTGGAAATGCATTGCAAATGAACTGGAAAGCTGAGCTGCCCGCCATCACGTGGGCTGCAGTCTATGTAAAGGGGATGCCTGGTTTTGCTCCCTTCCAGGATTTTAAAGTAGCAAACAAAACTCTCGAGGACTTCAGATCCTGCAAAGCCTCCTTCAGGCCTGTCTGCCTAAAGGATCCCATCCATCATTGTCAGCTGTGAGTTCACAGCTTTCGTCTTGGCCCTAACATAAACTTTGACTACTGCTGTGGTTTGAGAGTTTGTAAGAAGCCATAAAATACAAGTGGACATTCCGTTTACTTGCAGCTTACACACGTCAGCACCTGACTAAATAAGAGGAGAAAAAAATAAACTGACAATGATTAATATCACTAATGACTTGTTTTGCTTATTTTCTAAAGTTGTAATTTGAGCCTTTGGGTTTAAAATAGGCAGAGAAGTCAACATTGGGAAGAAGTAGGAAGTAGCATGGCCTAGAGGAAAGAGGCCTGGTGTCAGGAGACCCATGTTTGACTCCTGTGTCCGACATTTATTTGTCATATGACCCTAGATGAGGGACTTAACCTCTGGGAACCTCAGTTTTCTAGGTGACACAATGGATAGATAACCAGACTTGAAGTCAGGAAAACTCATCTTCCTGAGTTCAAATCTGGCCTCAGACACTTACTAGCTACATGATTGTAAGCAAGTCACTTCACCCTGTTTGCCCCAGTTTCCTCATGTGTAAAATGAGCTGGAGAAGGAAATGGCAGACCACTCCAGAAGCTTTGCCAAGAAAACACCAAATGAAATCACCAAGAGTCGGACACAAGTGAAAAATGACTGAACAACAACAAAATAGGAACAGTAACACTGCAATACCTACTTCAGAGGATTGTTATGAGAAAAGGTCCTTGAAAACCTTAGCTTGTTATAGCTGGGTGAAGTGATGAATAGAGAGCTGGGCCTAGTATTAAGAAAACTTGAGTTTAAATTTGGCCTCAGACATTCACTGGCTTTGTGACGCTGGGCAAGCCATTTAATCTCTGCCTCAGTTTCCTAAGCTATAAAATGGGGATAATAATAGCACCTGCCTCCCAATTGTGAGGATTAATGTGATAATTGCAAAAAAGCTTAGTGCAGTGCCTGGTATATAGTTGGCATTATATAAATGCTAACAGTTACAACGATGACTGCAACTACTACTACTTACTACTACTGCTTCTACTACAACTAAAAATGTGGCTTATTATTAACTAAGACAATTGACCTCCTCTCCTTACTTGTCTTTATCGTGATTGCTAACTTTTTTTTGTGGAGGTTAATGTATAGATAGTACTTTACCTTTAAGATGAAGGTGTATAAAGGGGTTAAAAATGTGTGAAGTAAAAATGTGTGCTTATTTAGCAATAATGATAATAATACTAATTATAGCATTTATATAATTCTTTAAAGGTTATAAAGTACTTTATAAATATTATTTCATTTTATCTTCACAACCAACCTGGCGGGTCAGTGTCACTATTATCTCCATTTTACAGATAAAAAAAATTGAGATAGAGTGATTAAATGACTTGGCTTGGGTTATATAGCTAGAAACTGAGAAACAGCTAGTTAACTAGATAGCTAGATAGAATGATGAATGAATAAATAGATATGTGTATTTGTATAAATACCATCGCCACTATCATATTTTGGAGCAGAAGATTTAGACTTCAGAATTTTGGCAACATGTTGCATTTGGAATCAGAGCACTTGAGTTCCAATCCTGATGCTATCTCTTATTGAAGCAATACATGATCTTCAGAAAGTCACTTAACTACTTTGGTTCTCAGGTTCCACAACTATAAGGTGTCTATATCTGAGGTGGGATGGTACTCAGGTCTTTCTGACTCCAGGTCCAGGTCTTTATATATAATCAGAAGCAGTACTGTATAGTGGGTAGCAAGTTGTACTTGGAATTAGGATGATTTGAGATCAAATTATTGATGACCATGGCCATAGATGGGTAAAAATCACTTAACCTTTAGTATCACAGGCAACTTTCTCATACATAAGTTATAGAGGAGTTGCTGGTTACACTGTGAAAGTTCTGTATGTTGATGGACCAAAAAAAAATAGCTCTGGACCAAAAGAATTGTGTATGGCACCATACTAACACTGTCTTCTATACAGTAAATACATGTAACATTTATAAAGCTCATTAAGGTTTTCAAAGCACCTCTCTGTACACATGATCTCATTTTTAATCCTCAGCCCTGTGATGTAGATACTACAGGCATTATCATCCTTATTTCACAGATAAGAAAAGTGGTGCTCTGAGGAGTAAGGTTATTCTCCCATGATCATAAATCTGTGATGTGTCAGAGGGACACATATATATATACTTCCACATACACACATATATGTGTGTGATAGTATTTAGAAAATTTTAGGACATGATCCAAATGTAAAGTATCACTGTATGCAGTATTAGGATAATGGTTTATACGTTTTAGTACCTATATTAAAACCAGTAACTGCCTAGAGAGGTTCTCAAAGTTCATCCCAGGATCTACTCTCTGTCATAGTTAGCAATCTTTATTCTCTCAGAAAGGACAGTTTCCCTATGGTGGACATGGGAAATGCTCCAGCAAGTTATTGCAATCATCAAGGCATAATGTGATGAGAGCTTGCACTACAGTAGAAACAGTATGAGAAGAGAGAAAGGGGAGTAGTTGAGAGATATTGCAAAGATGAAATCAGCAGGCCTTGGCAACAGATTGTATATGGGGCTCCGGGGGTGAGAGATAGTAAGGACTCCAGGATGAATCCTAGGTTGTGAGAGTGAGGAACAGGGAGGATGGTTTTGCCCTCTATTGTAATAGGGAAGGTAGGAGACATTAGAGTTTAAGGATAAAGATAATGAGGAATTAAGTAGATAGGTTGGAGGAAAATCAAGACAGTGTTGTCCCAAAAACTTAGGGAGAAGAGAGTATCAAGGAAGAGAGAATGATCAACTATGTTAAAGGCTTCAGAGAGGTCAAGGAGAATGAGGATGGAGACAAGGCCATTGGATTTGGCAACTAAGAGATCAGTAACTTTGGAGAGAGCGGTTTTGGTGGGATGATAAGATCAGAAGTCGGATTGTAGGGGCTCAAGAAGCGAGTAAGAGGAGAGAAAGTAGAAGCACTTATTGCAGAGTATAAAACTCCTAGGTGTGTGGTACCATAGTATCATAAATACTATCATGAGTTACTGTCATGTACATGAATTAATGAACAAAAACCGGAGACCAAAATAATCTTATCTTGGATCTATTGACCTATTCATAAATGGTGTGGTATCATATAGAATCAAAGAATCACGATTTCAATCTGGAAGGGAGACCAGGGGCCATCTAGTTCATACTTGAAAAAATATCCCCTCTCCAATATTCAACCTTGGCTTAAAGACGTTCAGTGATTAGACAGCCCACTTCCTCCCAAGCCAGCTCATCTAATTCCGGACTGCTCTAAGTTTTAGAAAGTTTTCCCTTACATCAATTCTAAATTCACCTCTTTGGCCTTTCCACCCATTACTCCTGGTTTTGCCCTTTGGGACCAACTGGGATAAGTCTAATATAAATAGATTTGAAGCAGGAACTAATTGGGCAATCTATATCTCTGTGTGGGAAACCTGGGTCCTGCTTTAGGAGAGATTGATAATAGGTATATAGCTCTTTCTGCCATTTTGCAATGCCATCACTGTGGTGCAAATGAATGTCCTGGTTAATGCTCTCAAAAACATCAATAATATAGGAAGAAGTGAGGAAAACACAAAGTTCTCATTAGATAATACTCTAAATTAATTGCCCAATTCTCAACTGTGATGATGTAGTATTTCTTCTGGCATAGTAATATTTCATCATCTATGTATACCATGGCCATTTCTTGATTGATGAGTTTGGACTTTGTTTCCATTTCCATACTACAACAAAAAAGTGCTGCGATGAATATTTTGGTATGTATGTATACACACATACACACTAGTATTGATTAGCAACGGTATCTCTGGACCAAAGGGTATGGACATTTTATGTACTTTATAAAGGACATAATACCATACTGCTTTCCATCTCTTAAGACTTTTCTCTTTCCTCTCTACTCTAGCTCCACTCTCATCTCTCACTTAAGGTAACATTCTTTTGCTGTACTCCTTTCCAAGTGGTTTTTCATTTACTTTATCCTCAATTCTTTTTCTCCCTCATCCATTCTAAGTTGTATTTGCCAATTCATGGGCGGGCTATATACCCTTACTTATTCAATGTGTATTCTCTCTATGTTCCTTATGAGGACAGTTTTTTTTGAGGGATGATGAGTTTAAACTCCCTATTCAATCTATGATTGAATTGTAGATGTTCCTTGTTATCATCTGCTCCCTTCTATCTCTCTTTCTCTTAGAAATGTCAGTTCTTGAAGGAAACAGGGCCAAATGAATATAGTGCCATGTAGTAGGAGTCACTCTATATTCCTGAGTCATGAGGCCCTGTATAGCCCCATTCTCTTGCCATGATCACATAGCTCTCAGAAGGCCAGGTTATCCTATCTCTGGTTCTCTGATTCTCTTTCTACCCTGGATAGTGGCCAGTTAGATGGAAAGAGAACTTCCATTTCAAAGGGAAGAAGGCAAGAAAACTAGATTTATTTTT
The DNA here is from genome assembly GCF_900497805.2 of Vombatus ursinus. NCBI lineage: Eukaryota > Metazoa > Chordata > Mammalia > Diprotodontia > Vombatidae > Vombatus > Vombatus ursinus. The sequence goes on along the minus strand of NW_020945138.1, from coordinate 1,353 downwards.
CCTCCCCATTGCTGGGTACGATCAATGTCTGTTGCCTCTTGTTGGGTATAGATAGGTTCAGGCTGAGTTACTGCTGGGGTTGGGGTAGGAGTGAGGACCACAAAGGGACCCCCACACCTGGATCCTAAAGCACAAGCCTGTGAAGTTGCTTATTCTCACTATGCCTGGCACAGAAAGTAGGATGGGGAATTGGAAATGCTGAGTGGGAACTCAAAGCATATAAATTCTGCAACATTATTTCATTAAAAAAATCTTGTGGAGTATTTCTGGCTTCTTGTAAATTCAGCTTTAGTTATGCTATATATAAAATGTTATTTCTTTTTTCTGAATTTTTTTTGGAGAGGTTTGAAATAATGACTTCTCTGCTATCTTTCTAAGCACATGATGCCTATTTTTATTTTTGCAAGCCAATCGGCCACCCTGGCATGTCATTTCACTGTTCTGTGCCAGGTATTATTTGTAGTCACTAACTGCATTGTGGGATATCCTGCTTTATTTATTTATTTATTTTTTACAGCTTCTAAATTCACTAGGACAGAAGATTTGATATCATGAAAATTCTACCAGACACTGCAGCTGCCAACAAATTTGTGAGAACAGCTTTGATTAAACCCTATTTCTTTTTTGAACTTTGTATTTAATTTATGAAAAACAGTGCTGTATGTGAAGCTTATAGAAGCTATATCCACTGCATACTGGCACTGGGCTGGAAAAGTCAAGAAGAGTAGAGTTTGTAAACCAGCCTTAGACATTTACTTACTGGCTGCATGACTCTTAGCAAATCACTGAACCTCTCTAACCCTCAGTTTTTTCATCTATAAAATAAAGGACTTTGACCTTTGAAGGTCCCTTTCAGCTCTAAGTCTCTAATTCTAGAGACTTAGTGGTGAGATATTTCTATTCTATTATGTACAACTGTTTGTTAGATAAAGAGATATATGAAACTGGCTAAAGAGGATAAGCTGAGGTGAAATAGGTGCTGTAGTAATTGGGCAGATTGGACACTTGGGGGACTTTCATTTCCTTGCAAGCTGGATAATTTTCAGCAAGTCTCTTTAATATAGCATAGTAACCCTCGCCAATAAACACATAATGTTTGTTGGTAATGGATTAATTGGCTTCCCATTTGGCACTGGAAAACTTATATTTGTACACTCTATTCACTGTTTGGATGAGTAGAGGCAGTATATTAAATTAAAATTAATTTAATTTTAATCTGAGCCAGTTTATTAAGTATACCCTGGTGGCTCAAAGCCAAGCACCTTCCTGCTTGGCATTGAGACAGTGTGGCATAGCAGAGAGAACCGGATATGGAGTTGGAGGATTTGGGTTTAAATCTTGGCTATGCCATTT
>NW_020945137.1:0-1014 GCF_900497805.2 Vombatus ursinus | reverse complement strand
TCAAACACATCCTCTTTTTCTCCATGGTGTAAATGTTAGTTGTGTGGGCATTACAGACAGGGATCCAAACAATTTGAGTTCCAGTTTTCTTTCTTCCTAGGCACGTGCTTCATTTTTACCAAACTATTTCCTTTTGGAAAATGCCCTACTGTGATTGCACTATGGACTGTGTAAACTACATTGATATTTGATATAGCTACATATGACATCTGCTGAAAGCAAGGATGATTATAACAGCAAGGTATTTGTACTGATTTTTCATTGCCTTCCAAAAGATGATGATGATGATTAAATTCTTCTTAGAGGGCTATAAGAAATGTTAGAAGAGTGTCTGAAAGTAGTCTTCTGAATCCTATCTGCTCCTATTTGCTGTGCTTTGAGTTTTTTCTGACCATTTAGGCTTATTTAAAATTTTTCCTATCCAAACTATATTCTATCCTTTACATGTTTGGTGCTGTAATACAGATAGAGGCTATCAATTAAAAAAAAAAAGTCAAAAACAATGGAAAACTTGCTCTTTTTTTGGATAAAAAGAGACACCACTTCTCTTTTTTGTGTTTCCTAAAACAAAATTAAATCACTAACCCATCATAATATTTTCTCTGAGACTGAGGTACTAACTACAACAGTGTTGTTGATCAGAAGGCCTTTTCTTTCCCAACAAAATCTCAGGCTCTGAAGTCCCAATGAATGATTGGTTCTGCTAGAACAATAAGACAAGTCTTCTAAGTCCAGATGTGACAAAGCATGTGTTGATGTCTATCTGCCTTTTTCAGTGGCATTTTACTGTGGATTTTTCTTTTGTTTAGATTGACATTCTTTCTTAGAAAAAAAGTCAGATTGTTTTCACAGTCAATGTGGCAGGCTTCTGAATGTGAGAACTAGTATTAAATCACATGGATTAAAAAAGAAATAGAGAGAGAGAGGGAGAGAGAGAGGGAGAGAGAGAGAGAGAATTGTACATATAACTGGTCTATTTATTCAATGCCATCCCAATGAAATGACTGAAAAAAA
>NW_020945136.1:0-1211 GCF_900497805.2 Vombatus ursinus | reverse complement strand
AAAAAACATTCAAGAAACCCTCTGAGCTCAATTGCATTCCATCCCATTTAACACACTGAAGTAGATGCAGTGATGAAACAGCATATGTTCTTTGCCTTTAAGGAACTTACAGTCAAGCAGGAGGGGAAGAGACATGCCCACCGATCCCTAAAACGCAAGTTGGAAAATGCTTCAAGTGCCCAGGATAAGCTCAACAGAGAGGTCTGAGAGATTCAAGGAAGAAGTCAATAGCAGTAGAATGTAAGCTCCTTGAGGGCAGGGACTGTTTCATTTTTGTGCCTGACAGAGAGCCTTGGAGGGTAGGCAGAGAGAGTGCACGTAGTAGGCACTTATTAGATGTTTGTTTGAGTTGAATTCCAAGTTTTCCTCGGTCCTCATGTTGCACTGTGGATGGGTGAGAGTGGGAAGGTGGGCAGAATAAGATGCCTTGACCAGAATCCAAGGAGGAGGGATAAAGACTTACCATGGAAACTGCAGACTATTCCTCCCAAGAGGATGAGGACCAGGAAGGATCGCATGGTCTGGAAAGAAGATACAACGGCATAAAAAACTGTAGAACCATAGGATTTCATTTATTTTCTAAATGTTTTTATTATGAACTCAACAACAGTCAACAAATACAAACATTTTCATATACAAAGAACAAAAATGTATGTCAAATCTTGAATCCAAATGTACCTTTTTCACATAGTTATTCTTAGAGGGGCTATTAATTTTAACAAGGTAGTAACAAAATTGCCCTGCTCATTATCTTTCAGGAAAATTTTTTTTCTTCTATACATTTAAAAATATTTTAGTGATGCCCTTTTTTTCTACTTCTCTCTCACTACCTACTGTTCCCTCCCCTGCCACAATCCCCTCCATAGCATTGAATCCCAAGCCCTCCCTTGTGATAAGTAGAGTCAAACAAAACAAATCAACATGTTGCCCATGTCTGAAAATGTATGCCAGCACCTCTTTGCTAAGAGATGAATTGAGAGCTGAAAGGAACCTTAGAAAGCTAGAATTAAGCCAAAAGAGGTAACTTGTCTAATGTCATACAGGTAGTAAGCTGCAGAGAGGTAGGATTCCAACCCTGGTCCTCCAGAAGTGAGACCCTGTGGACCCAGCATGGAGAGATAGCTGGGAAAGGAGGAGAAATGAGTATGTAGAGCAAAGATTACATGGTGATCATAGGCCTATAGATTTAGAGCTGGAAAGGGACTTTAGAG
>NW_020945135.1:0-1578 GCF_900497805.2 Vombatus ursinus | reverse complement strand
ACTCAATTGGGATTGCTCCTTTAGCATACAATTGCTCAACTTGTAGGGTCAATATACTGCTGGGCTGTATTGTGCAGGTTGTGTGGACACTGGCACAGCCACCAGCAGGCTAGGTCAGACAGGGCACTTGGCTTCTGGACCCCTTCCACACTGGGTCAGGAAGGTTGCTGTATTACCGGGCAGCTAATGCCAGGCTGGGCCAGGCAGGTCACTCAATCTTGGACTCTCTAGGCTTGGTTTTTTTTGACCAGTTGCAGTCTTTCCCCCCTTTCAGCAAGTGGCTCATCTGGGTGGTACTGTACTCTCTTTAGCCAGAGTCTTATAGCGCTTTTTAAAGACCAGGGCAATGACCTTCAGCCTAGTATTGACAGAAACCTCTCCTCTTTGACTCCCTCAGAGTCTTGGCTCTGAGGTTTGTCACCTCTAGGCAGGAGAAGAGAGAGATCTGGCCTCTCCTTTTCAGCAATCCTCCTTGTCCCCAGGGCTTCTTATATTTTCTGAGGTCTCCCTGGGGCACACTATTATAGTTATCATTATCAAATGAATCAGGGGGTATGATGGCAATTTCAAAGCTACAGTGTGCTCTATGAATACAAAGAATTCAGACACTGACTAAGCTGTGTGATCCTGGGCAAGTCACTTCACCCTGTTTACCTCAGTTTCCTCTTTTGTAAAATGAACTAGAGAAGGAAATTGCAAACCATGCCAGTATCTTTGCCAAGAAAACCCTAAATGGGGTCACCAAGAGTCAGAAACAGCTGAACAACCACAACAATTTTTAGAACATAGGCTTAAATAGCCAGAAATCATCTTGGACATCACTGAGTCCCATGCCTTTATTTTACAAATGAACAAAACAAAGCTCAGAGAGGGTAAATACTTATATATAGTTGAAATAAAAATCTATCAAACTGAAATGACTTGCCAAGGACCTTACTCTTCCTGATTGCTGGTCTAACAGTCTTTCTTCTATACCATCCTTACTCCAGGATATTACCATTTTCTTGTTTTGTTGTTTTTAAAATTATTATCTTCTCTTGATCTATCCTGTTCCTGGAATAGCTTAGAGACTGTGATGTCCTACACATGGCTTTTGAAACTTGCAATAATAACAACAGCCAGCATTCATATCATGCTGTGCAAATCATTTTACAGATATTATCTCATTTCATTGTCACAATAACCTCAGGAAGCAAGTATTATTATTTCCATTTTACAGATTGGGATATTGAGGCTGGTGGTGGTTAAGTGACCTGACCAGGGTCACAGAGCCAATTAGTATCAGAGATAGCCTTTAGGTGTTGCTGATTCCAAGTCCAGTACTTTATCCACGTCTGCTTATCTTAGAGCAATGGTTCTCCAACTGTGAGCCAGGGACTGTGGGAGGTGTGTGTGTGCGTGATATGTGTGGGTATGTGTGAGTAGGATAGGTGGGTGGGGGGGCTGAAGAGTCATAGAAAGGGGTCAGAGTCTCACCACGCTTTATTTTATCATTACATGTGTCTCAGGTACAGCGCCTATCATGATGCATCTAGGGTATTTTTTGATAACACCAAAAAGTGTCCTTATTCTCAAAAA
>NW_020945134.1:0-2943 GCF_900497805.2 Vombatus ursinus | reverse complement strand
CTAGGGTATTTTTTGATAACACCAAAAAGTGTCCTTATTCTCAAAAACATTCAAGAAACCCTCTGAGCTCAATTGCATTCCATCCCATTTAACACACTGAAGTAGATGCAGTGATGAAACGGCATATAGAACGTTCTTTGCCTTTAAGGAGCTCACAATCTAGCAGGAGGGGAAGAGACATGCCCACCAATAACTAAAACACAAGCTGGAAAATGCTTCAAGTGCCCAGGATAAGCTCAACAGAGAGGCCTGAGAGATTCAAGGAAGAAGATGTCAATAGCAGGAGAATGTAAGCTCCTTGAGGGCAGGGACTGCTTCATTTTTGTGCCTGACAGAGAGCCTTGGAGGGCAGGCAGAGAGAGTGCATGTAGGAGGCACTTATTAGGTGTTTGTTTAATTGAGTTGAATTCTTGCTGGGGCTATCAGGGAAGGCACCTGAGCAGGGTCTTGAAGGAGAAGTTTTCAGCAAGTGGAGAGCTGAGCATGGGGCTAGTCTGTCCAAGGCATGGACATCTGAGGCAAGAGTGGACGGCACAAGATCAGGTAATGGCCAGTAACCCAGAATGGCTAAGCCAGAATGTGTGAAGGGTAGACTTTTCAAGGATGAGAAAATAGACTGAAACCAGGCTGTGAATGGTCTTGAACCCCCAAATAAGGAATAGATATTCTTTTGTGGTAAGCAATGGGGAAGCATTGAACATTTTTGTTCAAGGCAGAGACATGCCTCAAAGTCGTGAATTAGGAAGATTATTCTGGTAGTGTGTGCAGGATGGATTGGAAATGGTGAGAGAATAGAGTCAGGGAGATCAGTCAGGTGGCTATTACCAGACAAGAAATGATAAAGGTAGAGGTAGGAGTGGAAAGGAAGGGATGGATGCAAGAGACATTTCAGAACTATAACCTATTGGACTTGATGGTTGAGAATGAAGAAGTGGTAGAAGACCAAGATGATCAAGTTTTCTAGTGTGTTCCCACCCCCTGGCAGACCTTCAGAGGATAGCCCTGTGATGCTGCATGCCTGCAGGATGATGAGACTCCTGCTTGGTGGAGAGATTTCTGAGAGAGAGAAGCAGAGAAAGAAGAGAGACTATGGAGAGAGGAGGCAAGATGGAACTTTGAACAGTGAATAGGTGGCCTCAAGAGCCATAGGCACGTGAGGAGGAGCTGGCACCCCAAACACGTCCCTTGATTCCTAGTGCCTGCTGAGAGTGGACTTCTTGGATGAGATTTTTCTCTCTCTGTTTGAGCTGAGATTTCATCTCATTCCTGGGTCTCAGAGCCCTTTCTACACTTCTTTATTCTATTATCTATACTAGTTTGAATGGCTTCCTAGATTTCCATTTCACTTGTTTGCTTTAATAAGTGACTGCTTGCTATCTGTGATTGCTTAATAGGTGTTTGGTGGGAGGGGAGTAAAGCTGGCTGAGGTTAAGCTATTATCTTCCAGTCTGAGGTGAAACTACTTCCCACCTTCCCTGATCTGGGAAGTGGCTTTTATCCTGGTTCCAGGATAAAGTAATTGTACCTCTAGACTACAAACATCTGATGTGTGATAGATAAAATTCTAGCACAATGCCCTTGTAGAAGATAGGGAAACAAAACAATGATGGATTGCCCAGTCATGGCTGCCCTTCTGCTTTCCACAAGGATAGAACTCTAAGTTTCCCTGGGGAATGGCTTGCTAGGGCATTGCAGATCTATCAAGAAATCGCTGTTACAGTCAGGTCAAGCCCTATGTCACATGATCCACATTGTTGCACCACCAGTTTGGGTGACTAGTTGCTTCGAGCTTGGGATCCCTTTTCCTGAAGCCCAGAGAAAATTCTCTACGTTTTCCTTTTCACACCAGGCCCCTTCCCCCACTAAACCCCATAGAAATCCTCAGAACCCTGGTAATCAAAGGAGGTTTTTAAGGACTGTGTAACAGGCAGAGCCAAAAGGAATCAGGGGTGTGAGGGAAGAGTAGTGCTTTGAAGGCTTCAGCAGGAGCTGTCCAACATGGGGGTCTGTGGCCCAAGTTTTCCTCAGTTCTCATGTTGCACTGTGGATAGGTAGGGTTGGGAAGGTAGGCAGAATAGAATGCCTTGACCAGAATCCAAGGAGGGATCAAGACTTACCATGGAAACTGCAGACTATTCCTCCCAAGAGGACAAGGACCAGGAAGGATCGCATGGTCTGGAATGAAGATACAGTGGCATCAAAAAAACCATAGGACCATGTGATTTATGTGTTTATTTTCTAAATGTTCTTTTTTTCTTTTTATGAACTTAACAACCATCAACAAGTACAAATATTTTCATATACAAAGAACAAAAATGTATGTCAAATATTAAATCCAAATGTACCTTTTCACATAGTTATTCTTAGAGGGGCTATTAAATTTAACAAGGTATTAATAAAATTGCCCAGTTCATTGTCTTTCAGGAAATTTTTTTTTCTTCTATGTATTTAAAAATATTTTATCAATGCCCTTTTTTTTTTCTGCTTCTCTATCACTACCTACTGTTCCCTCCCTTGCCACAATCCCCTCCATACCATTGAATCCCAAGCCCTCCCTTGTAATACGTGGAATCAAACAAAACAAATCAACATGGAGCCCATGTCTGAAAACGTATGCCTCATTCTGCACCTGTATGCCAACACCTCTTTGCCAAGACGTGGGAGGCATGTCATAGAATTTAGAGCTGAAAGGAACCTTAGAAAGCTAGAATTAAGCCAAAAGAGGTAACTTGTTTAATATCATACAGGTAGTAAGCTGCAGAGAGGTAGAATTCCAACCCTGGTCGTCCAGAAGTGAGGCCCTGTGGACCCAGCTTGGAGAGATAGCTGGGAAAGGAGGAGAAATGAGTGTGTAGAGCAAAGATTACATGGTGATCATAGGCCCATAGATTTAGAACTGGAAAGGGACTTTAGAGGCCAAAAGTCTAGGCTGCTCATTTTATA
>NW_020945133.1:0-2156 GCF_900497805.2 Vombatus ursinus | reverse complement strand
CCCAATCTTCATTGAGTAGAGAGTTTGTAAGTCAGTTGATGCCCCCCAAACATAAATTTTTTAATAACATATAAAAATAAGCTAATGTACACATCAGCTCATGCCTATACCTTTTCATAATTCTTTCTCACGTAGCTAAACATACACCTACCCAGAGACAAACATCAATATGCTTATATACATAAAATATTTATATAAAAATATTCAAATGCTTACACAAAGATATGGATATGCCCACATGTACCCAAATGCGCACCCCCAGCACACACACAAATACTATAACAAAGAAAATGTTGGTAGGCACAAGAAGTATGTATGCAGAGAGATATATGTATAGAGATACACACAGTAATCAAGCCTAAAAGTACCAATAAATATAGACACATAGATTTATAGATTTAGTAAAGTTATAGATGTGAAATCCATGAAAACCTTTCAGCTTTCCTGAATTCTAGCAAAATCCAGGAGGAAGAGATAAGAGAAACTTCATTTAATATAACAAGAAGATGCATTAAACATCTGGTAATCTGCCAGAACACAAGCCATTACAAAACAATTTTTACACAAATACAAATTTATATGAATAAAAATCTAGTATTCACAGCTGCATGCCATCAGTTTAGTTTTTTTAAATGATACTTGTTAAAATATTATTCAGATTTTGTGCTACACTGATATTAGCAAAAGAGATGCTTTATAGAATTAGACAAAATGATGCAATTTATTTGGAGGAATAAAGAGATCAAGAATATCAAGGGATGTAATAAAGGGGGTTTGATTATATTGGACCTCAAGCTATATTACAAAGCAATAGTTATCAAAATGATCTGATGGTGGATAAAAAAAAATTTTAAGTTGATCAGTGTAATAGACTAGATCAGAAAGATAGAGAAATACGGTATTCCAGTGTTGATAAACCGGAGAACACAAACTCCTGGGAAAAGGGATCCTTTATTCAACAAGAATGGCTAAGGGAAAAAAAAAAAAAGAATGGCTAGGAAAACCAAAAAGTAGTTTAGCAAAGTAGGTCTAGGTCAGCATCTTATGCCTATATGGAAACATAACTAGACCTATAATTTCATTTGTATAAGGAAATCCCAGATAAGGAGACACCCCCTACTAGTACAGTTTGTCACCTCTTCTGCATTTATAGTTGCCTAGAGCACAGAGAGGTTAAGCAACTTGCTTGGGAGGCCACATAGCCTGTCTGTGTCAGAGGCAGTGCTTGAACTCAGGATTTCCTGGTTCTGAGGCCAGCCCTCTCTACCCACTATGCTAATGGTATCAAACTCAAATAGAAACAGGAACCACTTATCTATATATAAGGATTCCTGCTAGGCACATGTTGAATTAATTTTTAAATGTTACTTATGTTTTACTGAGGGCAGCTAGGTGGCGCACTGGGCTTGGAACCAGGAAGACTCATCTTAAAGTTCAAATATGGCCAGAGACACTATGTGACCTTGGGCAATAACGCTGTTTGCCTCAGTTCCTCATGTGTAAAAATAGCTGGAGAAGGAAATAGCAAACCACTCCAGAATCTTTGCCCAGAAAACCCCAAAATGGGTCACAAAGAGTTGGACACAAGTGAAATGACCAAATGTTTTACTGTATTTTTATTTTGTTAAATATTTTTCAATTACATTTTAATCTTGGTTCCAACACACTTGAGAGTGTGGTGGGCCTCGTGTTTGACACTTCTGCACTACCCCACAGCCGCCTATCAGAAGAAGTCCTGCAGAAAAATAGAAATGATTATCCACAAACCTTGTTTTGTGAATTCCAACTACAGCACAGGACCTCATGAAAGCTGGGGATTGAACTGGGACTCCAAACTATGCCACACCAAACTGAAACAGTACAGTAATTAATACTTGCTAAATCATCCTGAAGTTCTTGGAGTGATGATTATGCATTTAGACAAGCAGCAGACTAGTAGATAATATGTGAACTTGCAAAAGCTTTTGGCTATATTCCACACCAATGGACATGAAAAATCAAGTCACCATAAAAGTAGTGTTCACTCTTTTGCCATAGGAGGGGAACACTCAGAAAAATCTCTAGGGTCTTGCAGGCAATGTAAGCATCTAATGAATGCTTGCTGACTGTTGACTGTCTAAGTTGCAAGATTATATGATCACAGGCAGAAAAGCGGT
>NW_020945132.1:0-2157 GCF_900497805.2 Vombatus ursinus | reverse complement strand
CCCAATCTTCATTGAGTAGAGAGTTTGTAAGTCAGTTGATGCCCCCCCAAACATAAATTTTTTAATAACATATAAAAATAAGCTAATGTACACATCAGCTCATGCCTATACCTTTTCATAATTCTTTCTCACGTAGCTAAACATACACCTACCCAGAGACAAACATCAATATGCTTATATACATAAAATATTTATATAAAAATATTCAAATGCTTACACAAAGATATGGATATGCCCACATGTACCCAAATGCGCACCCCCAGCACACACACAAATACTATAACAAAGAAAATGTTGGTAGGCACAAGAAGTATGTATGCAGAGAGATATATGTATAGAGATACACACAGTAATCAAGCCTAAAAGTACCAATAAATATAGACACATAGATTTATAGATTTAGTAAAGTTATAGATGTGAAATCCATGAAAACCTTTCAGCTTTCCTGAATTCTAGCAAAATCCAGGAGGAAGAGATAAGAGAAACTTCATTTAATATAACAAGAAGATGCATTAAACATCTGGTAATCTGCCAGAACACAAGCCATTACAAAACAATTTTTACACAAATACAAATTTATATGAATAAAAATCTAGTATTCACAGCTGCATGCCATCAGTTTAGTTTTTTTAAATGATACTTGTTAAAATATTATTCAGATTTTGTGCTACACTGATATTAGCAAAAGAGATGCTTTATAGAATTAGACAAAATGATGCAATTTATTTGGAGGAATAAAGAGATCAAGAATATCAAGGGATGTAATAAAGGGGGTTTGATTATATTGGACCTCAAGCTATATTACAAAGCAATAGTTATCAAAATGATCTGATGGTGGATAAAAAAAAATTTTAAGTTGATCAGTGTAATAGACTAGATCAGAAAGATAGAGAAATACGGTATTCCAGTGTTGATAAACCGGAGAACACAAACTCCTGGGAAAAGGGATCCTTTATTCAACAAGAATGGCTAAGGGAAAAAAAAAAAAAGAATGGCTAGGAAAACCAAAAAGTAGTTTAGCAAAGTAGGTCTAGGTCAGCATCTTATGCCTATATGGAAACATAACTAGACCTATAATTTCATTTGTATAAGGAAATCCCAGATAAGGAGACACCCCCTACTAGTACAGTTTGTCACCTCTTCTGCATTTATAGTTGCCTAGAGCACAGAGAGGTTAAGCAACTTGCTTGGGAGGCCACATAGCCTGTCTGTGTCAGAGGCAGTGCTTGAACTCAGGATTTCCTGGTTCTGAGGCCAGCCCTCTCTACCCACTATGCTAATGGTATCAAACTCAAATAGAAACAGGAACCACTTATCTATATATAAGGATTCCTGCTAGGCACATGTTGAATTAATTTTTAAATGTTACTTATGTTTTACTGAGGGCAGCTAGGTGGCGCACTGGGCTTGGAACCAGGAAGACTCATCTTAAAGTTCAAATATGGCCAGAGACACTATGTGACCTTGGGCAATAACGCTGTTTGCCTCAGTTCCTCATGTGTAAAAATAGCTGGAGAAGGAAATAGCAAACCACTCCAGAATCTTTGCCCAGAAAACCCCAAAATGGGTCACAAAGAGTTGGACACAAGTGAAATGACCAAATGTTTTACTGTATTTTTATTTTGTTAAATATTTTTCAATTACATTTTAATCTTGGTTCCAACACACTTGAGAGTGTGGTGGGCCTCGTGTTTGACACTTCTGCACTACCCCACAGCCGCCTATCAGAAGAAGTCCTGCAGAAAAATAGAAATGATTATCCACAAACCTTGTTTTGTGAATTCCAACTACAGCACAGGACCTCATGAAAGCTGGGGATTGAACTGGGACTCCAAACTATGCCACACCAAACTGAAACAGTACAGTAATTAATACTTGCTAAATCATCCTGAAGTTCTTGGAGTGATGATTATGCATTTAGACAAGCAGCAGACTAGTAGATAATATGTGAACTTGCAAAAGCTTTTGGCTATATTCCACACCAATGGACATGAAAAATCAAGTCACCATAAAAGTAGTGTTCACTCTTTTGCCATAGGAGGGGAACACTCAGAAAAATCTCTAGGGTCTTGCAGGCAATGTAAGCATCTAATGAATGCTTGCTGACTGTTGACTGTCTAAGTTGCAAGATTATATGATCACAGGCAGAAAAGCGGT
>NW_020945131.1:0-13030 GCF_900497805.2 Vombatus ursinus | reverse complement strand
ATCTGATATCTATGGGGAATTAATACAGATATATAAGATTAGGACCTATTCACCACTGGACAAATGGTCACAATTTATTAGGAATAGTTTTCAAAAGGAAAATACAAACTATCCTCCAAATGAATTTTGTTAGTCTTTCTAACGCTATAAAGTAATTCTTGGAGAGTTTCATTTTTATGGTACTGAATTAAGTAAATTTAGGTAGTGTTGTCATTTTTATTATATTGGCTCTGCTTGTCCATGAGCAATTACTATTTCTCCAATTATTTGGATCCATCTTTGTGTAAGAATGTTTTGTAATTGTGTTCATATAGTTTCTGTGTGTGACTTGATAGGTGGACTCGGAAGTATTTTATACTGTCGATAGTTATTTCAAATGGAATTTATCTCTTCCTGCTATGTTTTGTTAGTAGGAAAATACAAACTATCAATAACTACCTGAAAATGTTATCAAGATCACTAATAATCAGGGAAATTCAAATTGAAACCACCCTGAGAGATTCACATAGGTATATGTAAATAACAATGACTCACATTTTATAGCACTTGAAGACTTACAAAATGCTATAAAATACATAGGTGTACACAAACTGATACTCGTGCTTGTAAACATCACTCTGGAAGCTTTCTATAAGTGCCACAGGGCACTCCTTGGGATTTCCTTTTTTAAATTTCATTTCATATTTAATTTAATTTCAAATAATTTTTTATTTAATGACTTTAATTTTTCTTCCTTTTTATCAACGACCCAGATGGAGGAAAAAAATCACGTAAACAACAACAGGATAAGAGAGACCTAACTTGACACAGTTTATGCCCAAAAGTCCTGTGGATTTTTATTTTTCTGGAGACTTTTTGTGAAATGTATTCCTCCATTGGACTGATTCCCCTGGATTGCCCCTCTTCTTTCAGTAGTAGATAGAAGAATAGGAATAGGACCTCTAAAGTTTACGGCTGGCGCTTTAGGCTAAATGAAAATCTCCTTCAACCTCCAGTCCTTTTTCTAGTTGAATACCTTTGCATTGCTTTAGACCCATAAAAATTCTCTTCCCAGAGGAATCCCACTCTTCCAGCGACAATATGCCTGAACTAAATCAATTTCTAGGATCCTGACTGAGAATAGGACACGTGACAGGAAGAAAAAGTCTGTCCAACCAGCAGATGCTATGAGCGCAGTGACCCTCAAGAAAATGGTCCCACCAAGATCTCATACTGTATTCACTCAGAGTCACTACTTTGAAGGAAACTCAGAGGTGAGTATCTGTGGCCCTGCTACAGTGGTGGGAGGAGGAGAAAGAGGAGAATGTGATTATTTACAGATTACTCACCAGATTCTATGATCTGTGATCTGAGTTACTTAGAAGTCTCGGTTAGCTCCTGGTTCCTAACAAATAAAGTCAATTCCAATTCTCAGATTCTATGACTATGCAAATGTATATATGCACAGAGGCACAAAAAAACACCCAAAATCATAGGTAGGTCAGTATCTGAGAATATGCATGAATTGATAAATGGGAAGAAGGAGAGTGGGTAAAGTGATTGACTGGAAAAAGTGAAGGTGAGTTTTCTAAAAGTATGTAGAATTAAGTTTTCTGAAATCACCATGTAGTTTATTTCTAAATTTTACAAACTAGGCAGTTCTTTGCTAATGTTTGTTTGTTTTTTAACCTGATCCAAAAATACATTCCTTATTCTGAAGGAGTATGGGGAGTGAGGGTTTAGGCTGGAACACGTTGGCCTGAATAATCATCAACCTATTGACAACAGCAGCCATCTATTGACAAACATCTAGAGTCAAATCTAGGTTCCAGGGGCCCTCTGGTGGCCAAATGTTGACCGCCAGATTGCTGAGGGCTCCAGGACCAAGGAAGGAAACTCAATTGGTTTATTTCATGTTTTCATCTCTCAAGCAATAAACAAGAGGAACAACCAGTGAATAATTAGATATCTGGGGGGTCCCGAAGAAAAAAAATTCAGAAATTTTGGTGTGACTTAAGAAGCACTGGAAAGACAGCTGCCTCTAAATATCTTCCCTACCAGCTTGCTCTCCCTGCTAAGCTCTCCTAGGGCCCTCTCCAGGCACAGATAAATTTGTGAATTAAGTAAAGTTTGTTTTCAGACCTTTTCTCCCCCTTTCACCTCTAGTTGTCCTAACCCTCCCCCCCCAAAAGAAAACCCTCACCTTTATTTCCACCCTCTTCTATGCATCCTCTCTGTCTTAGCACTCTCATGTTCCCAAGGCCTTTTTGTTACTATGATCCTCCTGCAGAAACTTCCAGATTCTTGATCTCCTCATGCAATGCAGTAGAAGCTTGATTTAATAGAAGGGCTACTGGTTTTATACTCAAAAGAACTGGATTTGAGTCCTGGTTCTGCCACTTAATATTTCCATGATTTGGGGCAGACCACTTAAACTGTTCTAAGCCTGTTTCCTCACCTATAAAATGGGAAGATAAAATATCTGCCCCGCCTACATCACAAAATTGTTGCCAGGATAAAATAAGAAAATGGATGTGAAAGTTATTTCCATAAAAGGTGGTATTGCCATATATCTTTAGGGCTAGGTTCTGTTTTCTTATGAGTCAACTAGATAATGTAACATACAAAAATACAAAAAAAAAAAAATACCAATTTAAGAGGGACAAGAACCTCCCTGACTCTACCCCAGGTATATTTCTTCCTCTCTCAACATTTTAACAGACTTTCTGGAGATAATGCCTTCACCTTAACCAACTCAGAATAACAATTTTGATGGTGAAAAGTTTTAAGCCTGGTGGAGGGAAGAGCAAACTGGTGGGGGAGATATTTGGAGACAGATAGTGCCTTTCTGGTGCTTTTTAGGTCACACCTTGCATGTGGCCAATTAAGTCAGCTGCAAGTCGGGATGCCAAGACCAGATTGTTGGCATCTGAGACTTACCTAAGAGTAGGACTTTGGAGATGGAAGTATATTGAGGAAAGAAAAGTTCAGAGATCCCTCTCCTGGGCATATACATATCCCCAGGAGATCAAAACCAGTAAGAAAGGTCCCATATACACCAAATAAATATTCATAACACTTTTTGTGGTAGCAAAAACAGCATACAACTGGAAACAAGATGACCATTGATTAGGGAATGGCTAAACAAATTGTGATACACAGATGTAACAAAATATACTTGTACAATGATTGATATGAATTCAGAGAAGCATGGTAAGATACATGAATTGGAGCAATGGTTGTAGAGAATATGGTTTGATGGAGATAGTTGAGAAATCCTCTACAACAGAGTTCCATTGCACTGGGGGACCTTACAGAGGACTTACCTTTGCAAAGTCAGTTAAATCAATAAGAGTTCTCAGGTGGGGACTGTCTTTTGTTCCTTTTTGTGTGGAGTTGTACACATATGTCCCCATAAAGATGAGCTCCTTTCAAAGCCCATTCACTAGTTGGGGGGGAAATGGAGTGGAGTATATATAAAGGAGGGGGTAAAATTCCTAAAAGATTTGATTGACTGGATCTAAGCCTTCCCCCATGGCCCACCATGCTCTATGACCAGCCTTTGTTAGAGGCAATTAGATGACATCTAATGCAAATAAATGTTGTAGGAACAGCAAGAGAAAGACATATACTCACTGCTTTCCTGGGTGAGCAGAAGGTAACAACACTCTCTCCTGTGGGGAGCTTTAGGTATGGTTTCTGAAACATGGAGTTGATAAGGAGGAAATTTATCACCAGCCTATGAGAGTGCTAATAAAACTATTTCACATCTTGCACCAGGGTAATAAGAACCTCTCAGCCCCACCCAAGGTTAAACCCCACATGGATATTAGGGGACTGTTAAGATACCAGTAGACAGTTTGGCTACTGTGGACAAGGGGTTCCCAATGGGTCTGTCAAGACACCCTAGTTTCATGAGAAGCTTTGTAAGGCAGACTCCTCTCCCCCAGGGGAGGGATATCCTGAGCTCTTGGGATTTGGTACTTGTAAGGAACACTTTATGGAGAACTCTGTGCCATTTATTCTGGGTAAGGCCAAATAGATATCCTTGGAATTGTCTGAGCCATCCCATGTAGTTAACACTACTAGGAAGCAGCTGGTGGTGCAGTGGAGAGAGCACTGTGCCTGGAGTCAGGAAGACCTGAGTTCAAATCCATCGTGGGCAAGTTGCTTAACTGCTGTCTGCCTGTTTCCTCAACTTGAAAATAGGGATAATAGCACCTACCTCACAGGGTTGTTATGAGGCTCAAAGGAGTTAATTGTAAAAAGCCTTCCCTTCTTTTCTTTCCTTTTCTTTCTTTCTTTCTCTTTCCTTCCTTTCTTCCTTCCTTCTTTCTTTCTGTCTGTCTTTCTTTCTTTCTGTCTGTCTTTCTTTCTTTTCTTTCTTTCTTTCTTTCTTTCTTTCTTTCTTTCTTTCTCTCTTTCTTTCTTTCCTTTGCCTCATTTCTTACCTGGCCTTAATCACTGAATGGGCCTTGCCTCAGTCAATCTGAGACTTGGGAAAGACCTTAGCTTAAAAAGGTCAAGGACTCCCACTGCTTTTGGGGCCATTTCCACTCATCCTGATCTATATCTTGCCATTGGACCCAGATGGTTCTGGAGGAGAAAGTAAGGCTGGTGACCTTGCACAGCCCTCCCTCACTTAAATGAAATTCACATGCAAGTCATAACATCACCTTCCTGATGTCATGGTCCTCTTCAAGAAAAGACAAACAACAACCACAACAACCACAAAAGGTCTTTATTCTGGCGTATGTAAAATGCTTAATTCCCTTGCCCTTAACAACAAACAGTGCTGGGTCTTAGAGGGGTGAAAACTGTTTCCTCCCTTGTGAAGGAGATGAAGAGGCTAGTGTACTTTACTACACTACCTCCCTTCAGGATAGCCCTATAGGGCTTGTTGTTGTTGCTTGTCCTTCGTTCTCAAAGAGGACCGTGACATCAGGAAGGCAGTAAAAGGCAGGTGGCATCTGGTGACTTGCAAAATACTAGAGGGAACTGAACAAAGTTGTCATGTCAACTGTTGAGACAATTCCTGACCTCATCAGTGTCATGAGCCAAGTGACCTAGGCTCCCATGAGCAGTATGGAGTCATCTACCTCTAATAATTTTTTCTCTATTCCTGTACCTGAGACTAGTGAGGAGTAATTAACTTTCACCTGGGAAGGAGTCCAGTATAGCATTTATATAATGCCTTAAGGTTTGCAAAATGTTTCACAAATATCGTCGCATTTGATCCTCATAAGAACCCTGAGAGATGAGTGTAATTTTTTCCCCATTTTACAGATGAGGAAACTGAGGCAGGCAGTGGTTAAGTGACTTGCGCAAAGTCACACCATTAGTTAATATCTGAGGCTGTATTTGAACTCAGGTCTTCTTGACTTCAGGTCAGTGCTGTATCCTCTGTGCCACCCCACCAGCCTTCTCTGGGACAACCTGAACTCCTCTGTCATATGGCCATTCTGGTAGACAGAGATCTGAAAGAGACTCCATATCTTGAAAACATGCACGTCCACCATTACACTGATGAAATAGTTTTGAACAGGCCAGACAAGGCCACAGTGGTAGGGAGCATAGTTCAGATGATGGCCCATATGAGGGACAAGGGAATGAGAGACCAAGCCCAGGAACATCTATGGACCAGACCACTCATCATGTATTTAGAAATACAGTGATAGGTGGTTGAACAGGTTATGGTATGTGATTGTGATGGAATACTATTGTGCTATAAGAAATGACGAGCAGCATGATTTCAGAAAAAGCTGGGAGATATAAGAACTGATACAAAGCGAAGTGAGCAGAACCAAGAGAACATTGTAGACAACAGCAATATCATAAGGATAATCGACTGTGAAGGTCTTAGCTACTCTGAATCAAGGCAGTGATCCAAGAAAATCCCAAAGGATCCATGATGAAAAATGCTATCTACCTCTAGAAAGAGAACTGATAAATTCTTGAGTGAAAATTGAAGAATCTTTTTTAAATTTCTTTTAAAAAAATTTAATGTTAAAAATAAATTTATTTTTTTAAATATTTTTTAAAAAGAAATACAGTGATAGGAAGAACATAGATGATTCCAGACACAGTTCAGAACAAGCTACTAACACTTGCTTCCCTACAGTTTAAAAAAGTCCAGAGATTTATTGGACTGGTTTTTGGAAAACCCACATTCCCCACCTAGAAATTCCAATGTCTTCCATTTACTGAGCAACCTACAAGTTTTCCCCTTTCAAGTGGATCCCAGAAGAGGCTACATACAGCCTTGGAAGACCTGCAACAGGCTCTGAAGCAGCCTCTCTCCTCAAGCCAGGTGTATTATTGGTGCCCATGTTTTCAGAGGTCTCAGTCAATAGGTACCCAACTGAACCTTTGGCAAGCATCTAAGGACGGCCAGACCAAACCACCTCTAGGCTTCTAGGGCCTCATGCTCCCTGAAATGTCAATACCACTTGCTCTACCATTATTAAAAAGCAATTGTTCACCTAATAGCAGTCCCCAGACGCTACTCATCAGATGTTCACCCTTTGTAATACCACCACCCTTTAACCAGAGTTATTTTTTTTTAAGTTGAGTGATATGAGAGGATCCATCTAACAAAATGAATTTCTAGTCAAATGGATATAGCACATTAAATACTGTGCTTACTCAGTCCCCTCAGACATTAAGTACCCCTCACAAACAGGTTGAGACTCTGAGGCCAGAAGGTAAGGCCTCCATTCACAGCCCTGATACTTTGCCTCATTTACTAGCCCATGCCTATGAGGACCTGGTTCCTGAAGCAGACCATTTTAATTTCCTCCACCAGGAAAAGCAGCATCCCTCCTTCTGCCCATAAGATTGGGTCTGCTCCCAGCCTGACACCACAGTTGTCATCCAGGCCAGCAACTCCTGTGAAGAAGGGGCTTAATACCCTCACCACCATCTAAATAGCAACTTCAGACCAACTGCCATGGAAGGACAGAGAAGCGTAAGAACCCTAGGAAGAGTAGTGTTGTCCTTTCCCCTCTCTATACCTTGTTTCTGGCCGCGCTTCTTCTTACCTGCCCCTCACTGCCATCTTCCAGGAAAGCAGCCCTTAGGAAGATGCATCCTCGGAGTCACTTCTCTAGGTCCCCACCTCCTCAGCAGCCACACTTATTGAAGACCCAAGAAAGAAATTTCTCTGTGCCAGAGTCCATGGTTCAACATCAACTATCGAATGATTCAGCATCAGAAATTGATAGGATTGTACTAATGGAAATGATGCATTACTATCTGCCTTGCTTTTACACCTTGAGGAATACTGGGCCTTTCTAGCTGAGAAGCTATTGCAGCTGAAAACTATTATATGTGTTGTTCTCCTCATTAGAATGTGAGCTCCTTGAAAGGTGGGGCTGTCTTTTCTCCCTGTATCCCCAGGACTTGCTTTTTGCACATAGTAAGTGCTAAATAAATGTTCTTGAGAGGCATATGCAATTAGACTTAAACGGCCATTAACCCAGTAAAAAGGGATACCCCGAGGGATGGGAGCATTCCCTTCTTCTGGGTTTGTGTCTTGAGAGCTCCTGTCACCATAAACACTATTTGTGATGAGACTTTCTTTTTGTTTGTTTGCTTTTTTTTTTTTCACCTGTTGAGGCAGTTGGGGTTAAGTGACTTGCCTAGGGTTGCACAGCTGGTGTCAAGTGTCTGAGGTCAGATCTGAATTCAGATCCTCCTGACTGTAGGGCTAGTGCTCTACCCACTGCACCACCTTACTGCCCCGTTTGCTTATTCTTCCAGGCTACTTCTTTACGTCAGACTAGACGTTAGGCTCAGGCTTAACACACATCTCTAGGGAAGGTCCAGGCTAGTCTTGTCACTGCTTTCTTGGGGTATTGAATGTTGTGTTCTTGTAGGATCTCAAGGACGGCTTAGGCTGGGGACCTGTAGGCTTTCAGGAGTCCCAAAGTCTGATCCAGAGCAATGACTGATTGCTACCCACTTGGTCTGAGCTCTACAATTTCCTGACCTGGGTTTGGATCTGAATAAGAGGTCTGCAGGCTTATTCCTTTTGGAGTTTCTCTAGATTGCTGTTGGAATCAGCTACTATCAGCCTCTGGGAAAGCTTTTCAGGTTCAGAATGAAAGACAGAACTGCAGGCCTCCCTTTGGTCTGGGATTCCTTCCCTGATTATTCTTCTGCAGGTGTCAGACTGGGCTAGAAGTTGGAACTAAAACCCAGCTCTGATCCTATGGTCAGAGGCCCACTACTACTGTTTGCTTCTCAACTTGCTCCTCTCTTGGCATCTCCTCTGTGTAGGGGTTAGGACCACTCCGTACCCTGGAACACTAGGCACACGGCCTCTCCTCAGTCTACCCTAAATCTGTTGCCCACAAACCTGCCACTTAAGACTTACTCCCTGTGTGATGCCTCCCGGAAAGCACGAGCTCTCCTCTGGTGAAGCCCTGGTAAAGACCCTCTCCTTTGCACTGGACTGCTTCTGACTTTCCACAGTGTCCCACCACCTCTCTGTCTGTCTCTCTATGTCAGCCTGGACTGGAGAAGTGACTCACTGTGAGTTTTTCTTGGATTTCCCCATCAGGATTTGGTCTGGTGAGTTTTCTAGATCTATTTGAAGGAGTGTTATGGGGGTGGGGGTGATACTTGCTGCATTTCTTCCTACTATTCTCATACATGTTTGGAATAGGGATTTTTCTCACTTTCTCAATGGTGGAAGTGGGGCAAAGAGAGGTGGGAAGGAAAAAAAGTGAATCTTCATTTGAAAATAAAATATAATTTAATTTTTTAAAAATAAGATAGGTAGTAGGAGTATTATCATCCTCATCTTATGACTGAAGAAGCAAAGGCTTCAAAAGATTAACTAGTTTGTCAGAGATCAACCAGCTGGAAAGTAAGAGAGCCAAGATTTGAACCCAGGTCTCCTGACTCCAAATCTTCATGCTAAGGAGGCAAAATACTTTAGTGGATGGAGGACTGTATAACATACAGTCTGGAACTGCAACTGGAACTCAGTTTCTTCAACTGCAAAGTGGGAATAATACCTGTAGTACTATCTCACAAGGTTGGCATGAGGCTGAAATGAGAGGACATATGTAAAGCACTATGTAAATTTTAACATTATGTTCTCAATATTACTTAGCATTATTAAACCACATACTCTATCTCTCCCTTTTTTTCCTTCACCTCAGTGATTTTTTTTTCTGGCTTATCGATGTCCAAAGTGGAGGACTGATCAGGTGGGTGATTAACCAATTAGACAGGTGTGTGATTAACCAATTAGAAAATTTATTTTCCCTGTAACATTTTTCTCCAACACAACCACACCTCCCCTTCTCACCCAATACTCTCCCACACTGCCCCCTCCCTGCTCTGTGCAAGCTTCTGATCTTCCCCATTCTGAGCCAGGTGTGGGTCCCTCAGAGCAGTTGTAAACTTACCAAAACCTGGGCATCTACAGCAGGCAGTCAGTTGGTCAATAAGCATTTATGAAGCATCCACTGTGTACCAGGCACTGGGCTAAGTGCTGGAGATTACAAGAAAGGCAAAAAAAAAAAAGAAAAAAAAACACAGCACCTGTTCTCAAGAAGCTTATAGTCCAATGGGTAGACTAAATGCACACACTACATACAAACAGGATATACACAGGGTAACTTGGAGATAATCTCAGGAGGAAGGTATTCGAATTAAAGGGGATTGAGAAAGGTTTCTGGCAGAAAGTGGGACTTTAGCTGAGACTTGAGTGATGCCAGAGAAACTAAGAAGTGGAGGGAAAGTGACGGAGTGTTCTTGGCAGGTGAGACAGCAAGCAAAAAAGTGTGGAGTGGGGCAGCTTGGTGATGCAGTGGATAGAGCACCAGCCCTGGATTCAGGAGGACCTGAGTTCAAATTTGGCCTCAGACACATAACACTTACTAGCTGTGTGACCCTGGGCAAGTCACTGAACCCCCATTGCCCAACCAAAAAATAAAATAAAAATAAAATTCTAAAAAAAAAAAAAAAGAGGCAGCTAGGTGGTACAGTAGATAGAGTACCAGTCCTGAAGTCAGGAGGACCTGAGTTCAAATCTGACCTCAGACCAAACACTTGACACTTACTAGCTGTGTGACCCTGGGCAAGTCACTTAACCCCAATTGCCTAAAAACAAAAAAAAAAGTGTGGAGATGAGATAGGAGATGGAAGGTCACATTTAAGGCACTATGAGGAGACCAGTATCACTGAAATATATGGAAGGGAGTAAAGTATAAGGAGCCTGGAAAAGTAGGAAGGGGCCAGGTTATAAAGAACTTGAAAAGCCAGAGGATTTTATATTTGATTCTGGAGATTTAGGAGCCACTAAAAATCCTTGATCAAGAAAGTGACATGATTGTTTAGACTTTAGAAAAATCACTGTGGCAGCTGAATGGAAAAAATGATTGGAATGAGAGAAGACCTCAGGTAAGACGAATTAGAAGCCTATTACGATAATCCTGGCAAGAGGTGATGAGGGTCTGAACTAGGATTGTGATGGTATGAGTGGGAAGAAGGGACATACACAAGAGATGTTGTAAAGGTACAAATGACAAGATCTGGCAGCAGAATCAGAGGTGACACAATCAGAGGTGACATCAGAGGTAAATGGGATGAAATGGTGCCCTTGCCAGTAATAGGGAAATTTGGAAATGCAGAGGGTTTGAAGACAAAGATAATGAATTCTATTTTGGATGTGTTAAATATAAGATGCCTACAGGCATTTGTCCAAGAGACAGTCAGAGATTAATGACTGTAGCTAAGGAGAGAGACTAGGGTTAGATATATATAGATCTGGGAATCATCTGCAGAGAGATAACAATTGAACTCATGGGAGCTGATGAGATTACCAGTGGAGGTAGTGTAGAGAGAGAAGAGAGGAAGAGCCAGGCTAGAACCTTGGGGTTCACCCATGTTTAATTGTCATGACATGAATGAGTATGCACCAAAGAAAGCTGAGAAAGAGCTTTTGGAGGACAATCAGGACAAAGTAGTATCACAAAAACCTGGAGCAAGGAAGATGGCTGACTCCAGGAGGGCCAAGGGGGAAACCCTTCCCTAGGAGGGACAGCATCAGAAACCTTTTTTGGTTCTCAGCCTTTACTCTCAAGGGAAAAGAATGGTCCCTGAAGGTGGGGGTGGGGTGTCTATGTTGGGTACTAGCCCCTGGTCCATCCCCAAGAGATGAAAATTGTGTGGGACAAAGTTTAGTCCTCCAAAGGGATTAAGATACATATTGCTTCAGGAGGAATGGACTTACTTTACTTCCAGGAGAGTTGGGATGGGAAAAGGAAGAGTAGTTTCACCAAAAACAAAACAAAACACCTATGGGCTGATTAGGGACTGCACATGTCCTTGCAGTCTTGGCCCTGGTGAAAGACCTGATAAACACTTCCTCAGAGGAATATGTCAGAAGCCTCCAGCAAATAATCTGATACCCACAGCCAGAACGGCACCCTAGCCCTCACTGCCACTTTCACATAGGAAAAGGTGCTTATGCACAGAACTCATGATAGCACCATAAGAACTCCAAATGCTGAGGTGCCTATTAGCTGAAGATAGTGGCTCAAGGCTGCCAGAACCATTACATAGGTGCCCAGTGCTAAGAGGGCACCCAGACCAGGCAA
This sequence comes from Vombatus ursinus, assembly GCF_900497805.2. Lineage (NCBI taxonomy): Eukaryota > Metazoa > Chordata > Mammalia > Diprotodontia > Vombatidae > Vombatus > Vombatus ursinus. The sequence continues at coordinate 1,436 of NW_020945131.1, read as the reverse complement.
TGACCTACAGAGGATGGCCAGGGTGAGGAAACAGGTCAGCACACTGGCAGAATTTCCCAGCACAAAAACCAAGTGGTCAACATGGTACCCATAGGGTAGGCAAGAGTGGTTCTGCATAACAGGAAGTACCCTACTGATCAGGGGATTCATGGCCCCCCACAACACCAGCAGGCAGGCCCCTCTGGCTGAGCAGAGCTGCAGTGGGCTCTTTCTACTATCTCTGGCCTTCCTCTCCTGGCTTCTGCAGTGATGATCCCTTTCCCTCTGAAGTGGCTGCCTACCCCTGTAGTTCACTCCCAGGGTAATTTGAGAGGGTACTGATGGCAACAAAACCCTGGAAAGCTGCCACTGAAGTGACAAGCAGGCCAGGTAGCACCTAGAGCAAGGTTTTTGCTAACAAGTACTCTTCCAAGTGGGTGAGTACCATGGAGATTGAAGGGGTGATGCCAGGAGGGGAAAAAGCACTGGGATCCAGGGAGGATGCCAAGGGAATATTGTGGAGCTGGTCGAGGAGGTTGGCTGGCACTCCAGGTGACATACACCTTATGTCAGGGCCAACCCACAGAACAGCAGAGCTCTAATACTCTGACCTGGGTTAAAAGGAGTACAGGAAGGCTGGGGGCAGGTGGGATATGAAGGAGAAGAAAGTGATTTTGGAGATGTAGCAGCTCAGGGTGAGTGTGACAGCTAACTCCAGGAAGGACACAATTTGGGTTTCTCTGCCATGGGTACCACACAGAAGGGACCATCAGTCTCCACCATCTCTAGGACCTTTACTTTTCAGATTAGGTCTAGTTCATCCTTTGACAAGTAGTCCCATAAATTGCAGCCTGTGGGCCTAGGTTTCCAAGGGCTACCAGCCCTTGGACAGGTAGGAGGGGAGATTCCACACCTCAGGCAGTTCCTTCAGTAGAACCCACAACTCTATCCAAAATCTACTGAAGGCAGCCAAGGATCCCATGGAAAAGAGAGTCGCCAGAACATGTGTGAACATTGTTTAGTCCTTAGAGGCTGCCATCTTAGCTGGCCTGCAGGTCCTGAGGCTTTCAGGGCCATCTGGGTTAGGACTGGGGCAGTCTACCTCTGTGGCACTGGCCCCCTAAGTGAGGGGATCTTTTTTTAAGGAAGACAGCATGTTTGTGGGCAGCAGGGAAGGGGCCAGTGTATTGATGATTACAGAAAGTAGGGATGAAAGTGAAAACAGTTTGCAATCTGATGCCAGGACCCATTGGGTTTACCTTCTGTCACCTGACTCAGTTGCCATCTTGATACAGGACCTCATTATTTCACACCTAGATCATTACAATAACCTGCTGTTTGGTCTCCCTGCCTCAAGTCTCTCCCCACTCCAGTTCATGCATCACTCATCTATCAAATGGAATCCTGAGATAATAAATCTTCCAGAGCCCAGGTTTGACCATGTTTACCCCCCTACA
>NW_020945130.1:0-13031 GCF_900497805.2 Vombatus ursinus | reverse complement strand
ATCTGATATCTATGGGGAATTAATACAGATATATAAGATTAGGACCTATTCACCACTGGACAAATGGTCACAATTTATTAGGAATAGTTTTCAAAAGGAAAATACAAACTATCCTCCAAATGAATTTTGTTAGTCTTTCTAACGCTATAAAGTAATTCTTGGAGAGTTTCATTTTTATGGTACTGAATTAAGTAAATTTAGGTAGTGTTGTCATTTTTATTATATTGGCTCTGCTTGTCCATGAGCAATTACTATTTCTCCAATTATTTGGATCCATCTTTGTGTAAGAATGTTTTGTAATTGTGTTCATATAGTTTCTGTGTGTGACTTGATAGGTGGACTCGGAAGTATTTTATACTGTCGATAGTTATTTCAAATGGAATTTATCTCTTCCTGCTATGTTTTGTTAGTAGGAAAATACAAACTATCAATAACTACCTGAAAATGTTATCAAGATCACTAATAATCAGGGAAATTCAAATTGAAACCACCCTGAGAGATTCACATAGGTATATGTAAATAACAATGACTCACATTTTATAGCACTTGAAGACTTACAAAATGCTATAAAATACATAGGTGTACACAAACTGATACTCGTGCTTGTAAACATCACTCTGGAAGCTTTCTATAAGTGCCACAGGGCACTCCTTGGGATTTCCTTTTTTAAATTTCATTTCATATTTAATTTAATTTCAAATAATTTTTTATTTAATGACTTTAATTTTTCTTCCTTTTTATCAACGACCCAGATGGAGGAAAAAAATCACGTAAACAACAACAGGATAAGAGAGACCTAACTTGACACAGTTTATGCCCAAAAGTCCTGTGGATTTTTATTTTTCTGGAGACTTTTTGTGAAATGTATTCCTCCATTGGACTGATTCCCCTGGATTGCCCCTCTTCTTTCAGTAGTAGATAGAAGAATAGGAATAGGACCTCTAAAGTTTACGGCTGGCGCTTTAGGCTAAATGAAAATCTCCTTCAACCTCCAGTCCTTTTTCTAGTTGAATACCTTTGCATTGCTTTAGACCCATAAAAATTCTCTTCCCAGAGGAATCCCACTCTTCCAGCGACAATATGCCTGAACTAAATCAATTTCTAGGATCCTGACTGAGAATAGGACACGTGACAGGAAGAAAAAGTCTGTCCAACCAGCAGATGCTATGAGCGCAGTGACCCTCAAGAAAATGGTCCCACCAAGATCTCATACTGTATTCACTCAGAGTCACTACTTTGAAGGAAACTCAGAGGTGAGTATCTGTGGCCCTGCTACAGTGGTGGGAGGAGGAGAAAGAGGAGAATGTGATTATTTACAGATTACTCACCAGATTCTATGATCTGTGATCTGAGTTACTTAGAAGTCTCGGTTAGCTCCTGGTTCCTAACAAATAAAGTCAATTCCAATTCTCAGATTCTATGACTATGCAAATGTATATATGCACAGAGGCACAAAAAAAACACCCAAAATCATAGGTAGGTCAGTATCTGAGAATATGCATGAATTGATAAATGGGAAGAAGGAGAGTGGGTAAAGTGATTGACTGGAAAAAGTGAAGGTGAGTTTTCTAAAAGTATGTAGAATTAAGTTTTCTGAAATCACCATGTAGTTTATTTCTAAATTTTACAAACTAGGCAGTTCTTTGCTAATGTTTGTTTGTTTTTTAACCTGATCCAAAAATACATTCCTTATTCTGAAGGAGTATGGGGAGTGAGGGTTTAGGCTGGAACACGTTGGCCTGAATAATCATCAACCTATTGACAACAGCAGCCATCTATTGACAAACATCTAGAGTCAAATCTAGGTTCCAGGGGCCCTCTGGTGGCCAAATGTTGACCGCCAGATTGCTGAGGGCTCCAGGACCAAGGAAGGAAACTCAATTGGTTTATTTCATGTTTTCATCTCTCAAGCAATAAACAAGAGGAACAACCAGTGAATAATTAGATATCTGGGGGGTCCCGAAGAAAAAAAATTCAGAAATTTTGGTGTGACTTAAGAAGCACTGGAAAGACAGCTGCCTCTAAATATCTTCCCTACCAGCTTGCTCTCCCTGCTAAGCTCTCCTAGGGCCCTCTCCAGGCACAGATAAATTTGTGAATTAAGTAAAGTTTGTTTTCAGACCTTTTCTCCCCCTTTCACCTCTAGTTGTCCTAACCCTCCCCCCCCAAAAGAAAACCCTCACCTTTATTTCCACCCTCTTCTATGCATCCTCTCTGTCTTAGCACTCTCATGTTCCCAAGGCCTTTTTGTTACTATGATCCTCCTGCAGAAACTTCCAGATTCTTGATCTCCTCATGCAATGCAGTAGAAGCTTGATTTAATAGAAGGGCTACTGGTTTTATACTCAAAAGAACTGGATTTGAGTCCTGGTTCTGCCACTTAATATTTCCATGATTTGGGGCAGACCACTTAAACTGTTCTAAGCCTGTTTCCTCACCTATAAAATGGGAAGATAAAATATCTGCCCCGCCTACATCACAAAATTGTTGCCAGGATAAAATAAGAAAATGGATGTGAAAGTTATTTCCATAAAAGGTGGTATTGCCATATATCTTTAGGGCTAGGTTCTGTTTTCTTATGAGTCAACTAGATAATGTAACATACAAAAATACAAAAAAAAAAAATACCAATTTAAGAGGGACAAGAACCTCCCTGACTCTACCCCAGGTATATTTCTTCCTCTCTCAACATTTTAACAGACTTTCTGGAGATAATGCCTTCACCTTAACCAACTCAGAATAACAATTTTGATGGTGAAAAGTTTTAAGCCTGGTGGAGGGAAGAGCAAACTGGTGGGGGAGATATTTGGAGACAGATAGTGCCTTTCTGGTGCTTTTTAGGTCACACCTTGCATGTGGCCAATTAAGTCAGCTGCAAGTCGGGATGCCAAGACCAGATTGTTGGCATCTGAGACTTACCTAAGAGTAGGACTTTGGAGATGGAAGTATATTGAGGAAAGAAAAGTTCAGAGATCCCTCTCCTGGGCATATACATATCCCCAGGAGATCAAAACCAGTAAGAAAGGTCCCATATACACCAAATAAATATTCATAACACTTTTTGTGGTAGCAAAAACAGCATACAACTGGAAACAAGATGACCATTGATTAGGGAATGGCTAAACAAATTGTGATACACAGATGTAACAAAATATACTTGTACAATGATTGATATGAATTCAGAGAAGCATGGTAAGATACATGAATTGGAGCAATGGTTGTAGAGAATATGGTTTGATGGAGATAGTTGAGAAATCCTCTACAACAGAGTTCCATTGCACTGGGGGACCTTACAGAGGACTTACCTTTGCAAAGTCAGTTAAATCAATAAGAGTTCTCAGGTGGGGACTGTCTTTTGTTCCTTTTTGTGTGGAGTTGTACACATATGTCCCCATAAAGATGAGCTCCTTTCAAAGCCCATTCACTAGTTGGGGGGGAAATGGAGTGGAGTATATATAAAGGAGGGGGTAAAATTCCTAAAAGATTTGATTGACTGGATCTAAGCCTTCCCCCATGGCCCACCATGCTCTATGACCAGCCTTTGTTAGAGGCAATTAGATGACATCTAATGCAAATAAATGTTGTAGGAACAGCAAGAGAAAGACATATACTCACTGCTTTCCTGGGTGAGCAGAAGGTAACAACACTCTCTCCTGTGGGGAGCTTTAGGTATGGTTTCTGAAACATGGAGTTGATAAGGAGGAAATTTATCACCAGCCTATGAGAGTGCTAATAAAACTATTTCACATCTTGCACCAGGGTAATAAGAACCTCTCAGCCCCACCCAAGGTTAAACCCCACATGGATATTAGGGGACTGTTAAGATACCAGTAGACAGTTTGGCTACTGTGGACAAGGGGTTCCCAATGGGTCTGTCAAGACACCCTAGTTTCATGAGAAGCTTTGTAAGGCAGACTCCTCTCCCCCAGGGGAGGGATATCCTGAGCTCTTGGGATTTGGTACTTGTAAGGAACACTTTATGGAGAACTCTGTGCCATTTATTCTGGGTAAGGCCAAATAGATATCCTTGGAATTGTCTGAGCCATCCCATGTAGTTAACACTACTAGGAAGCAGCTGGTGGTGCAGTGGAGAGAGCACTGTGCCTGGAGTCAGGAAGACCTGAGTTCAAATCCATCGTGGGCAAGTTGCTTAACTGCTGTCTGCCTGTTTCCTCAACTTGAAAATAGGGATAATAGCACCTACCTCACAGGGTTGTTATGAGGCTCAAAGGAGTTAATTGTAAAAAGCCTTCCCTTCTTTTCTTTCCTTTTCTTTCTTTCTTTCTCTTTCCTTCCTTTCTTCCTTCCTTCTTTCTTTCTGTCTGTCTTTCTTTCTTTCTGTCTGTCTTTCTTTCTTTTCTTTCTTTCTTTCTTTCTTTCTTTCTTTCTTTCTTTCTCTCTTTCTTTCTTTCCTTTGCCTCATTTCTTACCTGGCCTTAATCACTGAATGGGCCTTGCCTCAGTCAATCTGAGACTTGGGAAAGACCTTAGCTTAAAAAGGTCAAGGACTCCCACTGCTTTTGGGGCCATTTCCACTCATCCTGATCTATATCTTGCCATTGGACCCAGATGGTTCTGGAGGAGAAAGTAAGGCTGGTGACCTTGCACAGCCCTCCCTCACTTAAATGAAATTCACATGCAAGTCATAACATCACCTTCCTGATGTCATGGTCCTCTTCAAGAAAAGACAAACAACAACCACAACAACCACAAAAGGTCTTTATTCTGGCGTATGTAAAATGCTTAATTCCCTTGCCCTTAACAACAAACAGTGCTGGGTCTTAGAGGGGTGAAAACTGTTTCCTCCCTTGTGAAGGAGATGAAGAGGCTAGTGTACTTTACTACACTACCTCCCTTCAGGATAGCCCTATAGGGCTTGTTGTTGTTGCTTGTCCTTCGTTCTCAAAGAGGACCGTGACATCAGGAAGGCAGTAAAAGGCAGGTGGCATCTGGTGACTTGCAAAATACTAGAGGGAACTGAACAAAGTTGTCATGTCAACTGTTGAGACAATTCCTGACCTCATCAGTGTCATGAGCCAAGTGACCTAGGCTCCCATGAGCAGTATGGAGTCATCTACCTCTAATAATTTTTTCTCTATTCCTGTACCTGAGACTAGTGAGGAGTAATTAACTTTCACCTGGGAAGGAGTCCAGTATAGCATTTATATAATGCCTTAAGGTTTGCAAAATGTTTCACAAATATCGTCGCATTTGATCCTCATAAGAACCCTGAGAGATGAGTGTAATTTTTTCCCCATTTTACAGATGAGGAAACTGAGGCAGGCAGTGGTTAAGTGACTTGCGCAAAGTCACACCATTAGTTAATATCTGAGGCTGTATTTGAACTCAGGTCTTCTTGACTTCAGGTCAGTGCTGTATCCTCTGTGCCACCCCACCAGCCTTCTCTGGGACAACCTGAACTCCTCTGTCATATGGCCATTCTGGTAGACAGAGATCTGAAAGAGACTCCATATCTTGAAAACATGCACGTCCACCATTACACTGATGAAATAGTTTTGAACAGGCCAGACAAGGCCACAGTGGTAGGGAGCATAGTTCAGATGATGGCCCATATGAGGGACAAGGGAATGAGAGACCAAGCCCAGGAACATCTATGGACCAGACCACTCATCATGTATTTAGAAATACAGTGATAGGTGGTTGAACAGGTTATGGTATGTGATTGTGATGGAATACTATTGTGCTATAAGAAATGACGAGCAGCATGATTTCAGAAAAAGCTGGGAGATATAAGAACTGATACAAAGCGAAGTGAGCAGAACCAAGAGAACATTGTAGACAACAGCAATATCATAAGGATAATCGACTGTGAAGGTCTTAGCTACTCTGAATCAAGGCAGTGATCCAAGAAAATCCCAAAGGATCCATGATGAAAAATGCTATCTACCTCTAGAAAGAGAACTGATAAATTCTTGAGTGAAAATTGAAGAATCTTTTTTAAATTTCTTTTAAAAAAATTTAATGTTAAAAATAAATTTATTTTTTTAAATATTTTTTAAAAAGAAATACAGTGATAGGAAGAACATAGATGATTCCAGACACAGTTCAGAACAAGCTACTAACACTTGCTTCCCTACAGTTTAAAAAAGTCCAGAGATTTATTGGACTGGTTTTTGGAAAACCCACATTCCCCACCTAGAAATTCCAATGTCTTCCATTTACTGAGCAACCTACAAGTTTTCCCCTTTCAAGTGGATCCCAGAAGAGGCTACATACAGCCTTGGAAGACCTGCAACAGGCTCTGAAGCAGCCTCTCTCCTCAAGCCAGGTGTATTATTGGTGCCCATGTTTTCAGAGGTCTCAGTCAATAGGTACCCAACTGAACCTTTGGCAAGCATCTAAGGACGGCCAGACCAAACCACCTCTAGGCTTCTAGGGCCTCATGCTCCCTGAAATGTCAATACCACTTGCTCTACCATTATTAAAAAGCAATTGTTCACCTAATAGCAGTCCCCAGACGCTACTCATCAGATGTTCACCCTTTGTAATACCACCACCCTTTAACCAGAGTTATTTTTTTTTAAGTTGAGTGATATGAGAGGATCCATCTAACAAAATGAATTTCTAGTCAAATGGATATAGCACATTAAATACTGTGCTTACTCAGTCCCCTCAGACATTAAGTACCCCTCACAAACAGGTTGAGACTCTGAGGCCAGAAGGTAAGGCCTCCATTCACAGCCCTGATACTTTGCCTCATTTACTAGCCCATGCCTATGAGGACCTGGTTCCTGAAGCAGACCATTTTAATTTCCTCCACCAGGAAAAGCAGCATCCCTCCTTCTGCCCATAAGATTGGGTCTGCTCCCAGCCTGACACCACAGTTGTCATCCAGGCCAGCAACTCCTGTGAAGAAGGGGCTTAATACCCTCACCACCATCTAAATAGCAACTTCAGACCAACTGCCATGGAAGGACAGAGAAGCGTAAGAACCCTAGGAAGAGTAGTGTTGTCCTTTCCCCTCTCTATACCTTGTTTCTGGCCGCGCTTCTTCTTACCTGCCCCTCACTGCCATCTTCCAGGAAAGCAGCCCTTAGGAAGATGCATCCTCGGAGTCACTTCTCTAGGTCCCCACCTCCTCAGCAGCCACACTTATTGAAGACCCAAGAAAGAAATTTCTCTGTGCCAGAGTCCATGGTTCAACATCAACTATCGAATGATTCAGCATCAGAAATTGATAGGATTGTACTAATGGAAATGATGCATTACTATCTGCCTTGCTTTTACACCTTGAGGAATACTGGGCCTTTCTAGCTGAGAAGCTATTGCAGCTGAAAACTATTATATGTGTTGTTCTCCTCATTAGAATGTGAGCTCCTTGAAAGGTGGGGCTGTCTTTTCTCCCTGTATCCCCAGGACTTGCTTTTTGCACATAGTAAGTGCTAAATAAATGTTCTTGAGAGGCATATGCAATTAGACTTAAACGGCCATTAACCCAGTAAAAAGGGATACCCCGAGGGATGGGAGCATTCCCTTCTTCTGGGTTTGTGTCTTGAGAGCTCCTGTCACCATAAACACTATTTGTGATGAGACTTTCTTTTTGTTTGTTTGCTTTTTTTTTTTTTCACCTGTTGAGGCAGTTGGGGTTAAGTGACTTGCCTAGGGTTGCACAGCTGGTGTCAAGTGTCTGAGGTCAGATCTGAATTCAGATCCTCCTGACTGTAGGGCTAGTGCTCTACCCACTGCACCACCTTACTGCCCCGTTTGCTTATTCTTCCAGGCTACTTCTTTACGTCAGACTAGACGTTAGGCTCAGGCTTAACACACATCTCTAGGGAAGGTCCAGGCTAGTCTTGTCACTGCTTTCTTGGGGTATTGAATGTTGTGTTCTTGTAGGATCTCAAGGACGGCTTAGGCTGGGGACCTGTAGGCTTTCAGGAGTCCCAAAGTCTGATCCAGAGCAATGACTGATTGCTACCCACTTGGTCTGAGCTCTACAATTTCCTGACCTGGGTTTGGATCTGAATAAGAGGTCTGCAGGCTTATTCCTTTTGGAGTTTCTCTAGATTGCTGTTGGAATCAGCTACTATCAGCCTCTGGGAAAGCTTTTCAGGTTCAGAATGAAAGACAGAACTGCAGGCCTCCCTTTGGTCTGGGATTCCTTCCCTGATTATTCTTCTGCAGGTGTCAGACTGGGCTAGAAGTTGGAACTAAAACCCAGCTCTGATCCTATGGTCAGAGGCCCACTACTACTGTTTGCTTCTCAACTTGCTCCTCTCTTGGCATCTCCTCTGTGTAGGGGTTAGGACCACTCCGTACCCTGGAACACTAGGCACACGGCCTCTCCTCAGTCTACCCTAAATCTGTTGCCCACAAACCTGCCACTTAAGACTTACTCCCTGTGTGATGCCTCCCGGAAAGCACGAGCTCTCCTCTGGTGAAGCCCTGGTAAAGACCCTCTCCTTTGCACTGGACTGCTTCTGACTTTCCACAGTGTCCCACCACCTCTCTGTCTGTCTCTCTATGTCAGCCTGGACTGGAGAAGTGACTCACTGTGAGTTTTTCTTGGATTTCCCCATCAGGATTTGGTCTGGTGAGTTTTCTAGATCTATTTGAAGGAGTGTTATGGGGGTGGGGGTGATACTTGCTGCATTTCTTCCTACTATTCTCATACATGTTTGGAATAGGGATTTTTCTCACTTTCTCAATGGTGGAAGTGGGGCAAAGAGAGGTGGGAAGGAAAAAAAGTGAATCTTCATTTGAAAATAAAATATAATTTAATTTTTTAAAAATAAGATAGGTAGTAGGAGTATTATCATCCTCATCTTATGACTGAAGAAGCAAAGGCTTCAAAAGATTAACTAGTTTGTCAGAGATCAACCAGCTGGAAAGTAAGAGAGCCAAGATTTGAACCCAGGTCTCCTGACTCCAAATCTTCATGCTAAGGAGGCAAAATACTTTAGTGGATGGAGGACTGTATAACATACAGTCTGGAACTGCAACTGGAACTCAGTTTCTTCAACTGCAAAGTGGGAATAATACCTGTAGTACTATCTCACAAGGTTGGCATGAGGCTGAAATGAGAGGACATATGTAAAGCACTATGTAAATTTTAACATTATGTTCTCAATATTACTTAGCATTATTAAACCACATACTCTATCTCTCCCTTTTTTTCCTTCACCTCAGTGATTTTTTTTTCTGGCTTATCGATGTCCAAAGTGGAGGACTGATCAGGTGGGTGATTAACCAATTAGACAGGTGTGTGATTAACCAATTAGAAAATTTATTTTCCCTGTAACATTTTTCTCCAACACAACCACACCTCCCCTTCTCACCCAATACTCTCCCACACTGCCCCCTCCCTGCTCTGTGCAAGCTTCTGATCTTCCCCATTCTGAGCCAGGTGTGGGTCCCTCAGAGCAGTTGTAAACTTACCAAAACCTGGGCATCTACAGCAGGCAGTCAGTTGGTCAATAAGCATTTATGAAGCATCCACTGTGTACCAGGCACTGGGCTAAGTGCTGGAGATTACAAGAAAGGCAAAAAAAAAAAAGAAAAAAAAACACAGCACCTGTTCTCAAGAAGCTTATAGTCCAATGGGTAGACTAAATGCACACACTACATACAAACAGGATATACACAGGGTAACTTGGAGATAATCTCAGGAGGAAGGTATTCGAATTAAAGGGGATTGAGAAAGGTTTCTGGCAGAAAGTGGGACTTTAGCTGAGACTTGAGTGATGCCAGAGAAACTAAGAAGTGGAGGGAAAGTGACGGAGTGTTCTTGGCAGGTGAGACAGCAAGCAAAAAAGTGTGGAGTGGGGCAGCTTGGTGATGCAGTGGATAGAGCACCAGCCCTGGATTCAGGAGGACCTGAGTTCAAATTTGGCCTCAGACACATAACACTTACTAGCTGTGTGACCCTGGGCAAGTCACTGAACCCCCATTGCCCAACCAAAAAATAAAATAAAAATAAAATTCTAAAAAAAAAAAAAAAGAGGCAGCTAGGTGGTACAGTAGATAGAGTACCAGTCCTGAAGTCAGGAGGACCTGAGTTCAAATCTGACCTCAGACCAAACACTTGACACTTACTAGCTGTGTGACCCTGGGCAAGTCACTTAACCCCAATTGCCTAAAAACAAAAAAAAAAGTGTGGAGATGAGATAGGAGATGGAAGGTCACATTTAAGGCACTATGAGGAGACCAGTATCACTGAAATATATGGAAGGGAGTAAAGTATAAGGAGCCTGGAAAAGTAGGAAGGGGCCAGGTTATAAAGAACTTGAAAAGCCAGAGGATTTTATATTTGATTCTGGAGATTTAGGAGCCACTAAAAATCCTTGATCAAGAAAGTGACATGATTGTTTAGACTTTAGAAAAATCACTGTGGCAGCTGAATGGAAAAAATGATTGGAATGAGAGAAGACCTCAGGTAAGACGAATTAGAAGCCTATTACGATAATCCTGGCAAGAGGTGATGAGGGTCTGAACTAGGATTGTGATGGTATGAGTGGGAAGAAGGGACATACACAAGAGATGTTGTAAAGGTACAAATGACAAGATCTGGCAGCAGAATCAGAGGTGACACAATCAGAGGTGACATCAGAGGTAAATGGGATGAAATGGTGCCCTTGCCAGTAATAGGGAAATTTGGAAATGCAGAGGGTTTGAAGACAAAGATAATGAATTCTATTTTGGATGTGTTAAATATAAGATGCCTACAGGCATTTGTCCAAGAGACAGTCAGAGATTAATGACTGTAGCTAAGGAGAGAGACTAGGGTTAGATATATATAGATCTGGGAATCATCTGCAGAGAGATAACAATTGAACTCATGGGAGCTGATGAGATTACCAGTGGAGGTAGTGTAGAGAGAGAAGAGAGGAAGAGCCAGGCTAGAACCTTGGGGTTCACCCATGTTTAATTGTCATGACATGAATGAGTATGCACCAAAGAAAGCTGAGAAAGAGCTTTTGGAGGACAATCAGGACAAAGTAGTATCACAAAAACCTGGAGCAAGGAAGATGGCTGACTCCAGGAGGGCCAAGGGGGAAACCCTTCCCTAGGAGGGACAGCATCAGAAACCTTTTTTGGTTCTCAGCCTTTACTCTCAAGGGAAAAGAATGGTCCCTGAAGGTGGGGGTGGGGTGTCTATGTTGGGTACTAGCCCCTGGTCCATCCCCAAGAGATGAAAATTGTGTGGGACAAAGTTTAGTCCTCCAAAGGGATTAAGATACATATTGCTTCAGGAGGAATGGACTTACTTTACTTCCAGGAGAGTTGGGATGGGAAAAGGAAGAGTAGTTTCACCAAAAACAAAACAAAACACCTATGGGCTGATTAGGGACTGCACATGTCCTTGCAGTCTTGGCCCTGGTGAAAGACCTGATAAACACTTCCTCAGAGGAATATGTCAGAAGCCTCCAGCAAATAATCTGATACCCACAGCCAGAACGGCACCCTAGCCCTCACTGCCACTTTCACATAGGAAAAGGTGCTTATGCACAGAACTCATGATAGCACCATAAGAACTCCAAATGCTGAGGTGCCTATTAGCTGAAGATAGTGGCTCAAGGCTGCCAGAACCATTACATAGGTGCCCAGTGCTAAGAGGGCACCCAGACCAGGCAATGACCTACAGAGGATGGCCAGGGTGAGGAAACAGGTCAGCACACTGGCAGAATTTCCCAGCACAAAAACCAAGTGGTCAACATGGTACCCATAGGGTAGGCAAGAGTGGTTCTGCATAACAGGAAGTACCCTACTGATCAGGGGATTCATGGCCCCCCACAACACCAGCAGGCAGGCCCCTCTGGCTGAGCAGAGCTGCAGTGGGCTCTTTCTACTATCTCTGGCCTTCCTCTCCTGGCTTCTGCAGTGATGATCCCTTTCCCTCTGAAGTGGCTGCCTACCCCTGTAGTTCACTCCCAGGGTAATTTGAGAGGGTACTGATGGCAACAAAACCCTGGAAAGCTGCCACTGAAGTGACAAGCAGGCCAGGTAGCACCTAGAGCAAGGTTTTTGCTAACAAGTACTCTTCCAAGTGGGTGAGTACCATGGAGATTGAAGGGGTGATGCCAGGAGGGGAAAAAGCACTGGGATCCAGGGAGGATGCCAAGGGAATATTGTGGAGCTGGTCGAGGAGGTTGGCTGGCACTCCAGGTGACATACACCTTATGTCAGGGCCAACCCACAGAACAGCAGAGCTCTAATACTCTGACCTGGGTTAAAAGGAGTACAGGAAGGCTGGGGGCAGGTGGGATATGAAGGAGAAGAAAGTGATTTTGGAGATGTAGCAGCTCAGGGTGAGTGTGACAGCTAACTCCAGGAAGGACACAATTTGGGTTTCTCTGCCATGGGTACCACACAGAAGGGACCATCAGTCTCCACCATCTCTAGGACCTTTACTTTTCAGATTAGGTCTAGTTCATCCTTTGACAAGTAGTCCCATAAATTGCAGCCTGTGGGCCTAGGTTTCCAAGGGCTACCAGCCCTTGGACAGGTAGGAGGGGAGATTCCACACCTCAGGCAGTTCCTTCAGTAGAACCCACAACTCTATCCAAAATCTACTGAAGGCAGCCAAGGATCCCATGGAAAAGAGAGTCGCCAGAACATGTGTGAACATTGTTTAGTCCTTAGAGGCTGCCATCTTAGCTGGCCTGCAGGTCCTGAGGCTTTCAGGGCCATCTGGGTTAGGACTGGGGCAGTCTACCTCTGTGGCACTGGCCCCCTAAGTGAGGGGATCTTTTTTTAAGGAAGACAGCATGTTTGTGGGCAGCAGGGAAGGGGCCAGTGTATTGATGATTACAGAAAGTAGGGATGAAAGTGAAAACAGTTTGCAATCTGATGCCAGGACCCATTGGGTTTACCTTCTGTCACCTGACTCAGTTGCCATCTTGATACAGGACCTCATTATTTCACACCTAGATCATTACAATAACCTGCTGTTTGGTCTCCCTGCCTCAAGTCTCTCCCCACTCCAGTTCATGCATCACTCATCTATCAAATGGAATCCTGAGATAATAAATCTTCCAGAGCCCAGGTTTGACCATGTTTACCCCCCTACA
>NW_020945129.1:0-6414 GCF_900497805.2 Vombatus ursinus | reverse complement strand
ACACACACACACACACACACACACACACACACACACACACACACACGAGTAAATTGCAGTGACTCCCTCCATGGTCAAATACTAAATCTTCTACTTGGCATTCAAAGCCCTTTAGAACTTGGCTGGCTTCCACTAACAGATTGGGTTCCCAAAAGGTTGCCACTATGTCTCCCTTCATGATTCTAGGGAGTTGGGTGTGGGTGAGATAGAATGTCTTTCTTAGTGCTATATCTCACAAACTCCCACTGAATTTACCATACTATTCCTATCCCTCCCCCCACCGTGATTGTCAATTGCTGTCAATTAATCAGCCAGACTTTAATTTTGTTGTTCAGTTGTCCAACTCTTCAAATTCTTTTTTTTTTTGCAATTTTTTTTTTTTTAGGCAATTGGGGTTGTGACTTGCCCGGAAAACACAGCTAGTAATCAAATCTGAGGCCACATTTGAACTCGGGTCCTCCTATCCACTGCGCCACCTAGCTGCCCCTACTCTTCAATTTTCTTTGCAGACATGGGAGTGGTTTGCCATTTCCTTCTCCAGCTCATTTTTCAAATGAGGAAATAAGACAAAGAGGATTAAGTGACTTGCCCAGAGTAACACAGCTAGTAAGTATCTGAGGCTAGATTTGAACTCAGGAAGATAAATCCTCCTGACTCCAGACCTACCACTCTTATCCACTGTGCCACATCTAATCAATTATAAGTCTTTCTATGTATGCCTGAGTTTTATAGCCTTGCCCAGTTGATCAAATAGGAAAGTACATATAGAGTACAGGGGAAAATGGGCTCAAAAGTATAGAGCACAAGTAACAAAACTCACAGCTCCTGGAAGTCTTTTTGCCAGAGTCCTCAGGATATCCCTTGGTAGAAAAATCACCTTTTATTCTGGGTTCTTTGTAAAGCCTTTAATCTGTTGTCATCACATCCATTCTGTCCTTGGCTCCTGATACAGATACCACTGTCAGTCAACTATTCTGGGGACACTGCTAGGATACCAAGGAAAAAGACCAATTCCAAACAATAATAATAATAATAATAATGTAAGGGGCAGCTTGGTTCTGATGGACCTGAGTTCAAATCCAACCTCAGACACATAACACTCAATAGCTGTGCACTCTGGGCAAGTCACTTAACCCCAATTGCCTCACCAAAAAAAAAAAAAAGAAAAAAAAGAAAAAGTCCAAATTCCCTGGACCCTTTGAAGTTGTGAGGCTCCTCTGGGCAAGGTGAGGGAGAAGGCCAAGCCTGGGTCAGGTTTTGCTCTGCCCCAGGTCAGGTTTTATTCCTAAAGTACTGATTATTCCTCAGGGGGTTAGCTGAAACACTCTGTCTTCTCCACTGTCTGGTATTGGTCAGCAGCTTTACAGAGGTGCCAAGGGAATCATTCCCTATTCTGCCTCCCAACATATCCACCCTCTGCCTCCCAAACCACCCCTTGGAGGATGGGTTCTTTGCTCTGGGTTAGTGACCAAGTGACTAAGTCCTTGGGAGTAAAATGCCCAATTCTCCCCTTTATATGGTATGTAAGGTATGTGTGTAATTTAACAGGTATATAAGGTTTTCAAGACTAAAGACCTATCTCATTGAATTATCCTTCTCCCCTTCCCACCCCCATCCCCAAACTCAATCGAGGGCACCATCATCTTTCCAGTCACAAAGGTTTACACCCCTGGTGTTGTCTTCAGCTCCCTACTCACACTCATTCCAGTATCCAGTCAATTGTCAAATCTTTTTGTTTCTACCTGCACAACCATTATTGCAACCATTCTGCTGATTAAAGGCCTCACCACCTCTTCACTGAACCACTATAGTAGCCTTTTCATTGATTTTCCTCCCTCGAGTCTCTCCCCATTGTAATCCATTCCTTATAACTGCCAAAGCGATTTTCCTAAAGTACAGGTGTGACCATGTCACTATACTACTCAATAAACTCATCTGGTTCCCTTTTAACTATAAGATCAAATATTTCTCAGTCTTAGTCTATCCCTTTAAAAATTTATTTTATGTAATTTTTATAATGTACTTTATTACTAGTACAATAGAACATGTGTATAATTTAATAAATAAGTAAATATAAATATAGCTAGTTGTGCAATGTTTAGTAGTGCAGTGCATAGAGCTAGTTGTGCAATGTAGTAGTGCAGTGGATAGAGCACTGGGATTAGAATCAGGAAGACTCATCTTCCCAAGTTCAAATCCAGCCTCAGACACTTACTAGCTGTGTGACCCTGGGCAAGTCACTTAATCCTGTTTGCCTCAGTTTCCTCATCTGTAAACTGAGCTGGAGAAGGAAATGGCAAACCACTCTAGTGTCTTTGCCAAGAAAACCCCAACTGGGGTCATAAAGAATTGGACATGACTGAAATGACTGAACAATACAACAGATATAAACATATCGTTGGCATGTCCTCAAAATGTTTTATAAATAAGGTGCATGATGAAAAAAGTTTGAAGACCACTTTCTTTGCTCTTGAAACAGACTGTCTATATTGACTCTTTGAGTTTGTTAATAGGAAAATGGACTTCTGAACCCTCCCCAGTCTGCTTCTTCCTCCTATGTACCTGTAACCATCCATTTATGGATCTAAGAGAGACAATTTATGCTGAGAATTTACCTAATTATAATTTATTGACATTAAAACAAAAGATAGTCAATGGCACAGCAACGGGGGACACCTTTCTCCTGATTTGGAAAATGCCATGCCATATGATAACTATCCAGTAGCTGTTTAGTCCTGCCAGATCTGTAGGATTTATCTGTTTGCCATGTAGCCTACATGTATGTCCTTATAGGTTTGTCTAAATGCAGTTTGCTGGGAGACATAAATAAATATCTCTGGAATCTTACCCACCCCTTTCCAAAGAATTTGATTCTTTGAGGGAGAGCAGATTAGAGTTGTTTGGCAGCCTACTTAGCTCTTCTAGTGTAGAATTATATCTACCTGTCCCCCTAAATATTGCTAGTGTAGGGGAAATTATTTTTTTAGGTTTACATTGTTTTCTTGATCACTGTCCCTTAGCTGGGAAGAAGTGTCCCACGCTGTATCTGAAGGCTTGGCTCCCTTTCTACCAATGGTCTCAAAGACCATTGCAAATACTGAATAGTGAACAAATTAATTTATTTGAGCTAATAGCAAACAGAAATCAGAAAAATGATACAGATTAGAAAATACCAGATAATAGACAGAGTAAATGAGCTCTCCACTTGGAGCAAGATAGCTCAGCTCAACAGAGAAAGAAACACCGAGAAAGACATAGAGACCCTATCTCTCAACCCAATGGGAAATTCCCTAAAGTCTCTAATGAGGTAAGCTGGAAAAAGGCTTGTGCTTGTGGAACGTGTCAATTTCTACCCAAAGTCTTTCTCTCCCTTCAGCTACCTGTCTGTCAAGAGAGCTTCAAACTATGCTTGTCCTTTCTCAAAGCAAGAAGCCCAAAGAAGTCTCCTCTCATGAGTTCTTGCCAATACCACTCTCCACCAATGAGGAGAGTCTTATACAAATGTCCAGGCTTGAACCCTGGGTTCCACATCGTTTTATACTAAGAAGTAAACAAAGAGAACGGGGGCTCTTTATGAACACATCGTGCTATGATAAATAGACACTTTTGGGTGTATGAATACTCTTCACCCACTCTATCTTTCAGCCAAACTGACCTACTTTAGGTTACCCATATATGACATTCCATTTCTGAGCTCCTTGTGTTTGCATAGTCTGACCTCCATTCCTAAAATACACTCCCTAATCAACTCCACCCCTTAGAAACCCTTGTTATTGTTGTTGTTCAGTCCTGGTCAACTCTTGTGACCCCATGGACCACACTGTCCATGAGGTTTTCTTGGCAAAGATATTGGAGTGGTTTGCCATTTTCTTGTCTGGTGGATTAAGGCAAATGGAGGTTAAATGAGTTGCCCAAGGTCACATAGCTAGTGAGTGTCCAAGGACAGGTCAGAGCCACCTCTACTTGAGGAATTTCCTGATCTCACTAACTAAAGTTCATTCCCCCTTTTGTGTTTACTTTGTGTTTACATCTGTTTTGTCAGCACCCCCAACCTCTATCTTCTACACCCTCATACAACTCTTAAGATCAGGGACCGTCTCCTCTTTGTCTTTGGGTACCCAGTGCTAGCACAGATACCTAAGTAGGTCTTATTAAATGTTTGTTGATGGATGATTGATTGACAATGACTCAGGGGTGGGTACAATTCCTTTGGGGCTTAGTGGTTACACCTATTTATTCATCAGTTACCCTGGCTGTACCTATGTCTCCTCCCTCCTCTCCTCCCTCTTGGAGGAAGCCTAACTGCTTCACTGAATTTATTAAGGTCACTTAAGTCTTCTGCCAAGTCTGAAGAGTAATTCTCCATCTTTGCCCCCTTTAACTTTTCCATTTCTTTCCATACAGTGGACCATAATATAATCCTCCTTCAAAAGATCACAGATTTAGAGCTGGACAGACCTTAGAGGTCACTAAGTCCAGGCCCCAGTCTTCCCCAGTTTATTTTACAGATGAGGCAACTGAAGCCCAGCAAATTGCCCGAGGTAGGGTGTGAACTAAGGTCTGGTGGTGTCAAGTTCAGCCCTTCACGTCTACCACTCATTGCACCACCATGCCTCCTCAGTATCCTTCTGTGGAAAAATACCAGTGATAGGTGGCCCTGAGAGGTGAACTCAGTCCAGCTCAGCACATTTCTACCTGGAAGATGCTGCTGCCTCCTTAACCTCCATCCTTCTGTTTCCTAAGTGGCAGGTCTCTGCCTGCTGCTACAACATCTCCTTTAGCAGCTCCAGATCCAGTCTCCTTCTGTTAACGCACAGGAGTCTCCTACTACTTCATCCTTGGTCTTCTTTTTGGCAAGATATCCCTTGCCCAGGGAATGACTATACTTCTCTAGGGAGATTCTAAAGCAAATTTCAAAAATAACACAAACCCCATGATCTTTATAAAGCTAAACTTTAAGGTCTGAAAAAAAAATCTCTTCACCTACATTATGTCAGCTGAGTCTCACAACTCTATGAGGCAAGTATAGATAAGGAAACTGAGGCTCAGGAAAATTAGAAGACATGCCCATGGTTACATAGCTAATAAAGCACATCCTGTTTTCTCATTGTTTTCCATTATAAATTGGGGTACAAAGTTCCATGAAAAGATTTCTACCCCTACCCCCCCAACATACTAAGTTTAAGGTTGTTTTTTTTTTATTATAGTAGTTACCATTCTCCTCCTAGCTATGCTTCTGACTCCCTGAACTTGAACACCATGCCTCAGTTTTAGTTTCACTTTGAAACTTCCCTCTTCACCTGGGGCCTCTTCACCCTAAAATATCTAACTTTTCCTGTAGTGTTCTCACTTAGGAATAATTGCCTTCTGCCATACAGGCTCCCATTTCCTATTGGTGAGTTTTTTTCCTGGGGCCTCTATTTTGGGGAGAGGTCTAAGCCAACCACCCTTTATTCCCTTCCCAGGGGGGCTTCGCCTTTTCCCGTAAAGGTACCTTTCTCTCTACCCCCCACACCCCAGGTCCTTGGTCCTGAAGTTAGGAAGACCTGAGTTTAAATACTGCCTCTGACATTTACCATGTGATCCTGTGCATCACTTAACCTCTGACTGTCTTAATTTCTTCAACTGTAAAATGAAGATAATAATAACACTGATCTCCCATGGTTGTTGTGAGAACCACATGACATAATATTTATAGTCCTCAGCATAGCGCCTGGCATATAGTAGGCACTAAATAAATGCTTGTTCCTTTCCCTCTCTCAGCTTTTCAGCTCCCTTTTGTGTGTGGTGTAGTGAATGTAAGCTTCTTAAAGGCAGGATCAGTCTTCTTTTTTGTTTCTATTGATACCCCTAGATCTTAGCACAGTGCCTGGCATGTAGTAATGTTTAATTGCCTTGCCTTGACCAACCCTGTAACACCTTGGGTATTAATATATGCAAGCACATGACCCATTTTTATTTGTACCTTCTGAATTCTGAGGTCTCTGTTAGGTTATTCCTTATGACCTTCCAACATTTATTCATTCATTCAATAAATATTTATTAAGCATTTGTTTAATGAAGAGCAGTGTTCTAGGCCCTCAAGAAATGACCAGAAGGAGATAGAGCTCTGACCTTAGAGTCAGGAGGACCTGAGTTCAAATCCAGCCTCAGACACATAACACTGAATAGCTGTGTAACCCTGGGCAAGTCACTTAACCCCATTGCCTAGCATATATATATATAAAATTTGAGGCACCTAGGTGGTATAGTGAATAGACCACCGGCCCTGGAGCCAGGAGGACCCGAGTTCAAATTTGGCCTCAGATACTTGACAATTACTAGTGGTATAACCCTGGGCAAGTCACTTAACCCCAATTGCCTTGCCAAAAAAAAAAGCTGCACTAAGACTTTTAAGACACTGCATATATGCAC
>NW_020945128.1:0-6416 GCF_900497805.2 Vombatus ursinus | reverse complement strand
ACACACACACACACACACACACACACACACACACACACACACACACGAGTAAATTGCAGTGACTCCCTCCATGGTCAAATACTAAATCTTCTACTTGGCATTCAAAGCCCTTTAGAACTTGGCTGGCTTCCACTAACAGATTGGGTTCCCAAAAGGTTGCCACTATGTCTCCCTTCATGATTCTAGGGAGTTGGGTGTGGGTGAGATAGAATGTCTTTCTTAGTGCTATATCTCACAAACTCCCACTGAATTTACCATACTATTCCTATCCCTCCCCCCACCGTGATTGTCAATTGCTGTCAATTAATCAGCCAGACTTTAATTTTGTTGTTCAGTTGTCCAACTCTTCAAATTCTTTTTTTTTTTGCAATTTTTTTTTTTTTAGGCAATTGGGGTTGTGACTTGCCCGGAAAACACAGCTAGTAATCAAATCTGAGGCCACATTTGAACTCGGGTCCTCCTATCCACTGCGCCACCTAGCTGCCCCTACTCTTCAATTTTCTTTGCAGACATGGGAGTGGTTTGCCATTTCCTTCTCCAGCTCATTTTTCAAATGAGGAAATAAGACAAAGAGGATTAAGTGACTTGCCCAGAGTAACACAGCTAGTAAGTATCTGAGGCTAGATTTGAACTCAGGAAGATAAATCCTCCTGACTCCAGACCTACCACTCTTATCCACTGTGCCACATCTAATCAATTATAAGTCTTTCTATGTATGCCTGAGTTTTATAGCCTTGCCCAGTTGATCAAATAGGAAAGTACATATAGAGTACAGGGGAAAATGGGCTCAAAAGTATAGAGCACAAGTAACAAAACTCACAGCTCCTGGAAGTCTTTTTGCCAGAGTCCTCAGGATATCCCTTGGTAGAAAAATCACCTTTTATTCTGGGTTCTTTGTAAAGCCTTTAATCTGTTGTCATCACATCCATTCTGTCCTTGGCTCCTGATACAGATACCACTGTCAGTCAACTATTCTGGGGACACTGCTAGGATACCAAGGAAAAAGACCAATTCCAAACAATAATAATAATAATAATAATGTAAGGGGCAGCTTGGTTCTGATGGACCTGAGTTCAAATCCAACCTCAGACACATAACACTCAATAGCTGTGCACTCTGGGCAAGTCACTTAACCCCAATTGCCTCACCAAAAAAAAAAAAAAGAAAAAAAAGAAAAAGTCCAAATTCCCTGGACCCTTTGAAGTTGTGAGGCTCCTCTGGGCAAGGTGAGGGAGAAGGCCAAGCCTGGGTCAGGTTTTGCTCTGCCCCAGGTCAGGTT
This sequence comes from Vombatus ursinus, assembly GCF_900497805.2. NCBI lineage: Eukaryota > Metazoa > Chordata > Mammalia > Diprotodontia > Vombatidae > Vombatus > Vombatus ursinus. The sequence continues at coordinate 5,137 of NW_020945128.1, read as the reverse complement.
TTATTCCTAAAGTACTGATTATTCCTCAGGGGGTTAGCTGAAACACTCTGTCTTCTCCACTGTCTGGTATTGGTCAGCAGCTTTACAGAGGTGCCAAGGGAATCATTCCCTATTCTGCCTCCCAACATATCCACCCTCTGCCTCCCAAACCACCCCTTGGAGGATGGGTTCTTTGCTCTGGGTTAGTGACCAAGTGACTAAGTCCTTGGGAGTAAAATGCCCAATTCTCCCCTTTATATGGTATGTAAGGTATGTGTGTAATTTAACAGGTATATAAGGTTTTCAAGACTAAAGACCTATCTCATTGAATTATCCTTCTCCCCTTCCCACCCCCATCCCCAAACTCAATCGAGGGCACCATCATCTTTCCAGTCACAAAGGTTTACACCCCTGGTGTTGTCTTCAGCTCCCTACTCACACTCATTCCAGTATCCAGTCAATTGTCAAATCTTTTTGTTTCTACCTGCACAACCATTATTGCAACCATTCTGCTGATTAAAGGCCTCACCACCTCTTCACTGAACCACTATAGTAGCCTTTTCATTGATTTTCCTCCCTCGAGTCTCTCCCCATTGTAATCCATTCCTTATAACTGCCAAAGCGATTTTCCTAAAGTACAGGTGTGACCATGTCACTATACTACTCAATAAACTCATCTGGTTCCCTTTTAACTATAAGATCAAATATTTCTCAGTCTTAGTCTATCCCTTTAAAAATTTATTTTATGTAATTTTTATAATGTACTTTATTACTAGTACAATAGAACATGTGTATAATTTAATAAATAAGTAAATATAAATATAGCTAGTTGTGCAATGTTTAGTAGTGCAGTGCATAGAGCTAGTTGTGCAATGTAGTAGTGCAGTGGATAGAGCACTGGGATTAGAATCAGGAAGACTCATCTTCCCAAGTTCAAATCCAGCCTCAGACACTTACTAGCTGTGTGACCCTGGGCAAGTCACTTAATCCTGTTTGCCTCAGTTTCCTCATCTGTAAACTGAGCTGGAGAAGGAAATGGCAAACCACTCTAGTGTCTTTGCCAAGAAAACCCCAACTGGGGTCATAAAGAATTGGACATGACTGAAATGACTGAACAATACAACAGATATAAACATATCGTTGGCATGTCCTCAAAATGTTTTATAAATAAGGTGCATGATGAAAAAAGTTTGAAGACCACTTTCTTTGCTCTTGAAACAGACTGTCTATATTGACTCTTTGAGTTTGTTAATAGGAAAATGGACTTCTGAACCCTCCCCAGTCTGCTTCTTCCTCCTATGTACCTGTAACCATCCATTTATGGATCTAAGAGAGACAATTTATGCTGAGAATTTACCTAATTATAATTTATTGACATTAAAACAAAAGATAGTCAATGGCACAGCAACGGGGGACACCTTTCTCCTGATTTGGAAAATGCCATGCCATATGATAACTATCCAGTAGCTGTTTAGTCCTGCCAGATCTGTAGGATTTATCTGTTTGCCATGTAGCCTACATGTATGTCCTTATAGGTTTGTCTAAATGCAGTTTGCTGGGAGACATAAATAAATATCTCTGGAATCTTACCCACCCCTTTCCAAAGAATTTGATTCTTTGAGGGAGAGCAGATTAGAGTTGTTTGGCAGCCTACTTAGCTCTTCTAGTGTAGAATTATATCTACCTGTCCCCCTAAATATTGCTAGTGTAGGGGAAATTATTTTTTTAGGTTTACATTGTTTTCTTGATCACTGTCCCTTAGCTGGGAAGAAGTGTCCCACGCTGTATCTGAAGGCTTGGCTCCCTTTCTACCAATGGTCTCAAAGACCATTGCAAATACTGAATAGTGAACAAATTAATTTATTTGAGCTAATAGCAAACAGAAATCAGAAAAATGATACAGATTAGAAAATACCAGATAATAGACAGAGTAAATGAGCTCTCCACTTGGAGCAAGATAGCTCAGCTCAACAGAGAAAGAAACACCGAGAAAGACATAGAGACCCTATCTCTCAACCCAATGGGAAATTCCCTAAAGTCTCTAATGAGGTAAGCTGGAAAAAGGCTTGTGCTTGTGGAACGTGTCAATTTCTACCCAAAGTCTTTCTCTCCCTTCAGCTACCTGTCTGTCAAGAGAGCTTCAAACTATGCTTGTCCTTTCTCAAAGCAAGAAGCCCAAAGAAGTCTCCTCTCATGAGTTCTTGCCAATACCACTCTCCACCAATGAGGAGAGTCTTATACAAATGTCCAGGCTTGAACCCTGGGTTCCACATCGTTTTATACTAAGAAGTAAACAAAGAGAACGGGGGCTCTTTATGAACACATCGTGCTATGATAAATAGACACTTTTGGGTGTATGAATACTCTTCACCCACTCTATCTTTCAGCCAAACTGACCTACTTTAGGTTACCCATATATGACATTCCATTTCTGAGCTCCTTGTGTTTGCATAGTCTGACCTCCATTCCTAAAATACACTCCCTAATCAACTCCACCCCTTAGAAACCCTTGTTATTGTTGTTGTTCAGTCCTGGTCAACTCTTGTGACCCCATGGACCACACTGTCCATGAGGTTTTCTTGGCAAAGATATTGGAGTGGTTTGCCATTTTCTTGTCTGGTGGATTAAGGCAAATGGAGGTTAAATGAGTTGCCCAAGGTCACATAGCTAGTGAGTGTCCAAGGACAGGTCAGAGCCACCTCTACTTGAGGAATTTCCTGATCTCACTAACTAAAGTTCATTCCCCCTTTTGTGTTTACTTTGTGTTTACATCTGTTTTGTCAGCACCCCCAACCTCTATCTTCTACACCCTCATACAACTCTTAAGATCAGGGACCGTCTCCTCTTTGTCTTTGGGTACCCAGTGCTAGCACAGATACCTAAGTAGGTCTTATTAAATGTTTGTTGATGGATGATTGATTGACAATGACTCAGGGGTGGGTACAATTCCTTTGGGGCTTAGTGGTTACACCTATTTATTCATCAGTTACCCTGGCTGTACCTATGTCTCCTCCCTCCTCTCCTCCCTCTTGGAGGAAGCCTAACTGCTTCACTGAATTTATTAAGGTCACTTAAGTCTTCTGCCAAGTCTGAAGAGTAATTCTCCATCTTTGCCCCCTTTAACTTTTCCATTTCTTTCCATACAGTGGACCATAATATAATCCTCCTTCAAAAGATCACAGATTTAGAGCTGGACAGACCTTAGAGGTCACTAAGTCCAGGCCCCAGTCTTCCCCAGTTTATTTTACAGATGAGGCAACTGAAGCCCAGCAAATTGCCCGAGGTAGGGTGTGAACTAAGGTCTGGTGGTGTCAAGTTCAGCCCTTCACGTCTACCACTCATTGCACCACCATGCCTCCTCAGTATCCTTCTGTGGAAAAATACCAGTGATAGGTGGCCCTGAGAGGTGAACTCAGTCCAGCTCAGCACATTTCTACCTGGAAGATGCTGCTGCCTCCTTAACCTCCATCCTTCTGTTTCCTAAGTGGCAGGTCTCTGCCTGCTGCTACAACATCTCCTTTAGCAGCTCCAGATCCAGTCTCCTTCTGTTAACGCACAGGAGTCTCCTACTACTTCATCCTTGGTCTTCTTTTTGGCAAGATATCCCTTGCCCAGGGAATGACTATACTTCTCTAGGGAGATTCTAAAGCAAATTTCAAAAATAACACAAACCCCATGATCTTTATAAAGCTAAACTTTAAGGTCTGAAAAAAAAATCTCTTCACCTACATTATGTCAGCTGAGTCTCACAACTCTATGAGGCAAGTATAGATAAGGAAACTGAGGCTCAGGAAAATTAGAAGACATGCCCATGGTTACATAGCTAATAAAGCACATCCTGTTTTCTCATTGTTTTCCATTATAAATTGGGGTACAAAGTTCCATGAAAAGATTTCTACCCCTACCCCCCCCAACATACTAAGTTTAAGGTTGTTTTTTTTTTATTATAGTAGTTACCATTCTCCTCCTAGCTATGCTTCTGACTCCCTGAACTTGAACACCATGCCTCAGTTTTAGTTTCACTTTGAAACTTCCCTCTTCACCTGGGGCCTCTTCACCCTAAAATATCTAACTTTTCCTGTAGTGTTCTCACTTAGGAATAATTGCCTTCTGCCATACAGGCTCCCATTTCCTATTGGTGAGTTTTTTTCCTGGGGCCTCTATTTTGGGGAGAGGTCTAAGCCAACCACCCTTTATTCCCTTCCCAGGGGGGCTTCGCCTTTTCCCGTAAAGGTACCTTTCTCTCTACCCCCCACACCCCAGGTCCTTGGTCCTGAAGTTAGGAAGACCTGAGTTTAAATACTGCCTCTGACATTTACCATGTGATCCTGTGCATCACTTAACCTCTGACTGTCTTAATTTCTTCAACTGTAAAATGAAGATAATAATAACACTGATCTCCCATGGTTGTTGTGAGAACCACATGACATAATATTTATAGTCCTCAGCATAGCGCCTGGCATATAGTAGGCACTAAATAAATGCTTGTTCCTTTCCCTCTCTCAGCTTTTCAGCTCCCTTTTGTGTGTGGTGTAGTGAATGTAAGCTTCTTAAAGGCAGGATCAGTCTTCTTTTTTGTTTCTATTGATACCCCTAGATCTTAGCACAGTGCCTGGCATGTAGTAATGTTTAATTGCCTTGCCTTGACCAACCCTGTAACACCTTGGGTATTAATATATGCAAGCACATGACCCATTTTTATTTGTACCTTCTGAATTCTGAGGTCTCTGTTAGGTTATTCCTTATGACCTTCCAACATTTATTCATTCATTCAATAAATATTTATTAAGCATTTGTTTAATGAAGAGCAGTGTTCTAGGCCCTCAAGAAATGACCAGAAGGAGATAGAGCTCTGACCTTAGAGTCAGGAGGACCTGAGTTCAAATCCAGCCTCAGACACATAACACTGAATAGCTGTGTAACCCTGGGCAAGTCACTTAACCCCATTGCCTAGCATATATATATATAAAATTTGAGGCACCTAGGTGGTATAGTGAATAGACCACCGGCCCTGGAGCCAGGAGGACCCGAGTTCAAATTTGGCCTCAGATACTTGACAATTACTAGTGGTATAACCCTGGGCAAGTCACTTAACCCCAATTGCCTTGCCAAAAAAAAAAAGCTGCACTAAGACTTTTAAGACACTGCATATATGCAC
>NW_020945127.1:0-7316 GCF_900497805.2 Vombatus ursinus | reverse complement strand
TATCTATCTATCTATCTATCTATCTATCTATCTATCTATCTATCTATCTATCTATCTATCTATCTATTACTGATCTCTGTTGGTGGAGTCTTTAAATTGTGAGTTCCCTCCACTGAGTAAGTAATTAATTAAAGTAGTCTTTAAGACTCTCCCAGCATGATTAATTCCTCATTCTATCTGAGTAGACAAATGACTTTTTTAAAAACTAGTTTCTAGGACCCTGGAATAAGGGTTCTTGTTTCCAGAACCTTATATTTCTGTTTTAAAAAATGAGACTTTTCTTTTAGAAATAAATTGTGACCTTAATCATCAACAAACATTGATTATATCTATATCATCTCAGTCTAATTTATATTTATATTTATATTTACATCTACATCTATATCTAAGTCTATACTACTTCTCTATCTCTATCTCGATCTCATCCAGTTTATTATAAGGGAAGACTTTTATATGGAGGTGAAGGGTTGGTGAGTTAGTGGGTATTGTTATCTATGCCAAAGGAAAAAAGAGTAAAAATAAAATATTTTTTTAAAAAAATGCACAGAGGAAAACAAAAGTTCAGAGGGGATGCACATAGAGAGCACCTTTGTTACCACCTTGTTTCTTTAAAAGCAACCCCAGATTCCTGTTGACAAACCATTCTCTGTGGCTGTGTGAATAAACCTGATTGGGGTGAGTGGCTACAGAGTGCTTTGGGAGGGAGGAGGATGGGGTCAGAAATCACAGAGAGATAGAGTCTCTAAGTGCACAGATTTTGCTGTCATCTTAAATGCCTATCAAATGGAGACTGTGAGGTTAAGTGCCAACAAGGATTTACTATGATGACAGGGTTTAGGGAAGGCTATTTCATCTAAAATATATTTATATAACTACTCATTTGTCAAGGGATTAAATGTCTATATTGACTTTGCCCAAAAAGTGTGAAATCTCTAGCTCTTTAGCCTCAGGGGTAAAAAAACCTGAAGGCAGGTATCCTGCAGCTATCTCGGAACAACATCCTCATTCTTATCTGTCTGTCTTTCTGATCAGCATCAGACTTGGAGTACAGCACGACTTGGATGTTTTTGCTCCCTGCTTGGTTATAGCTCAGTAGGACTAGAGGGACCTTGGGATCCCACTCCTCATTTACTCAGATTTGGCCTTGTGTTTTAAAGGAAATAGTTCTGGATCTGGAATTGGAAGACCTGGCTCTGTATGCCAGCAGGGTCTGACCATGTTAATGTTACTTCCCTACTCAATAAACTCCAGCGACTCCCTATTGCCCCCAGAAGCAATAAATTCCCCAAGCTCTTCACATCTCGGCTCCAACCTGAATTTCCAGCCTTATTACAATAGTACTTTCCTTCATCTACTCTTCAGTCTGATCAAACAGCTTTCTTACTGCTCCTCATATCGGGTACTCCATTTCCCATCTCTGGTGGCTGCTCTCCATGCCAGCAATGCACTCTGTTCTCATCTTTGACTCTTAGAATCCCTAATTTCCTTTTTTTTTTACATTCCTATTAAACATATTTTCACATTAGTGATGTTGTAAGGAAGAATTAGAACCAATAGGAGGAACCACCAGAAAGAGGAAACAAAACGAAACAGAAGGAAAAAAGTAGCAAATAGTATGCTTCAATCTGCATTCAAACTCCATAGTTCTTTCTTTGGATGTGGATAGCATTTTCCATCACGAGGCCTTTGGAGATGTCTTAGATCCTTACATTGCTGAGAAAGGCTAAGTCTATCAACGTTAGTCATCACACAATGTGGCTGTTACTGCGTACAATATTCTCCTGGGTCTGCTCACTTCACTCCTTTAAGACTCAACTTGTTTTACCTTCTACATGAGGCCTTTCCTGATTCTCACAGATGGTAGAGCTCTCCCCCCATCACTTTGTATCTTTTTTCACATATATGCATCTCTTTCTCCCAGGAAAGATTGTAGGCTCCTTGAGGGCAGGGAGCTCTTCATTTTTGTTTTTGCATTCTTAGCTCCTAGCACAATGCCTGGCATGTAGTAGGAGCTTAATAAATGCTTGCTAAATGATTGATTGATGTTCAGCTCTCCTACTTATGACATGTTTGGCTGCGGCCAAGTTATTTGACCTCTCCCACATCATTTCCTCATCTTTAAAATGGAGGCGTTGGATTAATTGGCTTCAAGTGTGCTAGGCATTTACTCTCACAGGGCCTCAGTCTTTTTCATTTGTAAAACTAGGGGGATTGGCTGGATGATTTTTAAGGTTCCTTCTAGGTCTAGCATTTTGTGATTTGGGGAAATGAAAATCAGTAAGGCCTATGAAGAAATGACTTGAGGTACAGTTTGGCTTATGATTGTTAGGAATGCTGACTAATATTTTAAATGTGGAAAGGAAGAAACTGTAGCAGGAATCATATAGCTAGAATCATATAGTTTTAGAACTGGAGGGGACTTGGAGATCAGAGTCTAACCTCCCACCCCCATTTTTTCAGATAAAGAGACTGAGCCCCAGTGATATGAAGTGACTTGTCCAGAGGCACGCAAAAAGTGGCCTAGCTGAAGCTTGAGCCCAGGTTTCCTGATGTATGACAATATGCTATTTCTACTGAATCATCATGCCTGCTCTTATGACAGATGGCAGGTTGCTAGGTGTGATGCATGTAGGGACTATTGCAGTTTCCTTTTCTTTATCATGATATTTGTGCAGTTTATTCCTTGGAGAATAAGCAGGGAAATCCTTTATCCTCATAACATTTTTGAGCCCCTGTTCTCTCTCCCTGTCTCCCTCCTAAGGCCTAGGGCAAACCCTGTGATGTGAATTCAGTTAAGTGACATGAGTATTAACCCAGAGGCTGAACAGAAAAGAAGGTTTCATGGAGCAAATTGGATGATTCTTTAAAATTGCTGACATCCCTTTTGATTGTCCTACTTTCCTCTGGGGTACTAGATCTTAAGTCACTTTGAGTTTCTACTCCTGAGATTTAGACCTATTTTTCTAGAGGGGAGAGTGCAGGGAAGTCCTCGACAGGTATCAGAGGCACAGATAATCCTATCACACACCTGCCAGGTCATATATGATCCTGAGTGACTGTGCCTCCTTACCTCTGGGGTAAGCTTCTGTATGGTTGTTGATAGGAAAGGAGGAAAGTGGGTAAGGAAATATAAAGGCACAAATGTATCATTTTGCATTTAGGTACTGAGGGTTTAGGTAAGTGCTATAGTATTTTTTAAAAAATTCTTTTCTTGTGCTTATTTGCTTCATGTCTGAATAGCCAATGGTCATGATACCCTGAAAATATAAAAAAAAATCTCTTAGGGATACTGTGCAAGATGTTGTCTGAGGGAACCCCCAAATGGAGGCAGTGTGATCTAGTAGAAACAACTGGGCAGCAGGCTCCATAAAGAATTGTGGGTCTAATGAAATTTTAAGTAACTGGGTGTGGGCATCCCTAAATGTTCTAGTCATTTAGTGTGATTATGAGCTTAGTAAAAATTTCGGGATACAGAGTTAGAGTTCTTAACCTGGGCCCAGTGAATTTTTTAAAATTGTTATTTTGATAACTATATTTCAATATAATTGGTTTCTTTTGTAATCCTATGCATTTTATTTTATTTATTTAAAAGTGTTATTTGGAAGAGTGCAGAGGCTTTACCAGACTGCCAAATGTGTATATAACAACAACAACAACAACAACAATAATAATGATTAAGAACCTCTCATCTAGAAGTTAAGAGATTTGAATTCTTACATTGGACTTTGCACTGACTTGTGTGACCTTTAACCTCTCTGAGTTGTAGTTTCTTCAGAGGTGAAGGAGGGACTATGACACTTGTTTCACATACATAGCATTGGTAGGGGAATAGGGACTGGACCTGTGATTTCAGTGGTATGGAGAACTCCTTTGTGAGAAAACTCCCTCTATCAATATAAGTCAGCTCATTCCTTCCTTCTTCTCTCTCTCTCTCTCTCTCTTTTTCTCCGTTTCTCTCTCTCTCTCTCTCTCTCTCAGCAATTGGGGTTAAGTGACTTACCCAGGGTCACACAGCTAGTAAGTGTCAAGAGTCTGAGGCTGGATTTTAGCTCAGGTCCTCCTGACTCCAGGACCAGTGCACCATCCACTCTGCCACCTAGCTTCACTGGCACTTTCTTTTCATTTAAGAGTCTTTGAAAACTTTCTGTAGCATTGTGATGTTAAGTCGTTTGTCCAGAACCACATAGCCAGTATTTGTCAAAGGTAGAATAAACTCAGGTTTTCCTGGTTTCAAAAACTTCTCTTCCTAAGTCATCCTGTCTCTATAGCATTGATATGATAAAATGTGATCATGTATAAAGACACTTTGAGAGTAATAGCATTACAGAAGCACAAGATATTTTTATAACCTTTCAGACTGGTAGTGTGCTTTGTGGGTAAAAACCAGAGTTAAACCCAAATAATTGGAACCTATAGAATCATTGCCAAAATCACTTTTGAAATACAAAATGAGACTTCTAGCTTTATGATGACAATGAACATGATAATAATAACCATACAGATTTAGATAATATATCATGATTTTACAAAATACTTCCCTGTGAGGCAGGCCATGAAAGTGTGACTTCTTACTTCATAGGTGAGGAAATGGAAGCATGGAGCGATTAAGGTCATACAACAAGTGAATGTTGTAGCTGGAACTCATATCTAGGTGTTTTGAGCCCCAGTGTAGTTATTTTCATTATACTATCCTACCTCTCATATATTTCTTGTATGCAGGCAGGGGCATATATGCAGTTTAAAGAGACTTCTCAATCAGTTAGTTGAAGATTTGAGATTATCACTCATAACTTGAGCCGCCCTACTTTATCATACTAGTTCCAGAGGACGTTATTTTTTCCCCTTGTATACAGGGAGGGTATAGTGGATAGGGTAGAAGTCAGGAAGACTTTGATACAGATCCCTCTTCTGACGCTAGCTTTGTGATCCTGGGTAAGTCACTGAACATATCTGAGCCTCTTCTAGAAAATGAGCACTCAACTCACAGGGTTGTTGTTAAGATCTAATGTTACAATATATGTAAAGTACTTTGCAAGTTTAGAAGTGCCATACAAATGTGAGATATTAATATTATTTACTGGGCAATGAAATAATGGCCTAAACTCAATGCATTACATGTCCTGCCTAGCATTTAGTGTACTGTTTCCTTCTAGGTGTATATTTCAAGAAAGCTAGAAACAGAAAGAAACTTCCTATATACCTCAAAATGTTAATAGTAGCACTTTTTGATGATAGCAAAAATCTGGAAATAAAGTTGATGTTCACTGATTGGGGAAATGACTAAACAAATTGCAGTACATGAATGTGATGGAAAATATTTATGCCACAAGAAACAACAAATATAAGAAATTGAGAGAAGCATGAGAAGACTTATATGAACTGATAGAGCATGAAACAAGCACAAGCAAGGAAACAATACACACAATGATTGTAGGAATAAAAATGGAAAGAACAGAAAGCTAAAATCTAGATGCTCTAAAATTTAATGACCATGCTGGAAAATGCATATTCCTCCCTTCATTGAAGAGGTAGGAGACTATGGGTATTGTATATTGGTTAGTTTTATCAAATTGCTTTTTATTTTTTCTCTTTCTTTAAGAATCTTTGTTATAAGGGATGGCTTGCCTGGGAAGTGGTATATATTTGGAAATGAAAATGACATGAATATAGAAGATATTAATAAAAATGAAAGAACAGTAAAAATGTGATGGACTGTGTCCCTTAACCTGGGGATTCTTAACCTTTTATGTGTCATGGGACTTCATTGGCAGTCTGGTAAAGCCAATGAACCCTTAGAATAATGTTTTTAAATGTATTAAAATGCTTAGGATTACAAAGGAAACCAATCATAATGAAAACCAGTGATCAAAATATTAAAAAAAGTTCACCAACTCCAGGTTAAGAGCCTCTTAAGTAGTAGGAGAAAAATGAAATATTTTGGGGGGAAAGGAGGGAATTCTCTCCATGTCATTTCCACCATTAGTCATGGCATCTAGTAGCAGAACTTCTGGCCCAGAAAGAGACAACCCATCAGTCACTTGGAGACAGTTTTGGGCAAAGTTGAGAGATCAGACACATACTATGCAGATGTGGATGCAAAGAGGCAGTGTTCAGAAAGCTTTGAGGGGTGGGGCCTATGGTAGCAGAAGAGAGCCAGTTATGAACTCAAGAGAGAATTAGCCCTGATAATTAAGAGTTGAGCTTCAGACAGGAACTGACCATGGGATTCCACTTGAGAAACCCAAAGGAATATTGTTTCACTTGCAAAATGATGGGCAACCTTCTCTTGTTTGTTGGCATTGTGATCCTAAAGGTCTTTAAAACCACATGTAGTTGAATAACCACATTTCCTAGTGACAGCCATTATACAGGTTATTAGAGCTGTTGTATAGCTCCTTTAAAGAGTGTCATGGCATATCTCAGTGTGCCTGGATCTAACACTTTCTCCCTATGACTCTTACTTCTCCACCTTGTTTCCAAGGAATGACTTGTAATAATGGCCACTCCATTCATACTCTTTGCACCATTTGTACCTTCTGGGTTTTTTTCAGCTGGGATTGCCTGCTGACTCCTGTACCTTTTTTTAGTTGGCTACTTCCTCAAGTGGGGTCAAAATACGAATGTAAAAATCATATCTACCAAGGGTTTCTCCTTACCCTCATAAGCAAAGATTCCAGTACTGCTAGGCTTTTGGCAGGGAGGATGTTGATCAGTCCATGGATTACCTTATCTCCAGGCTCTAGTTATTACAGTGAAGTGTTGGAAAGAACTGGACCTTACTCTTGTGTACTACATTTAGGAAAGGTAAGTCCAGGAAAAGTGTGTTGACAGAAAAGCAGAAATAGTGGGTAAGCTGGTGGAAGTAGTGAATTGGAGAGTGGAAGTAGTATATAAGATGTGGTGTAGTGGATAGAATGCTGAAACTGAAGTGAGGAGACCAGAGTTTGAATCTGCCTTTCAATTCTCACTGGCCTTGTGATCATGTTGAAGTCAACTAACTTCTCACTGCTTCAGTTTCCTCATCTGTAAAATGTGAGTAATACTTGTGCTACCTTTCTCATGGGGTCAGTTGACCAACCAATCAATCAACAAACATTTATCAATAGCTACTATGTGTTAGGTGCTGGAGATATCAATATAAAATTGATATTATCCTTGCCTTCAAGGAGATTACATTCATTTTGGGAATATATATATACACACATATATACATATGTATATATATACATATATATACATATGTATATATACATATATATACACATATGTATATATACATATATACATATGTATATATATGTACACACATATGTAGG
>NW_020945126.1:0-13543 GCF_900497805.2 Vombatus ursinus | reverse complement strand
GTCTTATCTATCTATCTATCTATCTATCTATCTATCTATCTATCTATGTATCTATCTATCTTGTTGGCAAATAATATGATTATAGATTCTGAACTGGAAATAACTTGAAAGCCACGTCTAGTGCCCTTATTTTACAGAGATGTTATATGACTTGTCTAGAGTCACCGAGCTAGTAAGTGTCTGAGGGTGGATTTCAACCCAGGTCTTTTGGACTCAAAGTGCAGTGCCCTATCCAGTATGCAATCCTGACATGAAGGAACTGAGGTCTAGGGGACTTGCCCAGGGGTCACCTAGGTAGTCAGTATCTGAGGTAGGACTAGGACACAAGTCCTGTGACTTTATAGTCAGGTAACTCCAGTATTCCAGGTAACTCTTTAAGACTGTACATTACAAATTAGTTGCTATTGCATCAGTGGAGGGAATTTCCACACTGGGAGTTCTACACACAGATGAAATTGTAGTTCTGGGACCATGAATTTCTATTTAGTCAGTGTTTAGTAAAAAACAGACTTCACCAAGCATATTCATGTCTAATTAAAAACACTACTATTTGGTGATAATTTTTCTTCCACTTGTTAACATAAGCTAGAGAGGAAAATGATCTTTTGATTTCATGAAGGGGGCTATGAACCAAAAAATTCAATTCAGTTCAATTCAGTTCAGTTCAACAAATATTTATTAAGTGCCTCCTACATACAGGGTACCCTGCTTGGTGCTGAGGGAATCATAGGTCTAGAGGTAATCTGCTTTTGGAGAGTAGATGGGATGGAGTGAAGAGGGTGGCTGTGTTTTATTAATCACGGGTAGGGATGTAAAGAGAGAGCTCATGGGGCAGCTAGGTGGCACAATAGATGGAGCTCTGGCCTTGAAATCAGGAGGACCTGAGTCCAAATCTGGCACGTGATGCTTACTAGCTGTGTAACCCTGGGCAAGTCACTTAACCCCAACTGCCTCACCAAAAAGCAAAAAAAAAAAAAAATAAAACAGAGAGAGAGAGAGAGAGAGAACTCATTTCATGATTGAGCAGAAAGGCACACCATTGAGTTTCCTGAATTCCTGTGCAAAACTGAAAATGGAACATATGATTCCTTTAAGCTAGTTGCATGAATTTCAGGGTCCTCAAGCCAAAACTTCATAAAAAGACTCTTGTCAATTGCTAATCGAAAAACCTATCTTGAGGGAGCCCCTGTCTTTTGTCTGAAGCTTCATGTACCCCAGATTCTGTCCCTGGGCCTCTTTTAGTTTATTTTCTCCCTTGGCAATCTAATTAATTCATATGACTTCAACACCGGCATCTATGCAGGTTCCCAAACCTGTATCTCTAACCCTCTCCTCTTCTCTGTTGAGTTCTAGGCTCAGATCTCCAGCTGCCTGTGGGACATCTCCATATGGATATTCCTTTCACTATACTACATTGTCTCCTCACTGTACCAGGCTGCTCTTCCCATTATAAATTTTTTTTTTGTACATCAAGGACTCATTCTTAGTTATTTGTGCCTAATATATAGTAGCTCTTCAATAATTTTTTAAAAATTGAGTTCAATTTACCCTCAAACCCACATATTTTAGAACAAACTTACCCCATTAATGTTGTAGCCAGGATCACCATAAACCAAGATGGGTAGAATACGATGGTGTTTGGCAAAATGGAAATGCTCTGGAAACTCTTCTTTCTTATATACCTTTAAGTGAGGATGTGCATTTTTTAATGCATTGTAAATGTCTTCCTCTTTCCCTGGCTTGGGAAGAATCATGCCGAAACCGCCATAGTCCAGTATATCAAATTTCACCAAATCTCTGAATTTAATGTAGTTTTTCAGTAAGATCTCTGTAACATTAGGCTGCTTCTTCACTGTGGTCATTCCATGGTCTGATGTAATGATGACATTGAGGTTGTCCTTCAAGCCATTCTTTTCAATGGCTTCTACTAGATAACCAATAGTCCTATCAATTTGCTGGATTATAAGTCTTCTGTTTTCTGTCTCAGGGCCTATCATATGCCCAACATTGTCAGGTTCTCCACAGTAAAGGGTTACAAAATCGAAATTCTCCTTGGTGAACCAATTCATGATGATGTCAATGTTTTCCCTCCATTCAGTCTCATTGTCATTAGGATGGGTAAAGGACTCCAAGAGAGACCTCTGCACAGCTTCCCCACTGTAGTTTGCTCCTCCCCCTGGAAAGTGGAATGAAGCAGTTTTCCTTCCCTATAAATAAGAGGAGATGATTTTTGAACATGATTTGACAGGAACATTTTTTATGTCATATTCAAAAGACGCAAACTGTAAGTAATTGGTCCTTTACTATAAATTTGCTTAATATGCAAGCATGTCCTTAGCCCAAAACAAACTTGGGCATCATTAGGAACATTGCTTGAAATGATGTCTATAGCTGGACACACAGACAAGTTATAGATGGAATATGACTTTATAGTCCTTCTTTTCTTTAACCCTCTCTAGGCTATTTACAGTATACACATTGCAAGAGTTTGGTTGGTCTTCTGCCTAACTAAGCCATGAAAACTTACTTTATTCAAGTGCTTCTTAGATTTCACAAAGTTCTCATGTGGGAAAGGTCCTGAATAGGTCATCTCATTACTTGTCTTGCTCTAGGCAGAACTGCATCTGACCCATGCTAGACAAGAGAGGGCTCTGTCCTATTTTTAATAATACTGCTATTTCCTCCAGGCATTCATTCTTGTTTCTTGTATCATTACCACAAAGATCTTTCTTATATTTAAGACCCTGAGCTTAGGTATCTCTCTCTGATTCCTTTAAATATGACCAGCCACTCTTTAAGACCTCCAGTTTCTGTATCAGAATACCACGTTGTACTAAACTCACTGAGGGCATGTAGTGTGGCTGCAGCTTTGGTGTGTGGCTAAGCTGTAGCTCAGTGTGGCTATTTCTTTGGCTCTTTTGGTTAATAATAATAATGACAAATGTAGCTTCAGAGTGATAGAACTATGAAAATGACTAGATCTAATCTAAGTGCCTGCATTAGCCATTAGAAGAGAACTGTATCTGTTTTTGTAAACGTGAGAGGAAGCTGCGGCAGAGAGAAGCTGCAGCCAGAGAGCCGGCTCAGGAGTCAAGTCAACAAGCGGTTATTAAGCACCTAGTATGTGCCAGGCATTGTGCTAAGCATCGGGGATACAAAGGAAAAAGACTGTCTCTACTCTTTTTTTTTTTTTTGAAGTACTTTATCTTTACACAGTTGGGGTTAAGTGACTTGCCCAGGGTCACATAGCTAGTAAGTGTCAAGGGTTTGGTCTGAGGCTGTATTTGAACTCAGGACCTCCTGACTTCAGGCTGGTACTCTATCCACTGCACCACCTAGCTGCCCCTGTCTCTACTCTTAAGGAGCTCACAGTCTAATAGGGAAGACAGCATACAAACAACTATATACAAAATGATATGGACAGGATAAATTGGAGGTGGGCTCAGAGGGAAGGCATTGAGATTAAGAAGTGGGGAAGATTTCTTGCAGATGGTGGGGTTTTTTTGATACTTGAAGCCAGGGAAGCCAAAAGGTAGAGAGTAGGAGGGAGAGAGTTCCAGTCATGAGTGATAGCCAGTGAAAATTCCCAGAGTTGGAAGATGTCAGGAAAATCTGGGTTTAAGTACTCCTCACTGATTATTTGATCCTGGGTAAGTCACTTAATCTCTCAGTGTCCCAAATAAACTCTCTTAATATACTTAAATTGCAGAGAAGGTCTTGATCCATATGGGTCGAAGGAGTTTCTTCCTCGGGCACCTTATGCTAATGAAATTTCCCATCTTGTCCAAAAAAGAGATAATTAAACATTACTTGATTTTCAGTGATAAACAAAGGCATAGCACAAATTTCTTCCATGATACACCGATCATTCCAATAGTACACCTGAATGTAAATGATTTAAAACAATCACTTCAACTCTTTTTTTTTTTTGAGAGGAGCAGTTTTCTTTGGTTTTAGCTAGAATGTTAGTTTGAAGAGGCAATGTGGTATAGTGGGAATGGATAAAGGGATAGCCTTGAAGATAGGAAAATCTAGGTTGAAGTCCTGACTCTGATCTCTAGTAGCTCTGGGGCAATAGGCAAGTCATGTAACTAACCCATCAATGCCCCTAGTAAATTCTCTAAGACTTGCAGTTAAAGATGAGTTGCTGATCTGTGCCAATAGAGGATATTTCTATATCACAAGTACCTTACACTGATGATTTAAGTCATAGGTCTGGTCATTCCCTCCTCCCCCATAAAAAAATTAACTTGAAGGACAAATGTGCAACATTTTCCACATCACCTTGGATTTGAAAATGTTGAAAAATACTCTCAAACCAAAAGCATGCATTGGACTGAGGGTGGGGTAGGTGTTGAGAAGACGATGGGAATAAGAATATTACCTTTGTGAGCAAAATTGAGGGAACAGAGGGAGTTGTGTATTAGAAGGAATTGGGTGCTTGCAAATTTGGTCAGTAAGTGAAAGTGGACAACTACACCCAAGGTTCAAAATCAAAACTTTTCTTGTTCTGAGGAAAGGCATGGAAAGCAGCTTGGAAGCTATTTGTGCCCATTTCCTTAGTTGTATTCACAGTTGAGTTGGTCTCCTGCCTACTGGTGAGAGATATCTTGCTTCCAAAACATCTCATTTTCATTTTAATCAAAATGATGACAGTGGTTACGTAAACTCTTACTTTTGGGTGTTTGAATGCTTTAGTCTATTTAACTTATAGTGGTACCACAGAAACTGCTTCCTGATGTTAGAATTTGTGTGGTTGTTTGAGTTTCCAGAGCCATCTACTAGGTAGTTTTTTCATGCCAATTAGCAATAAGCATAGAAGATTACAGCTGTTAAAAGATAGTATATTGTGATCTTCAACATAAATTTACTTTCCCTGGATGATGGAGACAGTGACTATGACAATGACTGCTACTACTAGTACTTCTTTTTCTTCTTCTTTTATTTCTCCTCCTCTTCCTCCTCCCCCTCTCTCCTACCTCCTTCCCTTTTTCCTCTTCCTCATTCTGTTTCTCCTCCTCCTCCTCTTCTCTTCCTCTTCCTTTTGTACTGCTATTTAAAATGAGTGTTGCTGATTTTTACTTCTAAGCTCCAGCATTCTCTCCTGATAGAGTTAAATTATTCAGAACAAATATGTTAATAGGATTCCATATTGGTTTTATACTTTGTCTACCTCTCCTTTTCAGGGGTCAGTGGCACTATTTTCAATGCCTGATTTTTTTTTTTTAGCAAGGCCTAAGAACAGCTTGATAATGTAGAAGTGAGGCTGAGAAGAGGTTAAGTAACTTGCCCAGGATTACACAGCTAATAAGTGTCTGAAGTCAGATTTGAACTCAAATCTCTTCTGACTCCAGGGCAAGTACTCCATCCATTGCATCTAGCAGCCCCTCTTTCTGGACTGTTGGCTCCATTTCAGCCTTCTCAAATTGGATGGGTAGTATTGAATCTAAAGGATTGATTCCAAATTTTTTTTTTAAATAGAGGTCGGCTCATTATCTTTAGTGCCTTTATTATTCACAATAAGTAGAGGACTTTGGCCAACATAGAGATGCATTATATAGGCATTAACATTCTTCCAAGCTGAAGTTGTTGGCACCTTCTTGCTTCCTGCTTCACTGAGTTAGGATGGGATTTTCTTGGAGATTTGGTTAGTGCTAGGAAATGAAAATCTGGCTGTCAGACTTTACACATGATTCAAATCCCCCCTTGGTAGTAACCTAATGCCATCCTATTACTGATACTTATCAACTGTGATTCTATTACTTAGCTTATCCCTTCTGCCCTTTTCCGCTATTAACATTCCATATAAATCTTTTGGACACAGGCGAAACATTCCTTTATGTCTTTATAGTTTCTGAGTCTTATAGCCATGGCTGGATGAGTTTCTCTGAGGATCAGGAATTTAGAACTTTGTGAAATATCCCTGCCATTCATCACATTCTTTTCATTGTGCCTTCATTTAAAGTCTGGGCCTGCTCCAAATGAAATTCTCTCATTCTTTGTACCTGACCATTAGCAAGGTCTTGCCAGAACATAGATTCACTTGTGTGCTGTGACTGATGAGATGTCCACTCCTAAAGGCAGTCGGGGACTCAATCATTATTTAAACTTCATCCACCAAAGGCCCATCAATTTCCATGCATCTTTATAGACTCCTGCAATATTAGTCTCATTGAGGGCAAAATATTTCAACCAAATTAGTTTACTGCATCAGTCCTATGAAATTCATCTGGAATAGACTCCGTGAAGGGATGGATTTCCTGAAGACAGAGATGATGCAAGCTACCCTCAGCTCAGCCATGGAGGAGGCTAGTCTGACAATATGGACATGCTCTCAAAAGCCAAATTGGGACATGCAGGATTATTGTTCTTAGGAAATTGACCTATGGCCATGAGTTCACACTAATTGTGGCAAATTTTGCTTTCACTCCTGAGGGAACTGGCTATCTGCCCTGGCTCTGTGGCAGAGTCCGTAGACAGTTGAGCAAGGTGCAATAATTTGACATTCACCTGCCAAATGAATGGCAAGTCATCAATTCATCCTTTTCCTACCAGATACTCTTTCTGTACAGCCACTTACAAATTCAGTAAAGAGGAAGAAAGTTCAGCATATGAGTGATGTGTAGAAGGAAAAAAAAAACCCACTGGAACTCCTCAAATGACAATAAGACAAATACTATGAATAAGACAAATGACAGCAAAGGAATAATGCCAGAGTAAGAGAACAGAGAGGCCTAAGGATTTGAATTTAAATTAAGGAAAAATATTCAAGTCCCACTTAAAAGTCCGGAGGATTAAAGAATGCTAGAGTTGGAACATACTATAAATCTTCTGTCCATCAGCTCATTTTATATATAAGGAAATGGAGGCAGAAAGAGATGAAGTATCTTACCTGAGGTCACATAGTTCTCTAGAGTGGTAGAGTCGAGAACAGAATCTGGTTCCTCTGACTTTCAGTCTGGTTTTGATTCTACTTTAGTAACATCTCTCCTATACACCTCCTTCTTTCGTCTGCTACTGCTACCACTCTGGGGCAGGACTTTATGCTTGGCCTTCTGGCTGGTCTCTCTGCCTCATGACTCTCTTCACTCCATTCCATCTTTCATTCAGCTGTTAAAACTATCTTAAAGCTCAGGTCTGATGATGTCATTCATGTATTTAGTAAAATCCAGTGGCTCCCTATTACCTCCAAGATCAAATTTAAATTCTTCTCTTTTCCTTTTACCCTTCATAATCTGGACCCTTCTTCCCTTTCCAGTCTTCATACACTTTGTTCCCATCCATGTATATACTGTCTGATCTAGGAACACTGGCTTCCCTGCTGTTCCCTGTACAAGACAATTGATCTTCCAGCTCTGTGCTTTTTCA
Organism: Vombatus ursinus; assembly: GCF_900497805.2. Classification (NCBI taxonomy): domain Eukaryota; kingdom Metazoa; phylum Chordata; class Mammalia; order Diprotodontia; family Vombatidae; genus Vombatus; species Vombatus ursinus. The sequence goes on along the minus strand of NW_020945126.1, from coordinate 6,175 downwards.
CCACCTGTCCCTCACTCCTGGAATTCTCTCCCTTCTCTCTCAATTCTCTCTCAATTCTCATTTAAACTCTTACTTCTGCAAGGCTTTCCCTATCCTCCTTAATGCTAGTGACTTCCCTCTGACATTATCTATGATTTATCCTGTATATATCTTGTTTTTACATAGTTCTTTGCATGTTGTCTCCCCCTTCCCCATTAGACTGTGAGCTCCTTGAGGGCAGGGACAATTTTTTTTTGCTTTTCTCTTTATCCCCAGAGCTTTGCACTGTGCCTAGCACAAGTAGACATTTTATAAATGCTTGTTGACTTGGTATTCTTTCTACTACACCATGAAGAAAGCCTGTCATGCTATGTTTAAAACTTTGGGACTAGTGTTTTTAGATATAATTTAATTTATTTAAAGAGAATACTTGTTTCTCATTTTCTGTATTTTAAGTCCAAAAATAAAGGGAAAGGGTACAAGAGGGAGGAATCTAGCAAGTAGGAATAGCATGAATATGAGGTGAGAGAGACTCATCTTTGGGACCTGAAACTCCCCTAAGAGTCTCTACAAATGTTGGTTGTCTGACGTCAGTTCAACAAATACCAAAGTGAAAAGCATCCTTTAGGATAAAAATTCGTGATGGTTTTTTTGAAGGTCAGAGCTAAGGCATTAGACTGAAAGGAGAGAACAAAAGGTAGTCTTCTTTACCAGTATCTCTTGAAGGATGATGTGTAGTCACAATTCTGATGCTATAACTGGTAGCAAAGTGAAAGATTTTAGATTTAGATTTAACCCCACTAACTGGGGGTTAGTGATCAAGGAAAGCCTGCCCAGGTCTGATTTCTTCCTTTTTTAGGACACAGGTGAATAACTACTTGGATATCCTTAGGGAATTCTCATTCATGGGACAAGTCCTAGATTTTCCTCCTAACCTGGAAACAGTCTTTTAGCTTGAAAGGTAAGGACTTTTTTTTTGTTTTGTTCCCCCCCTCAACTTAATAGTATTTTATTTTTTCCAATTATATGAAAAGATAATTTTCAACTTTCGCTTTTATAAGATTTTGAGTTCCGATTTTTTTCCCCCTCCTTTCCCTTCCCTCTCCCCAAGACAACAAGCAATCTGATAGAGGCTATATATGTACAATCATTTTAAATATATTTCCACATTAGTCATGTTGTGAAAGAAGAATCAGAACAAAAGGGAAAAACCACAAGAAAGAAAAAAACAACAAAAAAAGAGAAAATAGTATGCTTCCATCTACATTCAGACTCCATTGTTCTTTCTCTTGATATGGATAGCATTTTCCATCATGAGTCTTTTGGAATTTTCTTAGATCATTGTATTACTGAGAAGAGCTAATTCTATCAAAGTTGGACGTCTTACCATGTTGCTGGTACTATGTACTATGTTCTCCTGGTTCTGCTCACTTCACTCAGCATCAGTTCTTGTAAGTTTTTCCAGGTTTTTCTGAAATCTGCCTGCTTATCATTTTTTATAGGACAATAGTATTCCATTACATTCATATACCACAACTTGTTTGGCCATTCCCAAATTGATGGGCGTCCCCTCAGTTTCCAATTCTTTGCCACCACAAAAAGAGCTGCTATAAATATTTTTGTATATGAGGGTCATTTCCCCTCTTTTATTATCTCTTTGGGATACAGACCTAGTAGTGGTATTGCTGGATCAAAGGGTATGCACAGTTTGGTTGAACTTTGGGCATAGTTTCAAATTGCTCTCCAGAATAGTTAGATCAGTTCACAACTCCACCAACAATGCATTAGTGTTCCAATTTTCTCACATCTTCTCCAACATTTATCATTTTCTGTTTTTGTCGTATTAGCCGATTAGATAGGTGTGAAGTGGTACCTGAGAGTTGTTTTAATTTGCATTTCTCTAATCAATAGTGATTTAGAGCATTTGTTTATATGACTATAGATAGACTATATGACTATAGATAGACTATAGACTATAGCTTTAATTTCTTCATCTGAATACTGCTTGTTCATATATATACTTTTGGGGAATGATGTGTATTATCCTTCATTTTCTAAAATGACCAATGACATCATGAGAGTGATGTCTTGATTTGCTTGTGAATTGGATTTAAGTGAGGCAGAATTGCACAAAATCATCTTTGATGTCTGACCAAGCTCTAATTGCTCCACAGTGCCTGCTTTAGCCTCCGTTATGGCCATTGGAACACACTGTTCTCATGTATCCACTTCACTAGGGAGACTAGAGACGTCTATTCTGCCTCCCTTTGAGCCACACGCAAGGACAACATCCTTGCTACACGTGGATCCTCACTACACATATGGGACCCACATCCCACCTTCTTTCCTTACATGTAATATATGTATTATTTAGAAATATATATTATATGTGTTATAGGTAATATATGTAATATGTAATATATAGATATAATACATAAATATAATATATACAATGTATGTGTAATATGTATTACATATAAATATAACACATACGCGTGTGAGGCTAAGTGTATTTCAGGTAAAGTTTAATAATCATATATATACACACATACATGCACACATATGTATAGTATGTACACATACATGTACATACATATAAATATATATTTCTCTCCCATTCCCTTAGCCCTTACCCCAGATTCTAACAACTACAGTTAAAGCCCTTTGAGGTCAGAAACCACATATTATTCATATTTATAGTTCATTAGCTAGGGTAGTAGCTTGTACGTAGTAGGTACTCAGTAAGTATTTGTTGATTTGCATAAGATAAATCAGTTTCAGAATACTCCAGTCATATTGAAGTCTAGCCTTTGGGCCTACTGAAAAAAGTGGGGTCAGTGATGTGAGGCAATGTTCACTAGGCTATTCCTCAAAACTGGAACTTATTCCTGGGATCATGGATCAAAATGGAGTCAATCCCAAGGGAACAGGGACATATGGTCACCATACTGTTAATGGATTGTTGTCATTTGGCTGCTCCCTCAACCAGTTCCCTTTTCTCTTAGCCATAGACATAAGAGGTGTGGTCTCTGGCAGTTCTCCTAGAGACTTGGACAGTACCTGCCTCTGGGCCGTGATCCAGAGAGGGAGCACACCATTGTCCCACCACTCCGACTTCTTCTGTGTGTCTTTGAAGGAGTACTTCTGGAGTGTCTCTGTGTTAAACATCATGTTGTGAATGACTCCGTGATCTTCAATCCACCGACCTGGTGAATAAAGGAGTGAAAGTATTGGGATACTGCAGAGAAGGACAAGGTTTTGGGAAACTGATGAATATGGGTCATGGGTGTGAGACTGCAGGGAATTAAGAAGGCTTTCTGTTTGCATAAAGACTAGCAGTCAATCAGCAAGCATTATTAAGCTCCTACTATGTGTCAGACACTATGCTAAGTACTGGGGATACAAAGGCAAATCTACCCAATGAATAGGAAGCTTTCTTTTAGGCCAGGAGTTTTTAACCTGGGGTCCACAGAACTACATGGAGTCTGTGGAAAGATTTCAGTGGGTCTCTGAACTTGTTGGGAAAAAAATCCAATCTTTATTTTTACTAACTTCTAACTGAAATTTAACATTTCCTTTACATATTTGAAAACATTCTGGAAAGGGACCCACCAGATTCCCATGGGGTCCATGACACATAGAAAGGTTAAGAACCCCTGCTCTAGGCCTTAATATTTTGTGGATAGCAGAGCTATCTATACTCTGTTTGTCTTTTATATTGCCCATCTCTAGTCATGTCCTTGATGCCTTTTTGTAGCACTTTACATACAAACCATCTACTCGAATGGGGCTGAGGAAAAAATGAGATGGTCCCTGTCCTCAAGGAGCATACCTTCTATTGGGTGTCCATAAATAAGTAAATACAGGATATACATACATACGTATGTGTGTATATATAAAATATAATGTGATTTGGAGGAGAACTACTAACAAATAGGGGAATCAGAAAAGGCCTCTTGAGAGAAGTGGTATATGAGCTGAGACCTGAATGGAACTAAAGGTTTACATGAAATGGAGGTGAGGAAGAAGGGGAGACATGAAATCAGTCTGGAAAGATAGAATGGATCCAGATTGTGAAGGGTTTCAAATGCCAAACAATGGAGTTTGTGTTTTATTTCAGAAGATGAATGTGGGTAGTGTTGTCTGAAGATGAACAGAGATAGGAACGTAGGGAACATTTCTAAAACATAGGACTCCCCTCCTTCCCAGGTCTCCTCCTCTAGGAGGGAGATTGTGTTTCCAGAGAAGGAAACAGAAGCATCCTGAAATAAATCCTCTTAATCAACTCACCTTTGGAGTTAGTGACATGTTGACTTTGAGGTGCTGTTGGGACACAGAGACACACTGTGGACATTTAGGAGTTAAGATCTAACTTCCTATATTGGTCTATCTGCTTCAAGACTCTCTCCACTCCAATTTATCCTCTAAACAGCTGCCAGAGTGATTTTCCTAGTGTCAGTCTGATGATGTCACACTCCTACTTGATGAACTCCAGTGGCTTCCTGGGGCAGTTAGGTGGTGCCACAGTGCATAGAGTGCCAGGCCTGGAGTCATAAAGACTCATTTTCCTGAGTTCAAATGTGGCTTCAGACACTTACTAGCTATGTGACTCTGGGCAAGTCACTTAACCCTGTTTGCCTCAGTTTCCTCACCTGTAAAATGAGATGGAGAAAGAAATGACAAACCACTCTAGGCAAAGGCCAAGAAAACCCCAAATGGGGTCACGAGGAGTTGGATGCAACTGAGTAACAAGTAGCTCTTTAGTAATAGGAGCAAATATAAACTCCTTTGTTTGATTTTTAAAGCCTTTCATAACTTGGCCCCAACATGTCTTTCCAGGCTTAGTACATATTATTTTATTCCCTGACACATTTCTCAAGATCTGGTGAAAGTGGGCTTCTTGCTATTCTTCATACATGGCCGTTCATTTCCTTTCTCTCTAGTTGTAGATCTAGAATGTACTCTCTCCTCACCTCCACTTCATGGATTCCTTAGTCTGCCTCAACACTCAGCTCAAGCTCAAGCTCCTTTAAGTCTTTCTTCTCTCCAGTTATTTGTGTCCTTCTACTTATATATGTGCATGTTTTCTTCCCAGAAAGAATGTAAACTTTGTAAGGGCAGGGACTATTTTGTTTTTGCATTCCCATCACCTAGCACAGTGCCTGGCACATAGTAGGCACTTAATAATACATGCTTATTGATTATTGACTGACTAATTCTTTGAAAAACAATAATCCTAGCATCAAAAAAAGACAGGTTTTGAAAAATAATTTAAAAAGGAATATTAGGGGTATATAGGTCTTCTTGTAAACCTGCCTTTGTGTCATTTTTTTTAATCCTGTCTGAAGAAAAGTTTTTATTTTTTGGCCTTCAAAGTTGGAAAGATTATATTTCATTTACAGCAAGGAAAAGCATCTTTCATGGAGTAATATCTCCATCTTTTGATATTTTAGAAAATAGACACTGCATTTCCTTTAAATTGTTACTGAAATCCTGTGACCAACACAGCAGATGATGTAAGAAGTTTGGCTTTACTGTTTCTCCTTTATTCACTCAGATTTACAGCATCAGTCGTCAAGTATGAGTTTACATATTGCCACCTTGCTTCTACCAGAAAATAGCCAAAGGTCAACAACACATCCCAGAAGGACCTGGGAGAACTTCTCTGGATGAACAATTTGGGCCTTAGGAACAGATTTCTAGTTCTTTTAGTACAAATATAGGCACAAGGGTGAACATACCCTCTGATTGTCTTCACCCTTTCCCTTGCAATTCAGTCTTTCAAAATAGCTCATTTGTTGTTGTTTTTCAGTCTGTGTTGAGTCCCAATTTGATGACAAATTAGCTGTATGAACATGAGTGGGATCTTTGCTTTCTGTGGGCCTATGTGCCAATCATCTATAAAGCATAGGTGTTGGACTAAATTATCTCTAAGGGCCCTTCCATCTCTAATATGCTGTGACTCTATGACTTCTCCCTTTTCTTTTCAGATGGTAAAATAAATTGAGAGAGTGTGATATAGAAGATAAAGGGGTGTCCTTGGAGGTAGGAAGACCTATGTTCCAGGCCTGCCTCTGGACACACACAGTAGCTCTGTGACCATGAGCCAGTCACATATCCTGTCAATTCCCTAGGCAATGCTATTACATTATCTATCTATCTATCTATCTATCTATCTATCTATCTATCTATCTAT
>NW_020945125.1:0-7326 GCF_900497805.2 Vombatus ursinus | reverse complement strand
TATCTATCTATCTATCTATCTATCTATCTATCTATCTATCTATCTATCTATCTATCTATCTATCTATTACTGATCTCTGTTGGTGGAGTCTTTAAATTGTGAGTTCCCTCCACTGAGTAAGTAATTAATTAAAGTAGTCTTTAAGACTCTCCCAGCATGATTAATTCCTCATTCTATCTGAGTAGACAAATGACTTTTTTAAAAACTAGTTTCTAGGACCCTGGAATAAGGGTTCTTGTTTCCAGAACCTTATATTTCTGTTTTAAAAAATGAGACTTTTCTTTTAGAAATAAATTGTGACCTTAATCATCAACAAACATTGATTATATCTATATCATCTCAGTCTAATTTATATTTATATTTATATTTACATCTACATCTATATCTAAGTCTATACTACTTCTCTATCTCTATCTCGATCTCATCCAGTTTATTATAAGGGAAGACTTTTATATGGAGGTGAAGGGTTGGTGAGTTAGTGGGTATTGTTATCTATGCCAAAGGAAAAAAGAGTAAAAATAAAATATTTTTTTAAAAAAATGCACAGAGGAAAACAAAAGTTCAGAGGGGATGCACATAGAGAGCACCTTTGTTACCACCTTGTTTCTTTAAAAGCAACCCCAGATTCCTGTTGACAAACCATTCTCTGTGGCTGTGTGAATAAACCTGATTGGGGTGAGTGGCTACAGAGTGCTTTGGGAGGGAGGAGGATGGGGTCAGAAATCACAGAGAGATAGAGTCTCTAAGTGCACAGATTTTGCTGTCATCTTAAATGCCTATCAAATGGAGACTGTGAGGTTAAGTGCCAACAAGGATTTACTATGATGACAGGGTTTAGGGAAGGCTATTTCATCTAAAATATATTTATATAACTACTCATTTGTCAAGGGATTAAATGTCTATATTGACTTTGCCCAAAAAGTGTGAAATCTCTAGCTCTTTAGCCTCAGGGGTAAAAAAACCTGAAGGCAGGTATCCTGCAGCTATCTCGGAACAACATCCTCATTCTTATCTGTCTGTCTTTCTGATCAGCATCAGACTTGGAGTACAGCACGACTTGGATGTTTTTGCTCCCTGCTTGGTTATAGCTCAGTAGGACTAGAGGGACCTTGGGATCCCACTCCTCATTTACTCAGATTTGGCCTTGTGTTTTAAAGGAAATAGTTCTGGATCTGGAATTGGAAGACCTGGCTCTGTATGCCAGCAGGGTCTGACCATGTTAATGTTACTTCCCTACTCAATAAACTCCAGCGACTCCCTATTGCCCCCAGAAGCAATAAATTCCCCAAGCTCTTCACATCTCGGCTCCAACCTGAATTTCCAGCCTTATTACAATAGTACTTTCCTTCATCTACTCTTCAGTCTGATCAAACAGCTTTCTTACTGCTCCTCATATCGGGTACTCCATTTCCCATCTCTGGTGGCTGCTCTCCATGCCAGCAATGCACTCTGTTCTCATCTTTGACTCTTAGAATCCCTAATTTCCTTTTTTTTTTACATTCCTATTAAACATATTTTCACATTAGTGATGTTGTAAGGAAGAATTAGAACCAATAGGAGGAACCACCAGAAAGAGGAAACAAAACGAAACAGAAGGAAAAAAGTAGCAAATAGTATGCTTCAATCTGCATTCAAACTCCATAGTTCTTTCTTTGGATGTGGATAGCATTTTCCATCACGAGGCCTTTGGAGATGTCTTAGATCCTTACATTGCTGAGAAAGGCTAAGTCTATCAACGTTAGTCATCACACAATGTGGCTGTTACTGCGTACAATATTCTCCTGGGTCTGCTCACTTCACTCCTTTAAGACTCAACTTGTTTTACCTTCTACATGAGGCCTTTCCTGATTCTCACAGATGGTAGAGCTCTCCCCCCATCACTTTGTATCTTTTTTCACATATATGCATCTCTTTCTCCCAGGAAAGATTGTAGGCTCCTTGAGGGCAGGGAGCTCTTCATTTTTGTTTTTGCATTCTTAGCTCCTAGCACAATGCCTGGCATGTAGTAGGAGCTTAATAAATGCTTGCTAAATGATTGATTGATGTTCAGCTCTCCTACTTATGACATGTTTGGCTGCGGCCAAGTTATTTGACCTCTCCCACATCATTTCCTCATCTTTAAAATGGAGGCGTTGGATTAATTGGCTTCAAGTGTGCTAGGCATTTACTCTCACAGGGCCTCAGTCTTTTTCATTTGTAAAACTAGGGGGATTGGCTGGATGATTTTTAAGGTTCCTTCTAGGTCTAGCATTTTGTGATTTGGGGAAATGAAAATCAGTAAGGCCTATGAAGAAATGACTTGAGGTACAGTTTGGCTTATGATTGTTAGGAATGCTGACTAATATTTTAAATGTGGAAAGGAAGAAACTGTAGCAGGAATCATATAGCTAGAATCATATAGTTTTAGAACTGGAGGGGACTTGGAGATCAGAGTCTAACCTCCCACCCCCATTTTTTCAGATAAAGAGACTGAGCCCCAGTGATATGAAGTGACTTGTCCAGAGGCACGCAAAAAGTGGCCTAGCTGAAGCTTGAGCCCAGGTTTCCTGATGTATGACAATATGCTATTTCTACTGAATCATCATGCCTGCTCTTATGACAGATGGCAGGTTGCTAGGTGTGATGCATGTAGGGACTATTGCAGTTTCCTTTTCTTTATCATGATATTTGTGCAGTTTATTCCTTGGAGAATAAGCAGGGAAATCCTTTATCCTCATAACATTTTTGAGCCCCTGTTCTCTCTCCCTGTCTCCCTCCTAAGGCCTAGGGCAAACCCTGTGATGTGAATTCAGTTAAGTGACATGAGTATTAACCCAGAGGCTGAACAGAAAAGAAGGTTTCATGGAGCAAATTGGATGATTCTTTAAAATTGCTGACATCCCTTTTGATTGTCCTACTTTCCTCTGGGGTACTAGATCTTAAGTCACTTTGAGTTTCTACTCCTGAGATTTAGACCTATTTTTCTAGAGGGGAGAGTGCAGGGAAGTCCTCGACAGGTATCAGAGGCACAGATAATCCTATCACACACCTGCCAGGTCATATATGATCCTGAGTGACTGTGCCTCCTTACCTCTGGGGTAAGCTTCTGTATGGTTGTTGATAGGAAAGGAGGAAAGTGGGTAAGGAAATATAAAGGCACAAATGTATCATTTTGCATTTAGGTACTGAGGGTTTAGGTAAGTGCTATAGTATTTTTTAAAAAATTCTTTTCTTGTGCTTATTTGCTTCATGTCTGAATAGCCAATGGTCATGATACCCTGAAAATATAAAAAAAAATCTCTTAGGGATACTGTGCAAGATGTTGTCTGAGGGAACCCCCAAATGGAGGCAGTGTGATCTAGTAGAAACAACTGGGCAGCAGGCTCCATAAAGAATTGTGGGTCTAATGAAATTTTAAGTAACTGGGTGTGGGCATCCCTAAATGTTCTAGTCATTTAGTGTGATTATGAGCTTAGTAAAAATTTCGGGATACAGAGTTAGAGTTCTTAACCTGGGCCCAGTGAATTTTTTAAAATTGTTATTTTGATAACTATATTTCAATATAATTGGTTTCTTTTGTAATCCTATGCATTTTATTTTATTTATTTAAAAGTGTTATTTGGAAGAGTGCAGAGGCTTTACCAGACTGCCAAATGTGTATATAACAACAACAACAACAACAACAATAATAATGATTAAGAACCTCTCATCTAGAAGTTAAGAGATTTGAATTCTTACATTGGACTTTGCACTGACTTGTGTGACCTTTAACCTCTCTGAGTTGTAGTTTCTTCAGAGGTGAAGGAGGGACTATGACACTTGTTTCACATACATAGCATTGGTAGGGGAATAGGGACTGGACCTGTGATTTCAGTGGTATGGAGAACTCCTTTGTGAGAAAACTCCCTCTATCAATATAAGTCAGCTCATTCCTTCCTTCTTCTCTCTCTCTCTCTCTCTCTTTTTCTCCGTTTCTCTCTCTCTCTCTCTCTCTCTCAGCAATTGGGGTTAAGTGACTTACCCAGGGTCACACAGCTAGTAAGTGTCAAGAGTCTGAGGCTGGATTTTAGCTCAGGTCCTCCTGACTCCAGGACCAGTGCACCATCCACTCTGCCACCTAGCTTCACTGGCACTTTCTTTTCATTTAAGAGTCTTTGAAAACTTTCTGTAGCATTGTGATGTTAAGTCGTTTGTCCAGAACCACATAGCCAGTATTTGTCAAAGGTAGAATAAACTCAGGTTTTCCTGGTTTCAAAAACTTCTCTTCCTAAGTCATCCTGTCTCTATAGCATTGATATGATAAAATGTGATCATGTATAAAGACACTTTGAGAGTAATAGCATTACAGAAGCACAAGATATTTTTATAACCTTTCAGACTGGTAGTGTGCTTTGTGGGTAAAAACCAGAGTTAAACCCAAATAATTGGAACCTATAGAATCATTGCCAAAATCACTTTTGAAATACAAAATGAGACTTCTAGCTTTATGATGACAATGAACATGATAATAATAACCATACAGATTTAGATAATATATCATGATTTTACAAAATACTTCCCTGTGAGGCAGGCCATGAAAGTGTGACTTCTTACTTCATAGGTGAGGAAATGGAAGCATGGAGCGATTAAGGTCATACAACAAGTGAATGTTGTAGCTGGAACTCATATCTAGGTGTTTTGAGCCCCAGTGTAGTTATTTTCATTATACTATCCTACCTCTCATATATTTCTTGTATGCAGGCAGGGGCATATATGCAGTTTAAAGAGACTTCTCAATCAGTTAGTTGAAGATTTGAGATTATCACTCATAACTTGAGCCGCCCTACTTTATCATACTAGTTCCAGAGGACGTTATTTTTTCCCCTTGTATACAGGGAGGGTATAGTGGATAGGGTAGAAGTCAGGAAGACTTTGATACAGATCCCTCTTCTGACGCTAGCTTTGTGATCCTGGGTAAGTCACTGAACATATCTGAGCCTCTTCTAGAAAATGAGCACTCAACTCACAGGGTTGTTGTTAAGATCTAATGTTACAATATATGTAAAGTACTTTGCAAGTTTAGAAGTGCCATACAAATGTGAGATATTAATATTATTTACTGGGCAATGAAATAATGGCCTAAACTCAATGCATTACATGTCCTGCCTAGCATTTAGTGTACTGTTTCCTTCTAGGTGTATATTTCAAGAAAGCTAGAAACAGAAAGAAACTTCCTATATACCTCAAAATGTTAATAGTAGCACTTTTTGATGATAGCAAAAATCTGGAAATAAAGTTGATGTTCACTGATTGGGGAAATGACTAAACAAATTGCAGTACATGAATGTGATGGAAAATATTTATGCCACAAGAAACAACAAATATAAGAAATTGAGAGAAGCATGAGAAGACTTATATGAACTGATAGAGCATGAAACAAGCACAAGCAAGGAAACAATACACACAATGATTGTAGGAATAAAAATGGAAAGAACAGAAAGCTAAAATCTAGATGCTCTAAAATTTAATGACCATGCTGGAAAATGCATATTCCTCCCTTCATTGAAGAGGTAGGAGACTATGGGTATTGTATATTGGTTAGTTTTATCAAATTGCTTTTTATTTTTTCTCTTTCTTTAAGAATCTTTGTTATAAGGGATGGCTTGCCTGGGAAGTGGTATATATTTGGAAATGAAAATGACATGAATATAGAAGATATTAATAAAAATGAAAGAACAGTAAAAATGTGATGGACTGTGTCCCTTAACCTGGGGATTCTTAACCTTTTATGTGTCATGGGACTTCATTGGCAGTCTGGTAAAGCCAATGAACCCTTAGAATAATGTTTTTAAATGTATTAAAATGCTTAGGATTACAAAGGAAACCAATCATAATGAAAACCAGTGATCAAAATATTAAAAAAAGTTCACCAACTCCAGGTTAAGAGCCTCTTAAGTAGTAGGAGAAAAATGAAATATTTTGGGGGGAAAGGAGGGAATTCTCTCCATGTCATTTCCACCATTAGTCATGGCATCTAGTAGCAGAACTTCTGGCCCAGAAAGAGACAACCCATCAGTCACTTGGAGACAGTTTTGGGCAAAGTTGAGAGATCAGACACATACTATGCAGATGTGGATGCAAAGAGGCAGTGTTCAGAAAGCTTTGAGGGGTGGGGCCTATGGTAGCAGAAGAGAGCCAGTTATGAACTCAAGAGAGAATTAGCCCTGATAATTAAGAGTTGAGCTTCAGACAGGAACTGACCATGGGATTCCACTTGAGAAACCCAAAGGAATATTGTTTCACTTGCAAAATGATGGGCAACCTTCTCTTGTTTGTTGGCATTGTGATCCTAAAGGTCTTTAAAACCACATGTAGTTGAATAACCACATTTCCTAGTGACAGCCATTATACAGGTTATTAGAGCTGTTGTATAGCTCCTTTAAAGAGTGTCATGGCATATCTCAGTGTGCCTGGATCTAACACTTTCTCCCTATGACTCTTACTTCTCCACCTTGTTTCCAAGGAATGACTTGTAATAATGGCCACTCCATTCATACTCTTTGCACCATTTGTACCTTCTGGGTTTTTTTCAGCTGGGATTGCCTGCTGACTCCTGTACCTTTTTTTAGTTGGCTACTTCCTCAAGTGGGGTCAAAATACGAATGTAAAAATCATATCTACCAAGGGTTTCTCCTTACCCTCACAAGCAAAGATTCCAGTACTGCTAGGCTTTTGGCAGGGAGGATGTTGATCAGTCCATGGATTACCTTATCTCCAGGCTCTAGTTATTACAGTGAAGTGTTGGAAAGAACTGGACCTTACTCTTGTGTACTACATTTAGGAAAGGTAAGTCCAGGAAAAGTGTGTTGACAGAAAAGCAGAAATAGTGGGTAAGCTGGTGGAAGTAGTGAATTGGAGAGTGGAAGTAGTATATAAGATGTGGTGTAGTGGATAGAATGCTGAAACTGAAGTGAGGAGACCAGAGTTTGAATCTGCCTTTCAATTCTCACTGGCCTTGTGATCATGTTGAAGTCAACTAACTTCTCACTGCTTCAGTTTCCTCATCTGTAAAATGTGAGTAATACTTGTGCTACCTTTCTCATGGGGTCAGTTGACCAACCAATCAATCAACAAACATTTATCAATAGCTACTATGTGTTAGGTGCTGGAGATATCAATATAAAATTGATATTATCCTTGCCTTCAAGGAGATTACATTCATTTTGGGAATATATATATACACACATATATACATATGTATATATATATACATATATACACATATGTATATATACATATATATACACATATGTATATATACATATATACATATATACATATGTATATATATGTACACACATATGTAGG
>NW_020945124.1:0-13570 GCF_900497805.2 Vombatus ursinus | reverse complement strand
GTCTTATCTATCTATCTATCTATCTATCTATCTATCTATCTATCTATCTATCTATCTATCTATCTATCTATCTATGTATCTATCTATCTTGTTGGCAAATAATATGATTATAGATTCTGAACTGGAAATAACTTGAAAGCCACGTCTAGTGCCCTTATTTTACAGAGATGTTATATGACTTGTCTAGAGTCACCGAGCTAGTAAGTGTCTGAGGGTGGATTTCAACCCAGGTCTTTTGGACTCAAAGTGCAGTGCCCTATCCAGTATGCAATCCTGACATGAAGGAACTGAGGTCTAGGGGACTTGCCCAGGGGTCACCTAGGTAGTCAGTATCTGAGGTAGGACTAGGACACAAGTCCTGTGACTTTATAGTCAGGTAACTCCAGTATTCCAGGTAACTCTTTAAGACTGTACATTACAAATTAGTTGCTATTGCATCAGTGGAGGGAATTTCCACACTGGGAGTTCTACACACAGATGAAATTGTAGTTCTGGGACCATGAATTTCTATTTAGTCAGTGTTTAGTAAAAAACAGACTTCACCAAGCATATTCATGTCTAATTAAAAACACTACTATTTGGTGATAATTTTTCTTCCACTTGTTAACATAAGCTAGAGAGGAAAATGATCTTTTGATTTCATGAAGGGGGCTATGAACCAAAAAATTCAATTCAGTTCAATTCAGTTCAGTTCAACAAATATTTATTAAGTGCCTCCTACATACAGGGTACCCTGCTTGGTGCTGAGGGAATCATAGGTCTAGAGGTAATCTGCTTTTGGAGAGTAGATGGGATGGAGTGAAGAGGGTGGCTGTGTTTTATTAATCACGGGTAGGGATGTAAAGAGAGAGCTCATGGGGCAGCTAGGTGGCACAATAGATGGAGCTCTGGCCTTGAAATCAGGAGGACCTGAGTCCAAATCTGGCACGTGATGCTTACTAGCTGTGTAACCCTGGGCAAGTCACTTAACCCCAACTGCCTCACCAAAAAGCAAAAAAAAAAAAAAATAAAACAGAGAGAGAGAGAGAGAGAGAACTCATTTCATGATTGAGCAGAAAGGCACACCATTGAGTTTCCTGAATTCCTGTGCAAAACTGAAAATGGAACATATGATTCCTTTAAGCTAGTTGCATGAATTTCAGGGTCCTCAAGCCAAAACTTCATAAAAAGACTCTTGTCAATTGCTAATCGAAAAACCTATCTTGAGGGAGCCCCTGTCTTTTGTCTGAAGCTTCATGTACCCCAGATTCTGTCCCTGGGCCTCTTTTAGTTTATTTTCTCCCTTGGCAATCTAATTAATTCATATGACTTCAACACCGGCATCTATGCAGGTTCCCAAACCTGTATCTCTAACCCTCTCCTCTTCTCTGTTGAGTTCTAGGCTCAGATCTCCAGCTGCCTGTGGGACATCTCCATATGGATATTCCTTTCACTATACTACATTGTCTCCTCACTGTACCAGGCTGCTCTTCCCATTATAAATTTTTTTTTTGTACATCAAGGACTCATTCTTAGTTATTTGTGCCTAATATATAGTAGCTCTTCAATAATTTTTTAAAAATTGAGTTCAATTTACCCTCAAACCCACATATTTTAGAACAAACTTACCCCATTAATGTTGTAGCCAGGATCACCATAAACCAAGATGGGTAGAATACGATGGTGTTTGGCAAAATGGAAATGCTCTGGAAACTCTTCTTTCTTATATACCTTTAAGTGAGGATGTGCATTTTTTAATGCATTGTAAATGTCTTCCTCTTTCCCTGGCTTGGGAAGAATCATGCCGAAACCGCCATAGTCCAGTATATCAAATTTCACCAAATCTCTGAATTTAATGTAGTTTTTCAGTAAGATCTCTGTAACATTAGGCTGCTTCTTCACTGTGGTCATTCCATGGTCTGATGTAATGATGACATTGAGGTTGTCCTTCAAGCCATTCTTTTCAATGGCTTCTACTAGATAACCAATAGTCCTATCAATTTGCTGGATTATAAGTCTTCTGTTTTCTGTCTCAGGGCCTATCATATGCCCAACATTGTCAGGTTCTCCACAGTAAAGGGTTACAAAATCGAAATTCTCCTTGGTGAACCAATTCATGATGATGTCAATGTTTTCCCTCCATTCAGTCTCATTGTCATTAGGATGGGTAAAGGACTCCAAGAGAGACCTCTGCACAGCTTCCCCACTGTAGTTTGCTCCTCCCCCTGGAAAGTGGAATGAAGCAGTTTTCCTTCCCTATAAATAAGAGGAGATGATTTTTGAACATGATTTGACAGGAACATTTTTTATGTCATATTCAAAAGACGCAAACTGTAAGTAATTGGTCCTTTACTATAAATTTGCTTAATATGCAAGCATGTCCTTAGCCCAAAACAAACTTGGGCATCATTAGGAACATTGCTTGAAATGATGTCTATAGCTGGACACACAGACAAGTTATAGATGGAATATGACTTTATAGTCCTTCTTTTCTTTAACCCTCTCTAGGCTATTTACAGTATACACATTGCAAGAGTTTGGTTGGTCTTCTGCCTAACTAAGCCATGAAAACTTACTTTATTCAAGTGCTTCTTAGATTTCACAAAGTTCTCATGTGGGAAAGGTCCTGAATAGGTCATCTCATTACTTGTCTTGCTCTAGGCAGAACTGCATCTGACCCATGCTAGACAAGAGAGGGCTCTGTCCTATTTTTAATAATACTGCTATTTCCTCCAGGCATTCATTCTTGTTTCTTGTATCATTACCACAAAGATCTTTCTTATATTTAAGACCCTGAGCTTAGGTATCTCTCTCTGATTCCTTTAAATATGACCAGCCACTCTTTAAGACCTCCAGTTTCTGTATCAGAATACCACGTTGTACTAAACTCACTGAGGGCATGTAGTGTGGCTGCAGCTTTGGTGTGTGGCTAAGCTGTAGCTCAGTGTGGCTATTTCTTTGGCTCTTTTGGTTAATAATAATAATGACAAATGTAGCTTCAGAGTGATAGAACTATGAAAATGACTAGATCTAATCTAAGTGCCTGCATTAGCCATTAGAAGAGAACTGTATCTGTTTTTGTAAACGTGAGAGGAAGCTGCGGCAGAGAGAAGCTGCAGCCAGAGAGCCGGCTCAGGAGTCAAGTCAACAAGCGGTTATTAAGCACCTAGTATGTGCCAGGCATTGTGCTAAGCATCGGGGATACAAAGGAAAAAGACTGTCTCTACTCTTTTTTTTTTTTTTGAAGTACTTTATCTTTACACAGTTGGGGTTAAGTGACTTGCCCAGGGTCACATAGCTAGTAAGTGTCAAGGGTTTGGTCTGAGGCTGTATTTGAACTCAGGACCTCCTGACTTCAGGCTGGTACTCTATCCACTGCACCACCTAGCTGCCCCTGTCTCTACTCTTAAGGAGCTCACAGTCTAATAGGGAAGACAGCATACAAACAACTATATACAAAATGATATGGACAGGATAAATTGGAGGTGGGCTCAGAGGGAAGGCATTGAGATTAAGAAGTGGGGAAGATTTCTTGCAGATGGTGGGGTTTTTTTGATACTTGAAGCCAGGGAAGCCAAAAGGTAGAGAGTAGGAGGGAGAGAGTTCCAGTCATGAGTGATAGCCAGTGAAAATTCCCAGAGTTGGAAGATGTCAGGAAAATCTGGGTTTAAGTACTCCTCACTGATTATTTGATCCTGGGTAAGTCACTTAATCTCTCAGTGTCCCAAATAAACTCTCTTAATATACTTAAATTGCAGAGAAGGTCTTGATCCATATGGGTCGAAGGAGTTTCTTCCTCGGGCACCTTATGCTAATGAAATTTCCCATCTTGTCCAAAAAAGAGATAATTAAACATTACTTGATTTTCAGTGATAAACAAAGGCATAGCACAAATTTCTTCCATGATACACCGATCATTCCAATAGTACACCTGAATGTAAATGATTTAAAACAATCACTTCAACTCTTTTTTTTTTTGAGAGGAGCAGTTTTCTTTGGTTTTAGCTAGAATGTTAGTTTGAAGAGGCAATGTGGTATAGTGGGAATGGATAAAGGGATAGCCTTGAAGATAGGAAAATCTAGGTTGAAGTCCTGACTCTGATCTCTAGTAGCTCTGGGGCAATAGGCAAGTCATGTAACTAACCCATCAATGCCCCTAGTAAATTCTCTAAGACTTGCAGTTAAAGATGAGTTGCTGATCTGTGCCAATAGAGGATATTTCTATATCACAAGTACCTTACACTGATGATTTAAGTCATAGGTCTGGTCATTCCCTCCTCCCCCATAAAAAAATTAACTTGAAGGACAAATGTGCAACATTTTCCACATCACCTTGGATTTGAAAATGTTGAAAAATACTCTCAAACCAAAAGCATGCATTGGACTGAGGGTGGGGTAGGTGTTGAGAAGACGATGGGAATAAGAATATTACCTTTGTGAGCAAAATTGAGGGAACAGAGGGAGTTGTGTATTAGAAGGAATTGGGTGCTTGCAAATTTGGTCAGTAAGTGAAAGTGGACAACTACACCCAAGGTTCAAAATCAAAACTTTTCTTGTTCTGAGGAAAGGCATGGAAAGCAGCTTGGAAGCTATTTGTGCCCATTTCCTTAGTTGTATTCACAGTTGAGTTGGTCTCCTGCCTACTGGTGAGAGATATCTTGCTTCCAAAACATCTCATTTTCATTTTAATCAAAATGATGACAGTGGTTACGTAAACTCTTACTTTTGGGTGTTTGAATGCTTTAGTCTATTTAACTTATAGTGGTACCACAGAAACTGCTTCCTGATGTTAGAATTTGTGTGGTTGTTTGAGTTTCCAGAGCCATCTACTAGGTAGTTTTTTCATGCCAATTAGCAATAAGCATAGAAGATTACAGCTGTTAAAAGATAGTATATTGTGATCTTCAACATAAATTTACTTTCCCTGGATGATGGAGACAGTGACTATGACAATGACTGCTACTACTAGTACTTCTTTTTCTTCTTCTTTTATTTCTCCTCCTCTTCCTCCTCCCCCTCTCTCCTACCTCCTTCCCTTTTTCCTCTTCCTCATTCTGTTTCTCCTCCTCCTCCTCTTCTCTTCCTCTTCCTTTTGTACTGCTATTTAAAATGAGTGTTGCTGATTTTTACTTCTAAGCTCCAGCATTCTCTCCTGATAGAGTTAAATTATTCAGAACAAATATGTTAATAGGATTCCATATTGGTTTTATACTTTGTCTACCTCTCCTTTTCAGGGGTCAGTGGCACTATTTTCAATGCCTGATTTTTTTTTTTAGCAAGGCCTAAGAACAGCTTGATAATGTAGAAGTGAGGCTGAGAAGAGGTTAAGTAACTTGCCCAGGATTACACAGCTAATAAGTGTCTGAAGTCAGATTTGAACTCAAATCTCTTCTGACTCCAGGGCAAGTACTCCATCCATTGCATCTAGCAGCCCCTCTTTCTGGACTGTTGGCTCCATTTCAGCCTTCTCAAATTGGATGGGTAGTATTGAATCTAAAGGATTGATTCCAAATTTTTTTTTTAAATAGAGGTCGGCTCATTATCTTTAGTGCCTTTATTATTCACAATAAGTAGAGGACTTTGGCCAACATAGAGATGCATTATATAGGCATTAACATTCTTCCAAGCTGAAGTTGTTGGCACCTTCTTGCTTCCTGCTTCACTGAGTTAGGATGGGATTTTCTTGGAGATTTGGTTAGTGCTAGGAAATGAAAATCTGGCTGTCAGACTTTACACATGATTCAAATCCCCCCTTGGTAGTAACCTAATGCCATCCTATTACTGATACTTATCAACTGTGATTCTATTACTTAGCTTATCCCTTCTGCCCTTTTCCGCTATTAACATTCCATATAAATCTTTTGGACACAGGCGAAACATTCCTTTATGTCTTTATAGTTTCTGAGTCTTATAGCCATGGCTGGATGAGTTTCTCTGAGGATCAGGAATTTAGAACTTTGTGAAATATCCCTGCCATTCATCACATTCTTTTCATTGTGCCTTCATTTAAAGTCTGGGCCTGCTCCAAATGAAATTCTCTCATTCTTTGTACCTGACCATTAGCAAGGTCTTGCCAGAACATAGATTCACTTGTGTGCTGTGACTGATGAGATGTCCACTCCTAAAGGCAGTCGGGGACTCAATCATTATTTAAACTTCATCCACCAAAGGCCCATCAATTTCCATGCATCTTTATAGACTCCTGCAATATTAGTCTCATTGAGGGCAAAATATTTCAACCAAATTAGTTTACTGCATCAGTCCTATGAAATTCATCTGGAATAGACTCCGTGAAGGGATGGATTTCCTGAAGACAGAGATGATGCAAGCTACCCTCAGCTCAGCCATGGAGGAGGCTAGTCTGACAATATGGACATGCTCTCAAAAGCCAAATTGGGACATGCAGGATTATTGTTCTTAGGAAATTGACCTATGGCCATGAGTTCACACTAATTGTGGCAAATTTTGCTTTCACTCCTGAGGGAACTGGCTATCTGCCCTGGCTCTGTGGCAGAGTCCGTAGACAGTTGAGCAAGGTGCAATAATTTGACATTCACCTGCCAAATGAATGGCAAGTCATCAATTCATCCTTTTCCTACCAGATACTCTTTCTGTACAGCCACTTACAAATTCAGTAAAGAGGAAGAAAGTTCAGCATATGAGTGATGTGTAGAAGGAAAAAAAAAACCCACTGGAACTCCTCAAATGACAATAAGACAAATACTATGAATAAGACAAATGACAGCAAAGGAATAATGCCAGAGTAAGAGAACAGAGAGGCCTAAGGATTTGAATTTAAATTAAGGAAAAATATTCAAGTCCCACTTAAAAGTCCGGAGGATTAAAGAATGCTAGAGTTGGAACATACTATAAATCTTCTGTCCATCAGCTCATTTTATATATAAGGAAATGGAGGCAGAAAGAGATGAAGTATCTTACCTGAGGTCACATAGTTCTCTAGAGTGGTAGAGTCGAGAACAGAATCTGGTTCCTCTGACTTTCAGTCTGGTTTTGATTCTACTTTAGTAACATCTCTCCTATACACCTCCTTCTTTCGTCTGCTACTGCTACCACTCTGGGGCAGGACTTTATGCTTGGCCTTCTGGCTGGTCTCTCTGCCTCATGACTCTCTTCACTCCATTCCATCTTTCATTCAGCTGTTAAAACTATCTTAAAGCTCAGGTCTGATGATGTCATTCATGTATTTAGTAAAATCCAGTGGCTCCCTATTACCTCCAAGATCAAATTTAAATTCTTCTCTTTTCCTTTTACCCTTCATAATCTGGACCCTTCTTCCCTTTCCAGTCTTCATACACTTTGTTCCCATCCATGTATATACTGTCTGATCTAGGAACACTGGCTTCCCTGCTGTTCCCTGTACAAGACAATTGATCTTCCAGCTCTGTGCTTTTTCACCACCTGTCCCTCACTCCTGGAATTCTCTCCCTTCTCTCTCAATTCTCTCTCAATTCTCATTTAAACTCTTACTTCTGCAAGGCTTTCCCTATCCTCCTTAATGCTAGTGACTTCCCTCTGACATTATCTATGATTTATCCTGTATATATCTTGTTTTTACATAGTTCTTTGCATGTTGTCTCCCCCTTCCCCATTAGACTGTGAGCTCCTTGAGGGCAGGGACAATTTTTTTTTGCTTTTCTCTTTATCCCCAGAGCTTTGCACTGTGCCTAGCACAAGTAGACATTTTATAAATGCTTGTTGACTTGGTATTCTTTCTACTACACCATGAAGAAAGCCTGTCATGCTATGTTTAAAACTTTGGGACTAGTGTTTTTAGATATAATTTAATTTATTTAAAGAGAATACTTGTTTCTCATTTTCTGTATTTTAAGTCCAAAAATAAAGGGAAAGGGTACAAGAGGGAGGAATCTAGCAAGTAGGAATAGCATGAATATGAGGTGAGAGAGACTCATCTTTGGGACCTGAAACTCCCCTAAGAGTCTCTACAAATGTTGGTTGTCTGACGTCAGTTCAACAAATACCAAAGTGAAAAGCATCCTTTAGGATAAAAATTCGTGATGGTTTTTTTGAAGGTCAGAGCTAAGGCATTAGACTGAAAGGAGAGAACAAAAGGTAGTCTTCTTTACCAGTATCTCTTGAAGGATGATGTGTAGTCACAATTCTGATGCTATAACTGGTAGCAAAGTGAAAGATTTTAGATTTAGATTTAACCCCACTAACTGGGGGTTAGTGATCAAGGAAAGCCTGCCCAGGTCTGATTTCTTCCTTTTTTAGGACACAGGTGAATAACTACTTGGATATCCTTAGGGAATTCTCATTCATGGGACAAGTCCTAGATTTTCCTCCTAACCTGGAAACAGTCTTTTAGCTTGAAAGGTAAGGACTTTTTTTTTGTTTTGTTCCCCCCCTCAACTTAATAGTATTTTATTTTTTCCAATTATATGAAAAGATAATTTTCAACTTTCGCTTTTATAAGATTTTGAGTTCCGATTTTTTTCCCCCTCCTTTCCCTTCCCTCTCCCCAAGACAACAAGCAATCTGATAGAGGCTATATATGTACAATCATTTTAAATATATTTCCACATTAGTCATGTTGTGAAAGAAGAATCAGAACAAAAGGGAAAAACCACAAGAAAGAAAAAAACAACAAAAAAAGAGAAAATAGTATGCTTCCATCTACATTCAGACTCCATTGTTCTTTCTCTTGATATGGATAGCATTTTCCATCATGAGTCTTTTGGAATTTTCTTAGATCATTGTATTACTGAGAAGAGCTAATTCTATCAAAGTTGGACGTCTTACCATGTTGCTGGTACTATGTACTATGTTCTCCTGGTTCTGCTCACTTCACTCAGCATCAGTTCTTGTAAGTTTTTCCAGGTTTTTCTGAAATCTGCCTGCTTATCATTTTTTATAGGACAATAGTATTCCATTACATTCATATACCACAACTTGTTTGGCCATTCCCAAATTGATGGGCGTCCCCTCAGTTTCCAATTCTTTGCCACCACAAAAAGAGCTGCTATAAATATTTTTGTATATGAGGGTCATTTCCCCTCTTTTATTATCTCTTTGGGATACAGACCTAGTAGTGGTATTGCTGGATCAAAGGGTATGCACAGTTTGGTTGAACTTTGGGCATAGTTTCAAATTGCTCTCCAGAATAGTTAGATCAGTTCACAACTCCACCAACAATGCATTAGTGTTCCAATTTTCTCACATCTTCTCCAACATTTATCATTTTCTGTTTTTGTCGTATTAGCCGATTAGATAGGTGTGAAGTGGTACCTGAGAGTTGTTTTAATTTGCATTTCTCTAATCAATAGTGATTTAGAGCATTTGTTTATATGACTATAGATAGACTATATGACTATAGATAGACTATAGACTATAGCTTTAATTTCTTCATCTGAATACTGCTTGTTCATATATATACTTTTGGGGAATGATGTGTATTATCCTTCATTTTCTAAAATGACCAATGACATCATGAGAGTGATGTCTTGATTTGCTTGTGAATTGGATTTAAGTGAGGCAGAATTGCACAAAATCATCTTTGATGTCTGACCAAGCTCTAATTGCTCCACAGTGCCTGCTTTAGCCTCCGTTATGGCCATTGGAACACACTGTTCTCATGTATCCACTTCACTAGGGAGACTAGAGACGTCTATTCTGCCTCCCTTTGAGCCACACGCAAGGACAACATCCTTGCTACACGTGGATCCTCACTACACATATGGGACCCACATCCCACCTTCTTTCCTTACATGTAATATATGTATTATTTAGAAATATATATTATATGTGTTATAGGTAATATATGTAATATGTAATATATAGATATAATACATAAATATAATATATACAATGTATGTGTAATATGTATTACATATAAATATAACACATACGCGTGTGAGGCTAAGTGTATTTCAGGTAAAGTTTAATAATCATATATATACACACATACATGCACACATATGTATAGTATGTACACATACACGTACATACATATAAATATATATTTCTCTCCCATTCCCTTAGCCCTTACCCCAGATTCTAACAACTACAGTTAAAGCCCTTTGAGGTCAGAAACCACATATTATTCATATTTATAGTTCATTAGCTAGGGTAGTACCTTGTACGTAGTAGGTACTCAGTAAGTATTTGTTGATTTGCATAAGATAAATCAGTTTCAGAATACTCCAGTCATATTGAAGTCTAGCCTTTGGGCCTACTGAAAAAAGTGGGGTCAGTGATGTGAGGCAATGTTCACTAGGCTATTCCTCAAAACTGGAACTTATTCCTGGGATCATGGATCAAAATGGAGTCAATCCCAAGGGAACAGGGACATATGGTCACCATACTGTTAATGGATTGTTGTCATTTGGCTGCTCCCTCAACCAGTTCCCTTTTCTCTTAGCCATAGACATAAGAGGTGTGGTCTCTGGCAGTTCTCCTAGAGACTTGGACAGTACCTGCCTCTGGGCCGTGATCCAGAGAGGGAGCACACCATTGTCCCACCACTCCGACTTCTTCTGTGTGTCTTTGAAGGAGTACTTCTGGAGTGTCTCTGTGTTAAACATCATGTTGTGAATGACTCCGTGATCTTCAATCCACCGACCTGGTGAATAAAGGAGTGAAAGTATTGGGATACTGCAGAGAAGGACAAGGTTTTGGGAAACGGATGAATATGGGTCATGGGTGTGAGACTGCAGGGAATTAAGAAGGCTTTCTGTTTGCATAAAGACTAGCAGTCAATCAGCAAGCATTATTAAGCTCCTACTATGTGTCAGACACTATGCTAAGTACTGGGGATACAAAGGCAAATCTACCCAATGAATAGGAAGCTTTCTTTTAGGCCAGGAGTTTTTAACCTGGGGTCCACAGAACTACATGGAGTCTGTGGAAAGATTTCAGTGGGTCTCTGAACTTGTTGGGAAAAAAATCCAATCTTTATTTTTACTAACTTCTAACTGAAATTTAACATTTCCTTTACATATTTGAAAACATTCTGGAAAGGGACCCACCAGATTCCCATGGGGTCCATGACACATAGAAAGGTTAAGAACCCCTGCTCTAGGCCTTAATATTTTGTGGATAGCAGAGCTATCTATACTCTGTTTGTCTTTTATATTGCCCATCTCTAGTCATGTCCTTGATGCCTTTTTGTAGCACTTTACATACAAACCATCTACTCGAATAGGGGCTGAGGAAAAAATGAGATGGTCCCTGTCCTCAAGGAGCATACCTTCTATTGGGTGTCCATAAATAAGTAAATACAGGATATACATACATACGTATGTGTGTATATATAAAATATAATGTGATTTGGAGGAGAACTACTAACAAATAGGGGAATCAGAAAAGGCCTCTTGAGAGAAGTGGTATATGAGCTGAGACCTGAATGGAACTAAAGGTTTACATGAAATGGAGGTGAGGAAGAAGGGGAGACATGAAATCAGTCTGGAAAGATAGAATGGATCCAGATTGTGAAGGGTTTCAAATGCCAAACAATGGAGTTTGTGTTTTATTTCAGAAGATGAATGTGGGTAGTGTTGTCTGAAGATGAACAGAGATAGGAACGTAGGGAACATTTCTAAAACATAGGACTCCCCTCCTTCCCAGGTCTCCTCCTCTAGGAGGGAGATTGTGTTTCCAGAGAAGGAAACAGAAGCATCCTGAAATAAATCCTCTTAATCAACTCACCTTTGGAGTTAGTGACATGTTGACTTTGAGGTGCTGTTGGGACACAGAGACACACTGTGGACATTTAGGAGTTAAGATCTAACTTCCTATATTGGTCTATCTGCTTCAAGACTCTCTCCACTCCAATTTATCCTCTAAACAGCTGCCAGAGTGATTTTCCTAGTGTCAGTCTGATGATGTCACACTCCTACTTGATGAACTCCAGTGGCTTCCTGGGGCAGTTAGGTGGTGCCACAGTGCATAGAGTGCCAGGCCTGGAGTCATAAAGACTCATTTTCCTGAGTTCACATGTGGCTTCAGACACTTACTAGCTATGTGACTCTGGGCAAGTCACTTAACCCTGTTTGCCTCAGTTTCCTCACCTGTAAAATGAGATGGAGAAAGAAATGACAAACCACTCTAGGCAAAGGCCAAGAAAACCCCAAATGGGGTCACGAGGAGTTGGATGCAACTGAGTAACAAGTAGCTCTTTAGTAATAGGAGCAAATATAAACTCCTTTGTTTGATTTTTAAAGCCTTTCATAACTTGGCCCCAACATGTCTTTCCAGGCTTAGTACATATTATTTTATTCCCTGACACATTTCTCAAGATCTGGTGAAAGTGGGCTTCTTGCTATTCTTCATACATGGCCGTTCATTTCCTTTCTCTCTAGTTGTAGATCTAGAATGTACTCTCTCCTCACCTCCACTTCATGGATTCCTTAGTCTGCCTCAACACTCAGCTCAAGCTCAAGCTCCTTTAAGTCTTTCTTCTCTCCAGTTATTTGTGTCCTTCTACTTATATATGTGCATGTTTTCTTCCCAGAAAGAATGTAAACTTTGTAAGGGCAGGGACTATTTTGTTTTTGCATTCCCATCACCTAGCACAGTGCCTGGCACATAGTAGGCACTTAATAATACATGCTTATTGATTATTGACTGACTAATTCTTTGAAAAACAATAATCCTAGCATCAAAAAAAGACAGGTTTTGAAAAATAATTTAAAAAGGAATATTAGGGGTATATAGGTCTTCTTGTAAACCTGCCTTTGTGTCATTTTTTTTAATCCTGTCTGAAGAAAAGTTTTTATTTTTTGGCCTTCAAAGTTGGAAAGATTATATTTCATTTACAGCAAGGAAAAGCATCTTTCATGGAGTAATATCTCCATCTTTTGATATTTTAGAAAATAGACACTGCATTTCCTTTAAATTGTTACTGAAATCCTGTGACCAACACAGCAGATGATGTAAGAAGTTTGGCTTTACTGTTTCTCCTTTATTCACTCAGATTTACAGCATCAGTCGTCAAGTATGAGTTTACATATTGCCACCTTGCTTCTACCAGAAAATAGCCAAAGGTCAACAACACATCCCAGAAGGACCTGGGAGAACTTCTCTGGATGAACAATTTGGGCCTTAGGAACAGATTTCTAGTTCTTTTAGTACAAATATAGGCACAAGGGTGAACATACCCTCTGATTGTCTTCACCCTTTCCCTTGCAATTCAGTCTTTCAAAATAGCTCATTTGTTGTTGTTTTTCAGTCTGTGTTGAGTCCCAATTTGATGACAAATTAGCTGTATGAACATGAGTGGGATCTTTGCTTTCTGTGGGCCTATGTGCCAATCATCTATAAAGCATAGGTGTTGGACTAAATTATCTCTAAGGGCCCTTCCATCTCTAATATGCTGTGACTCTATGACTTCTCCCTTTTCTTTTCAGATGGTAAAATAAATTGAGAGAGTGTGATATAGAAGATAAAGGGGTGTCCTTGGAGGTAGGAAGACCTATGTTCCAGGCCTGCCTCTGGACACACACAGTAGCTCTGTGACCATGAGCCAGTCACATATCCTGTCAATTCCCTAGGCAATGCTATTACATTATCTATCTATCTATCTATCTATCTATCTATCTATCTATCTATCTAT
>NW_020945123.1:0-25487 GCF_900497805.2 Vombatus ursinus | reverse complement strand
CTTCTCTTCTCCTCTCCCCTCTCCCCTCCCTCTCTCTCTCTCTTCCTTGCCTCTATCCTTCCTTTCCTCTCTCTCTCCTCCACCCTACACCTTCCAAGTTTCAGTCACACCAACCTATCCCATATGTGACATGGTATCTTCCGCCTCTGCAGTTCCATAAGTCATCCCATACTCACTTGCGCTCTCTCTTCTCCCCTCTCCTTTCAAAGCCCAGCTCAGGGGTGACATTAGGGCTCCTCTGTCCATACCAAATAACTTTATTTTGCGTATTTACTTATTTGTTTACACGTGGTTTCCCCTAAGGAGAAATGTAAGCCCCGTGAGGACAGGTGCAGTCTCATTTCTGTCTCTGTATCCCCATCACCTAGTGCAGTGTCCAGGGCACAACTGGTGCTTCATAAATGCTGAATCCTTAGTGAAGGTCCCATTGCAGTGTAATGGGAAATTGCAGGAACTCGGGGACTTGGTTGCACCTCTCTATGCTGTATATTATGGTACCAAACACAATCAGAACTGGAAGGGGCCTGGGTGATTATCCAGTCTCTCATTTTATAGAGGAGGAAACTGAGGCTCAGAGACACTGACAGATTTGACCAGTGGCACACAAATAATAAGAAACAGAGGCAAGATTTGAACTAGGTCTTCTAACTGAATCCAGGGCTTTTCCCATCGTGCCATGGTGGAGTTAGCTACCTGTGTTTTTTTGTTATCCCGCTAGCAGACTACAAGATCCATGAGAAGAGAGATTATGTTTTATCTAAATTCTGTGTCTTCCCCAGTGCCCTGCAAATTGTTTTGCCCATGCAGGCACTTATATGTTTGTTGAGTGAAGAGATGTTTGTATTTCCCCACTGTTTGGGTATGGGTCCAAGATCAAGGACTGGACTGCTCTGGACATGGGGTATGTCAAAGAAGGATCCTCAAGATGACACTTGGTGAATCTTCATCCTGAAGGGGACACAGCCACGGACCCCAGGACGGGACAGACTCTATCTCCACACTGACCCTTGTCCTGGCCTACTTTATAATCACATGCTACGGGTCACATGCTAGGGCAGAGATAACGCAGAGCATACAGCTCAGTGTGGCCCAGCTCCACTGTCTGGGACACAGCTTTTGTGACTGAGGTGGGGGGGACCTCAGGGAAGACCAGGGCTTCATCTTTAGTCTCCTCCCTCATTAGGGAACCCCAACTGCTTCCTAGAAATGACCCCCAGAGGCCTCAAAGGACCTGGCCTCAGATACTTACTAGATGTGTGACCCTGGGCAAGTCTTTTAATTTCTCTGGGCCTCAATTTCCTCATCTGTAAAATAGGGGGGTTATCCTCAAGGACCTCTAAGGTCCTGGTCTTTTCCAGCTCTAAATCTAGGATCCTATGGCTTCAGAGATGCACTAGCCTGTGCTATATCCCAGGATGGACGATGACCATGGCAAACCTGTTAACCTCTGTGAGCCTCAGTTTCCTCCTCTGTAAAATGGAGATAATAATACCTATCGTGCCAATCTCACAGGGCTGTTGTGAGGACTAAGTGAGATAAAGTATATAATGTGCCCTATAACCTTTGTGGGGCAGCTAGGTGGTGCAGTGGATAGAGCTCCGGCCTTGGAGTCAGGAGGATGTGAGTTCAAATCCAGTCTCAGACACATGACACTAGCTGTGTGACCCTAGGCATGCCACTTAACCCCAATTGCCTCACCAAAAAGCAAAAAAACAAAAAAAAAACAACCTTTGAGGTGTGATACTAGTTGTTTTATTGTTATCATTATTACCATCGGCATCATTACTGCAGAGATCCTGCCCATGGCACAGAACCTTCCAAAGGCATTCTGGATTCTTCCAGCCTCTTGGATTGTGCTTCACCCTTGGGGGCAGGGTATAGGAGGTCAGCACTCCCCTCACACACACCAGGGGCCCAGGAGGGATGAATCAGTACTTTGTTCCAATCCGTGTTTGTTTTTCTTCCAGTCCTTTCCGGCCCCCTTCCCTCTCAAGTAAACACAGCCTGGGCCACAGGCCCCTCCCCAGAGCAGCCTTAGGGAGATAACCTTACCCTACCAACATAGTTTATCGATCTATCCATAAGCATTCAGTAAGCTCCGACTTGTGTAGGTAGGCAGTAAAAGTCCTGTTATTAGCACTTTAAAGAGAAAGAAACTAGGCTGAGAGAGGGATGGTAGATTTACAGTCAGATGAGTCCCTGCAAGTCAGGGGATCCAACCCCTCCTTTGATGGCTAAGGATACCTAAGTTTATAGTCCTTCTAGCCTGCTACCTTTCCAGTTCTCCAACACCTTCCTCCCGGCTCTGCAACTCAACAACACAGGCCTCCCAGCTGTCCCTCTCACTGGACACTCCCCACTCTGGGCATTTCCACTGGCCATCCTCCACGCCTGGAATGTTCTCCCTCCTCATCTCTGCCTCCCGCCTTCCTCCAAGCCTCAGCTAAAATCCTGCCTTCTGCAAGAAGCCCTTCCCGGCTCCCCTTAACGCTGGGTGCCTTCACTCTGAGATGACCTCCGATCTGTCCTGACATACTTGTTTGCATGTTCTCTTGATCAGGAGAGGTCCCAGAGGGTGAGGACTGGTTTTGCCTTCCCTTTAATCCCCAGTATTAGCACATTTTTGTTGTTCAGTTGTTTCAGTTGTGTCTGACTCTTTTGTGACCCACTTAGGTTTTCTTGGCAAAGATACTGGAGTGGTTTGCCATTTCCTTCTCCAACTCATCTTACAGATGAAGAAACTGAGGCAAACAGGGTTAAATGACTTGCCCAGGGTCACACAGCTAGTAAGTATCTGAGGCCTGATTTGAACTCAGGTTTTCCTGACTCCAAACGCTCTATCCACTTCACCACCCAGCTGCCCATTTAGCATATAGTTGGCACTTCTTGACTTGTGAAGTCACTTGCTCATGATCCCACAGCTATCAAACATCTCATGTTTTCCTGACTCCAAATCCAGCATTCCACACTACAGAGAAAATAATTAGTCAGGGTCTGGGTTAAATTGAACACGGATACTGATTCCCTGCCACTGCTAAGAGGGGCCAGGCTGACAACTAGTAGGTGGTAGCAACTAGAAGTTAAGGGGCTTCTGAGTGGGTGGGTCATAGGGCAAGAGTGTAGAGGCACAGCAGGTGTGAGCCACAGAGAATGTAGAGGAAAAGGCTTCCCTGAAGGGGCAGCCCTTGGTTCCTATGACCCACAAAAGATGATGTCTTAGCTACTTGATTCTGTGGAACGACTCTGAACAGGGAAGAGGTAAATACAGGACTAAGTAAGCCAGGCACTGGCTCTAATGCCCCTCCTTTCTGTCTTCTCCAAAAGGAAAATTAGATTACGATGCCACACAGCCTTCAATCACTCACACCCACACACAGAGAGCTAGCCCCTAAACTCAGTCCAGCCCCAGAGCTACATTAACAATGGGTCAATCATAAATGGACCTCTGGCCCTTCTTTGCAGAGCTGAGGGACTATGGGTGTGGACATACTGACAGGCTTGGCTGGTGTGTGGGTTAGTTTTGCTGACCTGCTTCTGTTCCCCTTTTATTTTTAATGACAAGGGATAGCTCTTTGACTTAGGGGGGCAGAAGGGAGTATTTTGGGAAACAAAAAGTCCATAAAGACAAAAGGGGTCAATAAAACTTGACATAATAATAATAATAATAATAATGATATTCTCTCACACACAACATGCTTTACAGTTGTGAAAGCTCTCTGCCTCAATACTCCTGGTGAGAAAAGTCATGTAAGCAGTATCCTTGCTTTACAGATGAGGAAAGTGGGGCTCAAAGAGATGAAACGTCAAAAGTCACATAGGCCAGGATTTAAAAGGCATCATGCATGTTTAAGACGGGTGTCCTTTCCACTCTACCTGGCTGTGCTAAATGCTTTCCCAGCCCTGAAGAGAGGGATTGGGGGTGGGGTGGCACCCAGGATCACAGGTGAGGAAAAAGGAAAAGCATGTAGAGAGCTCTCTGGCCAGGCCCAAGGCCCACCAGTCCTCAGAGAGAAGCCTTCCCGGACTAAGAGGGCAAGATCTGGTCTGAGTGTCAATCAATAGACCATTAAGCATTTATTAAGTACCTACTGTATGCTGAGCACTGTGCTATGTGCTGGGGGTGCAAAGACAAAAGTGAAACAATCCCTGCCCTCAAAGAGATTACATTCTAACAAGGGAGACAACACAAACCTGAATAAATACATACAAATAATAACAATAGCTATGCTAACTATACAAACATATACAATATAAGTACAATGGATTTTTTGTCAGGAGAGAGTATTAGCAGGTGGGGGAATCAGGAGAGGCTCCATGTGTCACCAGGATAATTCTGCAGGAAACAAGGGATTCCGAGAAAAAGCATGGATGGAGAGGGGAGATGAAGGCCATTAGTTTAAGAGAGGCGATAAATCAGCAGAGCGAGCCAGCCAAAAGCCTGTGCCAAAGGCCGGGGAGCCCTCTGCTTATCACTAGGCTTCTGCAGAACAGCAGCTGCAAACCCTGCCCCAGGGCATTCTCCAGCTCAGGCTGGGCCTCTCGCTGGGAGGGACACATCTGGGAGGCAGCAGTAGAAACCGAAATTTCCTCTGAAATCCAGGCGCCCACCCCAGAGCCTAGGGAAAAGAGCAAAGAGCAGCAGGAGAAATCCATCTCATTGTTAAGAGGCAGGCCTTTCGCTTTCCCCAGCCCATCCCTTCTTGCCTGGGCTTCTCTCCAGAGACTTTCTCCTCAGAGTGCCCGAGCTAGGCTCAAGGCTGAGACCCGGCTAATGAGCTTTCCTACTCTGCACAGTCACACTGCTTTCCTTGGGGAGCCGGTCCCAAGAGTTAGTTTCCTGAGAGTGATTCAAGCTCAGATCCCAGGGATGAAGGGGCCAGTTCAGCTAGGAGTAATCCCTTTTGCGTAGTAACAGCCAGTGAACAAAGCATTGGAAGGCAGAGGTCTGGGTTCAAAATCTGTCTGGGACCAAAATCCGATCTGTGTGCCCTCCGACAAGCTACTTTTCTGAGCCTTAGTTTACTCATCTGTAAAATAAATTGTGATTTAGTTATGTTAGATTCTTCGTGACCCCATTTGGGGTTTCCTTGGCCAAGATACTAACGTGGTTTGCCATTTCCTTCTCCAGCTCATTTTACAGATGAAGAAACCGAGGCAAACAGGGTTAAGTGACTTGCCTAGGGTCACACAGCTAGTAAGTGTCTGAGGCCAGATTTAAACTCAGGAAGATGAGTCTTTCTGACTCCAGAGCTGGCCCTCTATCCACTGAGCTACCTCCCTTCCCCCAAGTAAGTAAAATAAGAGGGCAGGACTAAAAACCTCTCAGGTCTCTTCCAGCTCTAAATCTATGATTTTATCATCATACGGGAAAACACACAAGGGCTTAAGGGACCACAGTGAGATTCCATTTGAGTCAGCAGTACAATGCACCCCTCACCCCCCAAATAAAATACTAATGAGATCTTAGGTTGCACTAATAGAAGGCACTAGCCACTAGGCCAGCACTAAGCACCAAGGCAAGGGAAGGACCATCTGGGTCTTCTTTACCCACTGTGGTCAGGCCAGGGTATTACAGTGAAAAGAACACTGGAAATGGGGTCAAAAGGTCTGGGTTCAAATTCCACCTTGGACGCTACTACCTGTGTGACCATACATGGTCAACAAATCACTTCTTCCCAAGCACCTCGATTTCCTCATCTATAAAATGAGAGGGCTGGGCTAGATGGCACCAGAGCTAGGTAGGGTCTGGTTCTGGGCAGCCCATTTAAAGAACAGCACTAATAATCTGACGGGTGAAGGAGGGGAAATCAGTAGTGATCGGGATTCAGACCCAAGCCATCTGTACTGGAGGGTCAGGACTCATTTAAAGAAGTGGGGATGCTTAGCCTGGAGGAGAGACTTGAGGATCACTCTGGGAGCAGGAAGGTGAAAAGAGGATTCGATCTGGAGTTCAGAGAACTGGGTTCAAAGTTTTAGTTTTTTGGAGGCAATCAGGGTTAAATGACTTGCCCAAGAGTCACACAGCTAGTAAGTGTCAGAGGGTGGACTTGAACTCAGCCTCTTGACTCTAAGGCTGGGGCTCTATCCACTGCACCACCTAGCTGCCCCACTGGGTTCAACTCTAACTAGCCTATGTGACTATGGCCAAATCACCTAATCAATCAGAGCCTGCGTTTTCTTACTGGTAAAATGGGTATAACACTCTTACTACCCACTCTCGCAGGATTTTTACAAGGAAAATGTGCCTTGTGAACGTTAAATCGCCGGAAAAACAAGAATTTCTATCTAAGGAACCATCATAAGATATCAAGATTAGGCCTGTTCTGTATGAGCAGAACTAGGACCAATAAGGGGGTAACTCCACATGAGGAAAAAAACAACTTTCTAATCCTGAGAGCTAACAATGGAATAGGTGGCCTCTGGGGATAGTGAGCTCCCTTGAAATGCAGGTGTTAATAACAATAACTAACACTTATATGGCTCTTACTATGTGCCAGGCACTGTGCTAAGGGCTTCACAACTATTATCTCATTTGATCCTTGAAAAGCACAGCTAGGTGGTACAGTGGATAGAGGTGCCAGGCCTGGAGTCAGGAAGACTCCTCAAATCTGGCCTCAGACACTTACTAACTGTGTGACCCTGGGCAAGTCACTTAACCCTGTTTGCCTCAGTTTCTTCATCTGTAAAATGGTCTCAAGAAGGAAACGGCAAACCACTCCAGTATCTTTGCCAAGAAAACCCCAAATGGGGACATGAAGAATCAGATGTAAGTGAAAAACAATTCAACAACACCACTGATCCTTGAATTAACCCCCGGAAAATGTTATTACCTCCCTCATTTTACAGGTGAGGAAACTGAGGCAGGCAGAGGTTAAGTGACTTGACTAGTGTCACACAGCTAGTGTCTATAGCCAGATTGGAACTTAGGTCTTCCAGATTTGAGAGGCTAAATGCTTCAACCCCTCAGGGAGGCTGTTGCAGTCCTGGGTTGGGAAGGAGGACTTCAGAATCTCTGGACTCTCTTTGAACTCCTAGAGTCGATGAATTTTTATCTGAAGCTTCAGATGAAGCCTGAAGGCCAGTCTCCTTTGTGACTAAGGACTGAGGATCAGTGTTAACAAAGGGTCCGTTTCTTTAGCCAGAGGTTCTGAACACTGGGAGGGCTAGGCAGGGTAGAAACTCTAAAATGTGAAAAGGGTGTGATGTCTGTGCTGGAGAAATGCCCTTCCCTGGCCCCTTACCTAATGCTCAGCGTCCCTCCTTGGATGAATATCCACTAATTAGGTACAACCGACCCAGGAAGACGAAACCCAAGACCTCTGGGAAAAGGTCCTTCCCAGCCCAGGATCCCAAGATGCTACCACCCTCGGGTTGTTTTTCTGCAGTTTCTTTCAGTGAATGCTCCCTTTTGATGGGCCCAGAAAAGCATTCTTCTCTTACACATCTCCTTCCTCCTACCTCCAAGACAGATCATTGAGAACCGGGTCCCAGACAAGCACTGACAGACAGAGCCAAGAAGACGCAGGGAAGAAAGAACCCACCAGGGACAGTCAGACAGCTTTAATATTTCCCATACAGGAAGGCTATGTCTAGGCTAGACCTGTATGTGGCTTGGGCCAGCTGAGCCGCTGAGATCATTATCTGGAGCCTTTTCCATCCCATTAGTGGGTTTCACTCATGGCCCAGATACCCTAAGCTGATTGCTCAGGCATTGTCTGCTAGCCGTCTCTTGATCTCAATCAGAATTATCTTTATCCTCTGTCTATTGGAAAGAAGATGGGAAAACTGAGGCTTTTTTGGAGGCCAGCCATTGGTTTGATCAGTCATAGGGCAGCATCCCTAGCTATATGTGCATACATACGCACATTAATCTCCTCCTCAACCCCCTTGTGAGCAGGACTGAAATACTGGCCACAGCCTAAATCCAAACTGCTGCCACTGCCAGGAAAGTAAGACGGGGAGAGAAAAGGGGAGAGAAAAGGGCAAGAGAACATGGAAGATTCAGTACAGTCTGAATCCACAGAAAAGTCCACACAACTCTGGGCTCTTAGTCCACCTACAGTGAGTAAGGGGCAAAAATCCCTTTTCTATATTAAGGCTTCTCCTACAGAAGTCACATGTTTCCTTTTGGCCACCCAGAAAACTCCCCAAGCCCAACCTCTGTCCCCCCTACCCTTCTAGGCTGTAGACCAGACCTCACTTAGGAAGGAACTATAGCCTACTGATGGACAGGTAGCATGGCATAGCTTCTTCTGATAGAATATAAACTGCTTGAAGGCAGAAACTATTTCTTTTATGTCTTTGTATCCCCAATGCCTCAAATGCAACTAGGTGGTGCAGCAGACATAGTGCTCCACCTGGAAGTCAGGAAGACTTGAGTTCAAATCCAGCCTTAGATTCTTGTTAGCTGTGTGACCCTGAGCAAGTCACTTAATAACACTTTATTTCCATTTCCCCATCTGCAAAATGGAGTTGATAATAGCAACTACCTCCCACAGTTGTGGAGATGATAAAATTTAGATAATGTTTGTATTTTGCAAAACCTGGAAAGTACTTTATAAATGCTAGCTTCCTGCTATTGTTAATTAAAAAGGAAAATTAGTAAGTACTTAATAAATGCTTGTAGACTGACTGACTCAGAGTGGACAGAATGCTAAATTTGGAATAAGGACAACCTGGCCAAGAAGCCTGCCTCAGACACAACCTTTGTAATCCCAGGGAAGTCACTTAAATTCTCCAAGCCTTAGTCTCCTCCTCTATAAAATGGGAATACTAGCTAGCACCTATCTCACAGAGTTTTGTGACAATCCAGTGAGAGAACAAAATATAAAAAGCTTTTCAAACCTGAAATTGATATGTAAATATGAACTAAGATTAATTATTACACATCTTGGGCCATGAGCTCCATTTTCATAACTGAATACAGAGGAAATGGAGCTGCACTTGGGCCAGCATCAGGATCGGCCTAGCTGAGGGAGGATGTGGTAGGGCAGCCCTCTGCTTGGGGCTACCCTTAGAAGGTGAACACTGGCCAGCCATTGTCCCTGCATATGGCCTGAGGATAGAGGCATACAGAGAAGAGTGAATGCCAGAGTGTTTTTCATTTGGAGAAGGGAGGATGGAGGGAGGGAGGGAGGGAGAAGAGATTTGGTCCTCAGTACAAAATGCCTATCCTCTCACAATTCAATGAGCCTCCTACAGCATCAAAAAAGCCCTGGGAATTAGTCATAGGATTCTTGGCTCGGCCCCTTTCTTCACCTCCCACACACAGAGTACCAGGGAACTGGACAAGGTTTTGCCTTAGGGTCTAATGCTGACTTGTGAATGAGGGCACAAAACAGACATACAAGGACAAAGAGTTCCATCTCCAAGTCCCCAGAAGCAGAGACTTCTACTGACCAGGCCAGGGTGGCCCCAGCTCTTGGCTTAGCAGACCAAATGGCTTCACTACTTCCCTGGCGTCCTTGTGGACACCGGACACCCAAGCTCTTGGATACCAGACACCACGTGTGACCAGTGTCAGCACTAGTCCAGTGGTGTCCTTTACAGCTATGAAACCAGACCCTGCTCAGGCTGAGTGTGTACTGTGGTAGCATTTATCTCCTCAACTCTGGGAAATTATGGGGGGGTTAGGGAGAGAAGGTAGTACATGCTGGCCATGCAGATGACTTCTCCAAGGGAAGATCCTGTTCGAAATCTCATGATGTCCTGTATCACAGGCTGTTCTGCAACCTGCCTGACGATAACAAGATCACAGACAGAACTGGAAACCAACTACAGAAGCCATCCATTCATTCCTTCATTTTGGTCCCCATCAGACTGAAGGGCCAATTTCATGGGCAAAGGATCCAGAAAACCCAAGAAGATCTCAAGGCCCCCTGGTGCCAAGGCCACTGCTTACCCTCACTACTCCCCGGATCCTACAGGAAAGGCCTCAGCCATGTGGTCTCTTGTCCATAGAGGCTGCAGGCCATGCTCCCCCACTGGTACTAGGGCTTGGTTATTTTCCAAAAAATACAAGTTCGGAGCCTCAGACTGACAGGTCCTCCAAACCTTGGACCTGGAAGCAGGGAGATCTTCAACGTCTGTCTACAGGGTCTGCCTAAGCACTGTAGCCTCTGACTCTGGAGAGGGCAAAGGGAAGGACAGACTAGAAACTAGAGACAGACTAGAGTAAGAAACAAATGCGTTCTGTCAGAGCTGGGAGGCAGGGCCTGGCTTTCTGCTTTCCTGACTCATCCCAGAGGAGGAATGTTTGCAGACTGAAGCATCCATCTCTTGGCACACCCTCATGCCTACTCGAAGCACCTGTCTGTCTAGGCTTGGCCATCCAAGGGTACTTCTAACTAGAGCTTCTGGGGTTGCTTGGGTTGGCCCACAGAAAAAGTAGGGAGATTCACCCCCAAATTCAAAGCCTTGGGTGAAGTGACCCATGATGAAGTAAGCAGAATCAACAGAACACGAGACAAAATGATTTCAATAATATAAATGAAAACGATATGCAGGAGCAGCTGAACTCAGTCAACTGTAACCAGACTTGATCCCAAGGAACAGATGACGAAACATGTACACAGCTTCTCTAAGGAGAGAGGTGGGGGCCACAAGAATGGAATGGCACATGCGGCATCAGCTGATTTTGTAGGTTGATTTAGTTTAACTCTTTTCCTTTATTAGAAGGGAGGGTGTATATTGGGAAATGAGTATGGCATAAAATACAAAAGGCATCATCAGTACAACTTTAAAATGTGTGTGTTGAATCTTTTCAGCTGTATCCAACTCTTTGTGACCCCATTTGAGGTTTTCCTGGCAAAGATACTGGAGTGGTTTGCCATTTCCTTCTCCAGCCCATTTTACAGATGAGAAACTAAGGCAGAGTTAAGTGACTTGCCCGGGGTCACATAGCTTGTAAGTGTCTGAGGTCACATTTAAACTCAGGAAGATGAGTCTCCCTGATTCCAAGCACAGGGCTCTATTTATCCACTGTGCCACCTAAATGCCTCACAACTTAAAAATAAAATAACCATAATCTCAAAAACAAAAATTATTTCTCTCTCTAGACAGGAGAGCTGGTCGAGGAAACAAATTGTGCTCCGGGAACTTCGTGCACCCCACCCCCCTCCCCCAACCCCTCCCTGGACAACCGAGGCTCATCAGCATCCTCATTAAAAATCACCTCTCCAGCTCCCACTTGCTTTCAAAACAATCACTTTGCAATTAGTTCCCAAACAAAGTTGCAATTCTGGAGGTGGTGATCAGTGTTCTTTATAAGAATGCAAATGAGCTTGACTCTATAGGGGAAAAATCAAATTAGTGAGGTGGCAGTAACCGGGAGATGGGAGCCATTAGCATCTCAGTCCAACTCATTCCACTTTGGTCTTTCCTGGGCCACTGTAGCATCCCGCCACCAGTCCCTCCCTCCTCCGCTCCCTCCGGCCTGCCATCAGCAGGAAGGACCACAAACAAAGCTCCTATGGGCTCTCCAATACTACGGGATGACAGAACCTGTTTAGCCCAGGATCTGAGGCAAGGGAGTAGCAGCCTGCATCACAATGTGGTCCGACCTACCTTTTCAGCCTTATTCTGCCCATCACCTATAATCCAGTATTTCTGAACAGCTCAGCAGCCCCCAGATGCTACACTTCCTACCTCCACACGTTTGTCTGTGATAATCTTTTCTTTCACTCATGCTCACTCTACAAAGATTTTAAGATCACAGCCCTAAAGCTGGAATGGACTTCAGAAGGCTATCTAGTCCAAAGCTCCTTTCTTTCTTTTTTGTTTTTTGGTTGGGCAACGGTGGTTAAATGACTTGCCCAGAGTCACACAGCTAGTGAGTGTTATGTGTCTGAGGCTGGATTTGAACTCAGGTCCTCCTGACTCTAGGGCCGGTGCTCTATCCGCTGTGCCACCAAGCTGCCCCCCAAAGCCCCTTTCTTAATTAAGGGCCTCAATTAAGGTCACACAGATAAGCATCAGAGGCAGGATCTGACCCAGGTCCACTCTTTCCTCTGTTAACACCGAACTCCACTTCTGACTCTCCAAACCCTACCTATACTTCAATAGGGCAGCTAGGGTAGTAAAGTGGATAGAGCTCCAGGCCTGGAGTTAGGAAGAACTGAGTTCAAATCTGGCCTCAGACACTTACTAGCTGTGTGACCCTGGGCAAATCACTTCACCCTGTTTGCCTCAGTTTCCTCATCTGGAAAATGAGCTGGAGAAGGAAATGGCAAACCATTCCAGTATCTCTGCCAAGAAAACCCCAAATGGGGTCACAGAGTGGGACACAACCGAAACGACTAAACAACAATACTCAAACTTCACAGTCTAACCCAAATCCCACTTCTGTGCAGTCCTCACTGACCATCCCAGACTCCCTCTTAACAGCTGCTAAGGCCATTAGAGTTACAGGAGTGATGCCCCAAAGCACCCCACAAACATGGGACACGGAGTCAAGCCAAGGAATTGTCACCATCTCAAGCTGCAGAATAGACTTCATACTGATTTTATTCATTTTCTGGGTATCAAGGATAGAAAAATGAGGGTGGAGATGTGGGGGCCTCACCACAACTGGTCACTAATAAGCTTCATGGATAATAAGAGCTGCCATTTATCATAGGGATTCATTCATTCATTCACTGCATTCTTACTGAGTGCCTATTGCATATAACGCCCTATGCTGGAGACATTCAACATTGGATTAATCTCACAGAATCTCCAGGTTAGAAGGCATCTAGAAGGCCACTCAGTCCTACCTGAACCTACCAAGATTTCCTCTACCACACAGTCAACAATTGGTTCATCTAGATTCTAGAATGTTCCTCTCCTCCAGAAACCCCCTGAGGTAGCCTGTAATTACATCTGGACCTCTCTTGCTCTCCCAGTTAGAAAGTCTTTCCTTACAATAAGCTTAAATCTATTTCTCTCCTATTTCAACCCACTGCTCTGGGCTACCATCAGGATCAAGCAGAACAAAGCCAGTCCTTCTTCCACAAACAGCCCTTCAAATAGTTTGGCTTTTATGAGACGATTGTTGTGTACATTCCCTTCCCTGGTACAGACCACATTCACCCCCACCTTCTAATCCAGGTGATTCTCTTTTTTTTTTTTTTTTGCTTTCTTTTTGATGAGGTGGGTTAGGTGATTTGCCCAGGGTCACACAGCTAGTAAGTGTCAAGTGTCTGAGGTCAGATTTGAAATCAGGTCCTCCTAAGTCCAAGGTCGGAGCTCTATCCACTGTGCCACCTAGCTGCCCCTCCCCCGTGATTCTTTAAAAAAAAAATTCATTAATATCTTTTGTTTTTATATCTTCTTCATCATATGAACCAGTATCTCTCTCCTACTCCCTGATAACTATCAATCAGTCAATTAGCAGTTAGTAAGTGCCTACTATATGCCAGGCATTGTACTAAGCACTGGAAAAACAAAGAAAGACAAAAAGTCCCTGCCCTCAAGGAATTCACAGTCTAATGGTGGATACAACATGCAAACAGACTATGTACAAACAACACAGAGACAGAAAAAAACAGGGTAAGTCTCAGAGAGAATGCACTAAGATTAAAGATGAACAAAGAATAAGAATAAAAAAAGGGGGGGGGAAGAAGCTCTGCAAAATCAATGTATCAGCTGAGTCTGACAGTACATACTTTTCACATTAATAGTCACCCCCAACCTCGGCCAAAAAAAAGGGGGGGAGGCAGTACTCCTGTGCATTTTCTCATCTCATCTTTGGGGCCACTGTTGCTCATAAGTATCTTAAGATCATGGATCCAGAATGGAAAGGTACCACAGAGACAGTGCAGGGATTTTTAACCTGGAGGCTGTGAACTTTTTTTTAAACATATTTTAATAGCTGCTATTTCAATATAATTGGCTTCCTTTGTAATCTTGTGTATTTTGTTTTATTCATTTAAAAATACCCCAGACTGCCAAAAGGGTCCATCACACAAAAAAGGTTAAGAGCTCCTGGTGGAGGCCAACTCTCTCAATTTACAGATGAGGACACAGAGCACCTAGAGGTTAAGATCACACACAGAGTGTCAGAGGTAGTATTAGAACTCACAACCCATGTTCTCTTTCCACAGCACCACACTGCCTCCCTAGGAGCCTAAGTAAGTATTGTCCATGTTCTCCCATAGATTCTCTCCTAGAGAAGCTCCCCAACACATTAGTGGATTTGTTCTAAG
Organism: Vombatus ursinus; assembly: GCF_900497805.2. Lineage (NCBI taxonomy): Eukaryota > Metazoa > Chordata > Mammalia > Diprotodontia > Vombatidae > Vombatus > Vombatus ursinus. The sequence goes on along the minus strand of NW_020945123.1, from coordinate 11,304 downwards.
TCTTTTGACATTTGCAGATTACCAGGGCAGCCCTAGGCTGTATTCCTTAACTCTTGCCACATGACTGTCTGGCCTACCTCCTCTTCTTTTTTTTAAAAATAAATTTTTATGAGGTTTTGTTTCTGGGAGCCAAAATGGCGGAGTAAGAAGTAAGTTGCTCTCATCCTCCTTTATTGACCTCTGAAAGCCCAGAAAATATCACCCCAGGAAAAACCCTGGAACAGCTGAACCAGCAGAAAGACGGGTACAGCAGTCTGGTAGCCCAGGAAGCTTGGGGGATTAACGGGAAAGGCTCTTCTTGCCCTGGGGGAAGGGGAGCAGTAAAGAACCAGAGGCATCCCAGCAAGCTAGTGGAAAGCCCACCTGAGCATACCAGGGGGAGATCCTGAACCCCAAGTGGTGGAGCAGGCAAGCACCAACACCGGAACCGCCCCCCCCCCCAGTGCCTCAGTACAGGCAGAGAAATGGATGGAACTCGGCTCAGAAAACCACCACGTGCCACTGTGTTCTCGGCAGCCAAGTCTCCCAGTGCCTCAGCAAAACTCTGGGAGCACACCTCCAAGAGGTAAAGTTCCAAGCTGAGAAACATATTGCAGCAGCAAAACATCTCTGTGCAAAGTACGGGTTAGCAGGAGTTTAAAGAAAGGAGTGCAAGGTCTGGGTGAGCAAGAGCCAAAGAAAGGAGCACAAGGCCCAGATGAGCAGGCAACCTCCAGGGGCCAGACTCCCCACACCTACCCCTAGAGTTACAGTGTTGCTGATTCCAGCCCAACACCAGGTAAGCTGCCAGAACCCTACAGCCTCCAACTGCCAGCATCAGAGGCCCCAGCACACAAAGCCAGTGACCAGGCCCTAGGCTTCCAGCACAAGGAGCTTGGGTCAGTGCCCTCTGCTCTCCAGTAGGACAGTTCAATTTTTTTAAAAGTCAGAAAATAAGCAAACACCATGAGCAAGAAGAAACATACAATGACCACAGATTCTTATTATGGGGACAGGGAAGATCAAGACAGAAATTCAGAAGAGGACAACATTGTCAATAAACCCACATCCGAAGCTTTAAAAGGGAATATGAACTGGTCTGAAGCCCAAAAAGCCTTCTTGGAAGAGCTCAAGAAGGATTTTAAAAGTAAAATAAGAGAGGTGGAAGAAAAATTGGGAAAAGAAATGAGAGGTATGCAAGAGAGAGTCAATAGCTTGGAAAAGGACGGACAAAAATTAACTGTAGAAAACAAGTCTTTAAAAAAAATACAATTGGCCAACTGGAAAAAAAAAAAGTACACTGAAGAAAACAACTCCTTAAAAAGCAAAACTGGCCAAATGGAAATGGAAGCACAAAAACTCACTGAGGAGAACTCCTTAAAAAGTAAAATGGGCCAAATGGAAAAGGAGATACAAAATCTAATAGAAGAAAACAATTCATTAAAAATGAGAATTGGGCAAGTTAACTTCCAATTGCCCAATTCTAATTAAAAAAAAATAAAAATTAATTTTAATTGATTTCTTTTTATATCACCTACTTTCCCTAATGTATCCTTTTACCACTTAAAGAGTCATATCCAATAACAAAGAATAAAAAAGAGGGGGAAAAGTTTCAATAAAATTCACCAACAAATAGAAAAAATCTGATATAAAAAGTAGGGGTTCTTGGATGGAATCTGTAAATTTGCATATTATATATATACACATATGTATATGCACACACATATATTTAACTACATTTCAATGTTTCCTTTGTAATCCTATGTATTTTTATTGTATGCATTTTAAAATGTTATTCAGAGAAAGAGTCCATAGACTTCATCAGACTGTAGCCCAGGGCAAAAAATATATATAGAGAGAGAGTGTTCCCCAAACCTTTAGATGCCTACCTCTGCAAAGAAGTAGAGAGAACACCTCTTTTTCTAATTAAACATTTCCTGACTTTCACACTTTCTTTTGTAAAGGCCATAACCACAAATATGACACAGCCTACTCTTGGGTTACCAGCAAATTGGATTCTTTGGAGATTACAGGGCTGCAGGATTCCAACCATATAATACCAAGGAGGACAAACCTAATCCCTCTCCCACTTAACATCTCCCCGGGTCTGTTAAATGGATGGAATAATTATTCCAAAGTGCCTAGAGATCCTAGTTACATTTTCAGCCTCTTTCACATCTTGGAGTAATGAGGTCCCCAAGTTTCCTCTAAAAACAAGGAGGTATTTTTCCTGCTCCTGAGCCATGTCTCCTGACATCCAGCTTTGGCTCCCTGACCCCCTGCCCTCAGGGGGATCAAAGCAGAGCCTGTAACCCTAAAGCTGCTGAGGAGGCCAGAAGTTTCAGCACCTTTAGTATATTATCTATGAACATTTGGACACTCGATGCCCTTATTAGCTAACCTAAACCTTCAGTGTTCTCCCCCAGCCCCTAACCACATTCCCACCCCCATGCTTGAAGCAGATCACTTAAGCATACTTCTCAGAGGACATTGAACCCGTCCCACGTGAGCTCTGTCATCCTCCCTCCTTCATTCCTCAAATATTCTCGTAGTCCTCACCCACTCTCTCCTCCTTATTTTCTATTCAGAGGAAAAGGGTATCCTATTCCTTGCCAAGAATGATCTTACTGCCCAGGCCCTTCCTTGGTAGGGATCTTAGTCCCTTCTGCTTTCTTCAGGGCCTAGCCCCAACAATCATCTCTCTTTCTTCAATTTCTTTCTCCTATCTTATTCTCATCTGCTTACAACACACTAGAGTCTCCAAAAGCCTTCCCTTGACTCCTCCACCCCAACTAGGTACCACCTCATCTCTCTACTCATTTTCATCTCCAATCTTTTGGGAAAAGATGCCTACAACCAAAAGACATCCTCAACTAGAGAAACTAAGTGGTCTAATGAAGGTGAAGCAGGAAATGTATGCTGGATTTGGAGCTGAGGCCAGGCTTTGAGTGCTGGCTTTTCTACTTACTCTCTGTTAGACCCAGAACCAGCACTTAATGTCTCTGGGAACTCAGCTTCCTCATCTGTAAAATGAGGGAGATGGCCTCCATGTTGTTGTTATTGTTCAGTCATTTTTCAGTCCTGTCCAACTCTTCCTTGTGACCCCATTTGGGGTTTTCTTGGCAAAGATACTAGAGTGATTTGCCATTCCCTTCTCCAGTTCATTTTACAGATAGGGAAACTGAGGCAGAAAGGGCTATGTGACTTGCCCAGGGTCACACAGTTAGTAAGCATCTGAGGCCACATTTAAATGCAGGTTTTCCTGACTTCAGGACCAGTGCTTTATCCACTGTGTCACCTTGCTGCTCCAACCTCCATGACTTAGTTCTAAATTTATAATCCCATAAATGTTTTTAGATTTAATGCAAATCACTTAACCTGTTTGCCTCAGTTTCCTTAACTGTAAAATGGAAATAATAATAGCAACTACTTCACAGGGTTGTTGTGAGGATCAAATGAGATTATATTTGCAAAAAGCATTTATCATAATACATGGCACATAGTAGGCACCTCATAAATGATTATTACTTTCCCTTCTCTTAGAGGCATCATAAAATAGTTGATTTGGTGCTAGACTTATAGGAGGAAACCCAGAGTTCAAATCCCACCTCTCTCAGTGACCCTGAGCAAGTCACTTATCCTATCTGGACCTCCATTTCCTCATCAGTAAAATGGGGATAATAATACCTGTGGTACCTCCCCCAAAGGGTTGTTGTGAGGCTCAAATGGGACATGTAAGTAAAGGCTCTTTGCAAACCTGAAAATTGTATGTAAGTTGCTATTACCATGACGAACAAATTCTTTTCAAAAAGAAATGCAAACTAACAAAAACCAAATGAGAAAATGTTCCAAATTACCAATAATAAGAGAAATGCAAGTTAAGATAACTCAGAAGGTTTCACTTCTCCTCTAGCTAATTGAGAAGACAGAAATAGTTAATGCTGGAAGACCAGCACACTCAAACTCCATTGGTGGAGCTGCAAAGTGGTCCAACTGTTCTGGAAAACAATTTGGAACCAGGCTAGAAAAGTGAATAAATTACTCAAATTCATTGACCCACAGATATCACTCTTGGCATATGCCCCAAGTAGGTCAAAGATAGAGGGAATGGTCCCATACATGCCAAAACATTCCTTGCAGCCCTGACTGGGTAGCCATCTTCTCCAGCCCATTGCCCCCTCTAACTTCCCTACTCTCTCACTAATCTCCAGTGCTTCTCTACTGCCTACAAACATCCTCAAAACCCCCTCACTTGATCTATCTATTCTGCCAGCTACCGTTCCCTATCCCTCCTCCCTTTTGTGGCTAAGCTCCTTGGGAATGCCATCTTCTAGGGTGCTTTCACTTCCATTCCTCTCACTCTCTCCCTAACTCTTTGCAGTCTGCCCTCTGACCTCATTATTCAACTAAAACTGCTCTCTCCAAAGTTACTATCGATCTCAGTTGACAAATCTAATGGCTTCTTCCTCAAACCTTCTTGACCTCTCTGTAGCCTCTGACCCAATCAATCACCATTTTCTCTTTGATCTTTGATTTCCTCCAGGTGTTTGTGACATTGTTCTCTCTTGGTCCTTCTCTCACCCATGTAACGCCTCCTTCTCAAGTTTTCTTTGCTGGATCTTTATCCAGATCAATTGGATAACCCTGGGTGTCCCACAGGATTCTATCCTGGGCCCTCTTCTCTTCTCTTTCTACACTATTTCACTTGGTTTTAATTATCATTGTTATACAGATGGCTCTCGGATCGGCTTGTCCGGGTCTAACCTCTCTTAAGACCTCTAGTCTTGTATCTCCAACTGCCTATTGGCTATCTCAAACTAGATGTTCCATAGACACCTTCAACTCAACATGTCCAAACTGAACTCATTATTTTTCCCACTAAACTCTTTGCTCTTCCTAACTTTCCTAATGCTGCAAAGGAACCAGCATCCTCCCTGTCACCAGGATATGATGATACTAGGTATGATCCTCAACTCTTCACTCTCTCACCCCTTATATCCAATTAGCTGCTGAGTGATGGCATTTCTGTCTTCACATCTTTCATATATGCCCCCCCTTTTCTCCTCTGACGCTGCCACCACCCTAGTGCATGGAGGTCCTCGACACCTCCCACCTGGACTATTACAGTAGCCAGCTGGTGAGTCGTCCTGCCTCAGGTCTTTCCCCACCTAAATCCATCCTTATTTGGCTGTCAAATCAATCTTACTAAATAGCAAGCCTAACCATATCACCCCACTCTCCTTCCCATTCAGTAAGTTCAGTGGCTCCCTACTACCTCTAGGACAAATATAAAATAAAAAATCCTCTGTTTGGCTTTCAAAGCCCTCCATGACCCACCCCTTTGTTCCTTTCCAGTCTTCTTACACCATGCTCCTCTCCACATACCCTATGATCCAAAGGCGTCAGATTCCTTGCTGTTCCTCGCTCAGGACGCTCCATCTCCAGAACCCCTAGTTTTCACTGCCTGTCTTCCATGCCTAAAATTCCCTCCCTTCTCATCTCCTCCTCCCACTTTCTCTGGCTTCCTTCAAGTTTCGGTTAAAGTCTTCTCTTCTGCAAGAAGCCTTTCCTAGGCCTCCTTAATCTTCATGCCTTCCTCCTTAGTCACCCCGCCCCCCATTTATCCTGCATATGTCTTCTTTGTAAGGAGTCGTTTGTATGTTGTCTCTACCAGGGGCCTATGAATTCCTTGAGAGCAGGGACTGTTGTTTTGCTTAACTGCATTTTGTTGTTGGGGAGGGTTCTCTGGAATTGATAGCGATATTTTTTTAAAAGGAAAATATATCAATAAAATGTTTTTTAAAAAGCTACCCACACCCATTGTGTGCTCTAAATACAGCCTTTCTCCTCAACCCTTTACAATCTGGCTTCTGTCCTCAGCACTTTACTGAAATTGCTCTCAATAAGATCACTGTTGACTAATGGCCAAATTCAATGGCCTTTTTTTGGAATCCTCACCCTCCTTGACCTTTCTTCATTCTCTGATATCCACCTCCTCCCTTGGCTTCAGATGCCACACTTTCCTGGTTCTCTTCCTATTTCCTATCTTCTGTCTCATCTTCTTCTCAAGCCCTTAATGAACCTTAGTTCTCTAAGGATGGGCCTGTCCTGTATTTCTCCTTTGACAATCTCTACTCATTCCCACAACTTCAACTCGCACCTCTATGAAGATATCTCCCAAACTTTTCTGATCTTTTAGCCCTGATCTCTCTTCTGAGCTTCACTCAGATCTAAGTCCCACCCCACAACCTGAATGCCCCATTGGCACCTCAAATTCCATGGGCAAGGCAGAGCTCATCTTTCCCCCAGACTTGTTCTTCCTCTTGATTTCGGTATTTCTGACTCTAACTGGCCTGGAGCAACTGGAGCTTGTCTCTGGAAGCTGATATAGGGAGGGCACACTTTCTCCCTGCAGTGACCATTACTCTCACCTTGCGGTCCTCTACCAATCCATGCCACTATATGAAGCACCCACAAAACACTGCCCCCTAGGGTCCTCTCATTACAGACCTCTTGGATTGGATGCTTTCCCTCTCCCCATCTACAACATCAGTCACACTGTCTTTCATATCCCCACTGCAATGACTTAACCTGTGCTGTAGAGTTTGTAAGCTTATTTTTTTTAATATTTAGCTGTATTTTGATGTACAGTTGGTACACTGAAAGGCATGGTAGAGGCCTTCATTATCACCCCCATGGATTATTTCAATAGCCTCTAAAAAAGAAGCCTTTCCACCTCTGCTCTTCCCTCACCCCCACTTCATTCTTCACATTACCATCATACCAATCTTCCATATACATGGATCTGTTCAAGTTTGTTGACGGAACTAAATATCACTCCATCACTCAAGAATCTTCAATAGCTCCCTATTGACCACCAACTAAAATCCAAACTTGACTGAGTAGTATTCAAGGCCCTCTATAGTCTGACCTGTCTTTTCAACCTTAATTGATAAGTATTATATCATTCAGCAAAACTGGACAAGTCTCAGCCCTATAGATATACAAAATCCTTCTTCCCCTTGGATAACTCCTAGGCCCAACCTTTAGACACAGCATAAGCTTAATAAATGTTGGGTGAATTGAGTTAATTTCATCCTTGCTTTCATGTCTGTATCACTGGGCAGTGTTGAGGTAGGATAGGTCTTTGCCCTACCTTAAGGAACCCAAATTTTACCCATTCCTCTTACTGTCCCTTACAGTTCCTTCCTAGAGTCCTGCTACAAAGTGGCCAAAAGGCAGAAGGCCTTGGGGCCATGCCCTGGCCATGCATCCTCAAAACCAAGGATGGCCCCTGTAGGTGAGTATCTCTGGGTGGAAGAAGAATATCTTATATGAGATCTCCTTGGGGTAGATTGGACAGGAGGCGAACTCAGCTTTCTGTAATCTGCTCAAACTAAGTTCCCCACCCCCCCCCTTAAAAAAATCTTTCCTTGGGACACATGGAATCATGAGGAGAAGCTAAAAACAAATTACTTCTCCCACCTATCAGCTTGGAGATCCCAATCCTGGCAGTTCCAGGGTAGAGACATTTTTCTGCCTAAGCAAGTAGTCTGGGAAACTTTCAGTCTGGTTTTCTAACCAGATGCTTTCCTGCCCCAAAGCCACCAGCAAATGGCAGAGAATATCCCACCCCCCACCCCCAATCTGATCCATAACTGGTTGGAGCCACTGCAGGGGACTGACTCTGAAGAATTCTCCAGAGCTCAAAGTATCTCTGGCTTTTACTCAGTGTTTTTCACTGTAGGATTCAAAGCCCCTACATAAGCTTTAGGGGCTGGAAAGACATTATTAGGTCTTGCCCTATCTCTGGATAGGACCTACCTAAATCAATCTATGGGGTACCTAAAGGGAAAGAAGATAAGGCAGCCCTAGCTTTTGGAGGGAAATGGAATCTGAAAACTTCAAAATTAATTTCTTGCCAGATCATTATGTGGGAACAACTGGCTAAAGGAGGGAAATGACTTGCTTTTTGGAGCTTATTCTCTTTGAATCTAAAGAGGCTGAATTTTTGCTTCCCTGGCTGAGACAGTAGAATGTCACTTCCTGCAGGAAGGAAGGGAGGGAGGGTGGAAAGGGGCCCTGGTCCAAGTCTAGGGGATACACAGGGCCTGTGGTTTCCTCACCCACTCTGGAATCAACCTCAGGCTGAAGTTCTCCAAAGCAATGTCCAAGCATGGCAGGCGGAGGAAGGCCTCTGCCTACAGCTAATAAAGCATTAGTCTAAGAGAGACTGTGTATGGAAGCCCTGACTAGGTTAGTGGAGGAACTCAGATCTAGCCTAGGCTCTCTTTTACAGATGAGGAAGCTAAGGCCCTGATGACGGTTGTGGCTCTGGCTAGCTCCCCTAAATGGGACTTCCTCATCTGTGATCCCCTGAGGCTGATGGTTTCCTATGATAACGATGACCCACAGGCTATGGCAGAACAAAGCAAGCTCCAGAAGTGCCAAAGCAGTAAAAGTTTTGAGTTGGCCCTGGAATGGACTGAAAGCCCTTTCATTCATTCAACAAACATTTATTAAGTTCCTACCATGTGCCAGGCACTGTGCTTGGCACTGGAGAGACTAAGGCAAAAATGAAACATCCCCCTTCACTCAAAGGATTTACATTCTTTTAGCTTTGCTAAGTTTGGAAATGTTCATCAGAGATGGCTGAAAGGTGATGACAGCTAAAATCCCAGCTTCTCCACCGTTTTCCCAAACCTCCTTAATGCTAATGCCTTCCTTCAGTGATCACTTCCAATTTATCCTGTATATATCCTGTTTGCACAAAGTTGTTTGTGTTTTGTCTCCCCTGTGAGTCCCTTGAGGGAAGAGAATGTCTTTTGCCTTTCTTTGTATCCCAGATGGTTAGCAGAGTGCCCAGTAAACAGTATGTGCTTAATAAATACTGTTAAGGCAAAATATAAAGAGAATCCAAGCCACGTCCTAAAAGGGACTCCAAAATGAAAACTTCAAGGAACTCTACAGCCCCAATCCAGGGATCACAGTTCAAAGAACAAATGCTTGTGGACTAAACTTGACCCCTCTGGCCATATTATCTCACATGGAATAAACAAGGGTCAGGACATCCACATGAGTAAAAGAAGTGCCTCCACTGATGAAATTTGGGATTCCTGAAGTATTTAAATTTGGCATGTCCCTCAGTAGAGAGGCATTCTGGCAGTACTAGATAGAGAGCTAACTGACATGGGTTCAAGTCTTAAATACACTGGCTTTTGCCCCTGGGCAAGACACCTCAACTCCAGTGCTCTGCCTAAGACCAGACACTGCAGAGCAGGTGCTGACCTGCATGGGGAGAGGGAGGTGCCTATTCCAAAGAAATCCCAGGTGCAGTCCCCTCCCCATTTCCTGTAACACAAGGTAGGATGGGGATTTCAGGCAAATGTCTTATTTTCCAGAGTCAGAGAGGGTAGTAAATGAGTGTTGTTCAGTTCTAACTCTCCCACAGCACAGTAAGCTAAGCAAGTGCTCAGGAAATATGTTTGTTAAGTCACACAGCCGGGGACTAAAACCAGTTCTCCTGACTCCCAAATTCAGAGTTCTCTTGCCCGACACCAGCTGTCCTCCCTCCCTAGTTAGTGACAGGAGTGAAAGCAGAGGAAGGCCCTTCAGCCTCATCAGGAGGTTGGGTGGGCTGGGGGTGGGAGATCCTCTTACCCACATCTCCTAAGTACCAGGCCTCTCCCTCATCCCCAAATTCCACATGGCCCCACCCTCAACCAGTGTGATGGAGGAGGAAACTCTTTCCCTGGCTTGCCTTTCCTCCCACCCCCCCCCCACCCCTAATCCCAGGCCCCAGCTGAAAACCAGAGCCAACCCCAAGGCCCCAAACTCCCCCCTTTCTCTGGCAGGGGCGCCTTTCTCTTGGACACCCAGGCTGGCCCATGTATGACACTGGCACACTTGAGCCCATGCACAGCCAGATCCAGGAGTAGAAAGCTGCCGTCCACTGCCCCAGAAGCTGGGTTTGTCCTCTTTTTTTCCCCTGCTCTCCTGGGACAGCCCCAGAGAGGCAGAATGGGGGGGGGAGGGATGTGGAAGATCTGATTAGGGATCAAGTGCTGTTTTACATAACACAGGCAGAGCCCGTTGGGGTGAGGCCAGGCCAAGCTGAGCTCTGGGCGGGGTCAGAGAAATAAAGGGGAAACTCTTTATAGAAATTCATTCATTGGGCAAACAGTTACTGAGCTGTGAGCAGATAAAATGCAATTTCTACACACTCTGGGACAATCACAGCTACCTCTCCCCTACCTCAACGGAGGATGACTAGATAATCCCCATAGTCCCAGCAGCGGAGTAGGGAAGGGGAGGGGACCCCGGTACGGCTCAGTCACAGAGTGATCTCTTCCCTACCCCCGTGGCCACAGTACCCTCCCAATTCAAGTAAATAAACAACTTAGACTGACCGGAAAAATCTAGGAATAATAAGAACACTATATTTAGAGTCTGAAGAGCTTCTTCATTCTGCCAGGTAATACTGCTGTGACTGCGGGCATGTCACTTTTCTTCTCTTGGGCCTCAGTTTCCTCATCCTTAAAATGGGGGCGAGGGGGCAGAACTGGAATGGAAGGATAGGATGATATATAAGGTTGCTTCCAGTTCTGAATCCTATGAGCCCATGACCTATTATTATATAAAGGACACTGTACTAGGCACCAGGAGACAAAGTTGTTTTTAAGATGGAGCCTGCTTTCAAGTGTACAATAGAATAGAAAGAAGAATATGTACACAAATAAAGATATTAAGCCCAAAAGAGAGGGTCAAGAAAAACATCAGTAGACATTTAAGGAGAGAGATTTCATTTTAGGGGGAGAGAAGAGTCAAGGAAGGGTTCTCAGAGGAGGTAGCCCCTGAGTTTAGCCCCTCACAAGGGCCTCTTTGGGGCTGGCATAGAGATACAGGAAACAAACTACATCATAGACCTCTCCTCCAAGCTATCTTCTGACCTGGCAGAAATCAACACAGGCTAAGCCAAGACCTGAGAGAGGGGAAAAACCTGGGGACTCAGAATGACCCATGGAGCTTCCTCCTGGCTCAAGGAGAATAAGAAAATATGCCCTACAGGTTATTGCCAGGGAGATCTTATAGGCTGAAAAAGGAGCCAGTTCACCAACGCCCCCCACCCCCCAAAAAAAACCCAAGAGCCACACACCAAATGCCCCCACCCCACAAAAACCCTGGCTACAGCCCAGAGCCCAGGCAGTGCTCCAATTCCTGCCAGTGTCTACAAAGAGGAAAGCGTAAGCGTGTGGATCACTCAGTACTCTGGGGGATGGGGGGGGATGGTGGCGTGGAGGCACATTTCTCAGCTTACATCTTATA
>NW_020945122.1:0-25482 GCF_900497805.2 Vombatus ursinus | reverse complement strand
CTTCTCTTCTCCTCTCCCCTCTCCCCTCCCTCTCTCTCTCTCTTCCTTGCCTCTATCCTTCCTTTCCTCTCTCTCTCCTCCACCCTACACCTTCCAAGTTTCAGTCACACCAACCTATCCCATATGTGACATGGTATCTTCCGCCTCTGCAGTTCCATAAGTCATCCCATACTCACTTGCGCTCTCTCTTCTCCCCTCTCCTTTCAAAGCCCAGCTCAGGGGTGACATTAGGGCTCCTCTGTCCATACCAAATAACTTTATTTTGCGTATTTACTTATTTGTTTACACGTGGTTTCCCCTAAGGAGAAATGTAAGCCCCGTGAGGACAGGTGCAGTCTCATTTCTGTCTCTGTATCCCCATCACCTAGTGCAGTGTCCAGGGCACAACTGGTGCTTCATAAATGCTGAATCCTTAGTGAAGGTCCCATTGCAGTGTAATGGGAAATTGCAGGAACTCGGGGACTTGGTTGCACCTCTCTATGCTGTATATTATGGTACCAAACACAATCAGAACTGGAAGGGGCCTGGGTGATTATCCAGTCTCTCATTTTATAGAGGAGGAAACTGAGGCTCAGAGACACTGACAGATTTGACCAGTGGCACACAAATAATAAGAAACAGAGGCAAGATTTGAACTAGGTCTTCTAACTGAATCCAGGGCTTTTCCCATCGTGCCATGGTGGAGTTAGCTACCTGTGTTTTTTTGTTATCCCGCTAGCAGACTACAAGATCCATGAGAAGAGAGATTATGTTTTATCTAAATTCTGTGTCTTCCCCAGTGCCCTGCAAATTGTTTTGCCCATGCAGGCACTTATATGTTTGTTGAGTGAAGAGATGTTTGTATTTCCCCACTGTTTGGGTATGGGTCCAAGATCAAGGACTGGACTGCTCTGGACATGGGGTATGTCAAAGAAGGATCCTCAAGATGACACTTGGTGAATCTTCATCCTGAAGGGGACACAGCCACGGACCCCAGGACGGGACAGACTCTATCTCCACACTGACCCTTGTCCTGGCCTACTTTATAATCACATGCTACGGGTCACATGCTAGGGCAGAGATAACGCAGAGCATACAGCTCAGTGTGGCCCAGCTCCACTGTCTGGGACACAGCTTTTGTGACTGAGGTGGGGGGGACCTCAGGGAAGACCAGGGCTTCATCTTTAGTCTCCTCCCTCATTAGGGAACCCCAACTGCTTCCTAGAAATGACCCCCAGAGGCCTCAAAGGACCTGGCCTCAGATACTTACTAGATGTGTGACCCTGGGCAAGTCTTTTAATTTCTCTGGGCCTCAATTTCCTCATCTGTAAAATAGGGGGGTTATCCTCAAGGACCTCTAAGGTCCTGGTCTTTTCCAGCTCTAAATCTAGGATCCTATGGCTTCAGAGATGCACTAGCCTGTGCTATATCCCAGGATGGACGATGACCATGGCAAACCTGTTAACCTCTGTGAGCCTCAGTTTCCTCCTCTGTAAAATGGAGATAATAATACCTATCGTGCCAATCTCACAGGGCTGTTGTGAGGACTAAGTGAGATAAAGTATATAATGTGCCCTATAACCTTTGTGGGGCAGCTAGGTGGTGCAGTGGATAGAGCTCCGGCCTTGGAGTCAGGAGGATGTGAGTTCAAATCCAGTCTCAGACACATGACACTAGCTGTGTGACCCTAGGCATGCCACTTAACCCCAATTGCCTCACCAAAAAGCAAAAAAACAAAAAAAAAACAACCTTTGAGGTGTGATACTAGTTGTTTTATTGTTATCATTATTACCATCGGCATCATTACTGCAGAGATCCTGCCCATGGCACAGAACCTTCCAAAGGCATTCTGGATTCTTCCAGCCTCTTGGATTGTGCTTCACCCTTGGGGGCAGGGTATAGGAGGTCAGCACTCCCCTCACACACACCAGGGGCCCAGGAGGGATGAATCAGTACTTTGTTCCAATCCGTGTTTGTTTTTCTTCCAGTCCTTTCCGGCCCCCTTCCCTCTCAAGTAAACACAGCCTGGGCCACAGGCCCCTCCCCAGAGCAGCCTTAGGGAGATAACCTTACCCTACCAACATAGTTTATCGATCTATCCATAAGCATTCAGTAAGCTCCGACTTGTGTAGGTAGGCAGTAAAAGTCCTGTTATTAGCACTTTAAAGAGAAAGAAACTAGGCTGAGAGAGGGATGGTAGATTTACAGTCAGATGAGTCCCTGCAAGTCAGGGGATCCAACCCCTCCTTTGATGGCTAAGGATACCTAAGTTTATAGTCCTTCTAGCCTGCTACCTTTCCAGTTCTCCAACACCTTCCTCCCGGCTCTGCAACTCAACAACACAGGCCTCCCAGCTGTCCCTCTCACTGGACACTCCCCACTCTGGGCATTTCCACTGGCCATCCTCCACGCCTGGAATGTTCTCCCTCCTCATCTCTGCCTCCCGCCTTCCTCCAAGCCTCAGCTAAAATCCTGCCTTCTGCAAGAAGCCCTTCCCGGCTCCCCTTAACGCTGGGTGCCTTCACTCTGAGATGACCTCCGATCTGTCCTGACATACTTGTTTGCATGTTCTCTTGATCAGGAGAGGTCCCAGAGGGTGAGGACTGGTTTTGCCTTCCCTTTAATCCCCAGTATTAGCACATTTTTGTTGTTCAGTTGTTTCAGTTGTGTCTGACTCTTTTGTGACCCACTTAGGTTTTCTTGGCAAAGATACTGGAGTGGTTTGCCATTTCCTTCTCCAACTCATCTTACAGATGAAGAAACTGAGGCAAACAGGGTTAAATGACTTGCCCAGGGTCACACAGCTAGTAAGTATCTGAGGCCTGATTTGAACTCAGGTTTTCCTGACTCCAAACGCTCTATCCACTTCACCACCCAGCTGCCCATTTAGCATATAGTTGGCACTTCTTGACTTGTGAAGTCACTTGCTCATGATCCCACAGCTATCAAACATCTCATGTTTTCCTGACTCCAAATCCAGCATTCCACACTACAGAGAAAATAATTAGTCAGGGTCTGGGTTAAATTGAACACGGATACTGATTCCCTGCCACTGCTAAGAGGGGCCAGGCTGACAACTAGTAGGTGGTAGCAACTAGAAGTTAAGGGGCTTCTGAGTGGGTGGGTCATAGGGCAAGAGTGTAGAGGCACAGCAGGTGTGAGCCACAGAGAATGTAGAGGAAAAGGCTTCCCTGAAGGGGCAGCCCTTGGTTCCTATGACCCACAAAAGATGATGTCTTAGCTACTTGATTCTGTGGAACGACTCTGAACAGGGAAGAGGTAAATACAGGACTAAGTAAGCCAGGCACTGGCTCTAATGCCCCTCCTTTCTGTCTTCTCCAAAAGGAAAATTAGATTACGATGCCACACAGCCTTCAATCACTCACACCCACACACAGAGAGCTAGCCCCTAAACTCAGTCCAGCCCCAGAGCTACATTAACAATGGGTCAATCATAAATGGACCTCTGGCCCTTCTTTGCAGAGCTGAGGGACTATGGGTGTGGACATACTGACAGGCTTGGCTGGTGTGTGGGTTAGTTTTGCTGACCTGCTTCTGTTCCCCTTTTATTTTTAATGACAAGGGATAGCTCTTTGACTTAGGGGGGCAGAAGGGAGTATTTTGGGAAACAAAAAGTCCATAAAGACAAAAGGGGTCAATAAAACTTGACATAATAATAATAATAATAATAATGATATTCTCTCACACACAACATGCTTTACAGTTGTGAAAGCTCTCTGCCTCAATACTCCTGGTGAGAAAAGTCATGTAAGCAGTATCCTTGCTTTACAGATGAGGAAAGTGGGGCTCAAAGAGATGAAACGTCAAAAGTCACATAGGCCAGGATTTAAAAGGCATCATGCATGTTTAAGACGGGTGTCCTTTCCACTCTACCTGGCTGTGCTAAATGCTTTCCCAGCCCTGAAGAGAGGGATTGGGGGTGGGGTGGCACCCAGGATCACAGGTGAGGAAAAAGGAAAAGCATGTAGAGAGCTCTCTGGCCAGGCCCAAGGCCCACCAGTCCTCAGAGAGAAGCCTTCCCGGACTAAGAGGGCAAGATCTGGTCTGAGTGTCAATCAATAGACCATTAAGCATTTATTAAGTACCTACTGTATGCTGAGCACTGTGCTATGTGCTGGGGGTGCAAAGACAAAAGTGAAACAATCCCTGCCCTCAAAGAGATTACATTCTAACAAGGGAGACAACACAAACCTGAATAAATACATACAAATAATAACAATAGCTATGCTAACTATACAAACATATACAATATAAGTACAATGGATTTTTTGTCAGGAGAGAGTATTAGCAGGTGGGGGAATCAGGAGAGGCTCCATGTGTCACCAGGATAATTCTGCAGGAAACAAGGGATTCCGAGAAAAAGCATGGATGGAGAGGGGAGATGAAGGCCATTAGTTTAAGAGAGGCGATAAATCAGCAGAGCGAGCCAGCCAAAAGCCTGTGCCAAAGGCCGGGGAGCCCTCTGCTTATCACTAGGCTTCTGCAGAACAGCAGCTGCAAACCCTGCCCCAGGGCATTCTCCAGCTCAGGCTGGGCCTCTCGCTGGGAGGGACACATCTGGGAGGCAGCAGTAGAAACCGAAATTTCCTCTGAAATCCAGGCGCCCACCCCAGAGCCTAGGGAAAAGAGCAAAGAGCAGCAGGAGAAATCCATCTCATTGTTAAGAGGCAGGCCTTTCGCTTTCCCCAGCCCATCCCTTCTTGCCTGGGCTTCTCTCCAGAGACTTTCTCCTCAGAGTGCCCGAGCTAGGCTCAAGGCTGAGACCCGGCTAATGAGCTTTCCTACTCTGCACAGTCACACTGCTTTCCTTGGGGAGCCGGTCCCAAGAGTTAGTTTCCTGAGAGTGATTCAAGCTCAGATCCCAGGGATGAAGGGGCCAGTTCAGCTAGGAGTAATCCCTTTTGCGTAGTAACAGCCAGTGAACAAAGCATTGGAAGGCAGAGGTCTGGGTTCAAAATCTGTCTGGGACCAAAATCCGATCTGTGTGCCCTCCGACAAGCTACTTTTCTGAGCCTTAGTTTACTCATCTGTAAAATAAATTGTGATTTAGTTATGTTAGATTCTTCGTGACCCCATTTGGGGTTTCCTTGGCCAAGATACTAACGTGGTTTGCCATTTCCTTCTCCAGCTCATTTTACAGATGAAGAAACCGAGGCAAACAGGGTTAAGTGACTTGCCTAGGGTCACACAGCTAGTAAGTGTCTGAGGCCAGATTTAAACTCAGGAAGATGAGTCTTTCTGACTCCAGAGCTGGCCCTCTATCCACTGAGCTACCTCCCTTCCCCCAAGTAAGTAAAATAAGAGGGCAGGACTAAAAACCTCTCAGGTCTCTTCCAGCTCTAAATCTATGATTTTATCATCATACGGGAAAACACACAAGGGCTTAAGGGACCACAGTGAGATTCCATTTGAGTCAGCAGTACAATGCACCCCTCACCCCCCAAATAAAATACTAATGAGATCTTAGGTTGCACTAATAGAAGGCACTAGCCACTAGGCCAGCACTAAGCACCAAGGCAAGGGAAGGACCATCTGGGTCTTCTTTACCCACTGTGGTCAGGCCAGGGTATTACAGTGAAAAGAACACTGGAAATGGGGTCAAAAGGTCTGGGTTCAAATTCCACCTTGGACGCTACTACCTGTGTGACCATACATGGTCAACAAATCACTTCTTCCCAAGCACCTCGATTTCCTCATCTATAAAATGAGAGGGCTGGGCTAGATGGCACCAGAGCTAGGTAGGGTCTGGTTCTGGGCAGCCCATTTAAAGAACAGCACTAATAATCTGACGGGTGAAGGAGGGGAAATCAGTAGTGATCGGGATTCAGACCCAAGCCATCTGTACTGGAGGGTCAGGACTCATTTAAAGAAGTGGGGATGCTTAGCCTGGAGGAGAGACTTGAGGATCACTCTGGGAGCAGGAAGGTGAAAAGAGGATTCGATCTGGAGTTCAGAGAACTGGGTTCAAAGTTTTAGTTTTTTGGAGGCAATCAGGGTTAAATGACTTGCCCAAGAGTCACACAGCTAGTAAGTGTCAGAGGGTGGACTTGAACTCAGCCTCTTGACTCTAAGGCTGGGGCTCTATCCACTGCACCACCTAGCTGCCCCACTGGGTTCAACTCTAACTAGCCTATGTGACTATGGCCAAATCACCTAATCAATCAGAGCCTGCGTTTTCTTACTGGTAAAATGGGTATAACACTCTTACTACCCACTCTCGCAGGATTTTTACAAGGAAAATGTGCCTTGTGAACGTTAAATCGCCGGAAAAACAAGAATTTCTATCTAAGGAACCATCATAAGATATCAAGATTAGGCCTGTTCTGTATGAGCAGAACTAGGACCAATAAGGGGGTAACTCCACATGAGGAAAAAAACAACTTTCTAATCCTGAGAGCTAACAATGGAATAGGTGGCCTCTGGGGATAGTGAGCTCCCTTGAAATGCAGGTGTTAATAACAATAACTAACACTTATATGGCTCTTACTATGTGCCAGGCACTGTGCTAAGGGCTTCACAACTATTATCTCATTTGATCCTTGAAAAGCACAGCTAGGTGGTACAGTGGATAGAGGTGCCAGGCCTGGAGTCAGGAAGACTCCTCAAATCTGGCCTCAGACACTTACTAACTGTGTGACCCTGGGCAAGTCACTTAACCCTGTTTGCCTCAGTTTCTTCATCTGTAAAATGGTCTCAAGAAGGAAACGGCAAACCACTCCAGTATCTTTGCCAAGAAAACCCCAAATGGGGACATGAAGAATCAGATGTAAGTGAAAAACAATTCAACAACACCACTGATCCTTGAATTAACCCCCGGAAAATGTTATTACCTCCCTCATTTTACAGGTGAGGAAACTGAGGCAGGCAGAGGTTAAGTGACTTGACTAGTGTCACACAGCTAGTGTCTATAGCCAGATTGGAACTTAGGTCTTCCAGATTTGAGAGGCTAAATGCTTCAACCCCTCAGGGAGGCTGTTGCAGTCCTGGGTTGGGAAGGAGGACTTCAGAATCTCTGGACTCTCTTTGAACTCCTAGAGTCGATGAATTTTTATCTGAAGCTTCAGATGAAGCCTGAAGGCCAGTCTCCTTTGTGACTAAGGACTGAGGATCAGTGTTAACAAAGGGTCCGTTTCTTTAGCCAGAGGTTCTGAACACTGGGAGGGCTAGGCAGGGTAGAAACTCTAAAATGTGAAAAGGGTGTGATGTCTGTGCTGGAGAAATGCCCTTCCCTGGCCCCTTACCTAATGCTCAGCGTCCCTCCTTGGATGAATATCCACTAATTAGGTACAACCGACCCAGGAAGACGAAACCCAAGACCTCTGGGAAAAGGTCCTTCCCAGCCCAGGATCCCAAGATGCTACCACCCTCGGGTTGTTTTTCTGCAGTTTCTTTCAGTGAATGCTCCCTTTTGATGGGCCCAGAAAAGCATTCTTCTCTTACACATCTCCTTCCTCCTACCTCCAAGACAGATCATTGAGAACCGGGTCCCAGACAAGCACTGACAGACAGAGCCAAGAAGACGCAGGGAAGAAAGAACCCACCAGGGACAGTCAGACAGCTTTAATATTTCCCATACAGGAAGGCTATGTCTAGGCTAGACCTGTATGTGGCTTGGGCCAGCTGAGCCGCTGAGATCATTATCTGGAGCCTTTTCCATCCCATTAGTGGGTTTCACTCATGGCCCAGATACCCTAAGCTGATTGCTCAGGCATTGTCTGCTAGCCGTCTCTTGATCTCAATCAGAATTATCTTTATCCTCTGTCTATTGGAAAGAAGATGGGAAAACTGAGGCTTTTTTGGAGGCCAGCCATTGGTTTGATCAGTCATAGGGCAGCATCCCTAGCTATATGTGCATACATACGCACATTAATCTCCTCCTCAACCCCCTTGTGAGCAGGACTGAAATACTGGCCACAGCCTAAATCCAAACTGCTGCCACTGCCAGGAAAGTAAGACGGGGAGAGAAAAGGGGAGAGAAAAGGGCAAGAGAACATGGAAGATTCAGTACAGTCTGAATCCACAGAAAAGTCCACACAACTCTGGGCTCTTAGTCCACCTACAGTGAGTAAGGGGCAAAAATCCCTTTTCTATATTAAGGCTTCTCCTACAGAAGTCACATGTTTCCTTTTGGCCACCCAGAAAACTCCCCAAGCCCAACCTCTGTCCCCCCTACCCTTCTAGGCTGTAGACCAGACCTCACTTAGGAAGGAACTATAGCCTACTGATGGACAGGTAGCATGGCATAGCTTCTTCTGATAGAATATAAACTGCTTGAAGGCAGAAACTATTTCTTTTATGTCTTTGTATCCCCAATGCCTCAAATGCAACTAGGTGGTGCAGCAGACATAGTGCTCCACCTGGAAGTCAGGAAGACTTGAGTTCAAATCCAGCCTTAGATTCTTGTTAGCTGTGTGACCCTGAGCAAGTCACTTAATAACACTTTATTTCCATTTCCCCATCTGCAAAATGGAGTTGATAATAGCAACTACCTCCCACAGTTGTGGAGATGATAAAATTTAGATAATGTTTGTATTTTGCAAAACCTGGAAAGTACTTTATAAATGCTAGCTTCCTGCTATTGTTAATTAAAAAGGAAAATTAGTAAGTACTTAATAAATGCTTGTAGACTGACTGACTCAGAGTGGACAGAATGCTAAATTTGGAATAAGGACAACCTGGCCAAGAAGCCTGCCTCAGACACAACCTTTGTAATCCCAGGGAAGTCACTTAAATTCTCCAAGCCTTAGTCTCCTCCTCTATAAAATGGGAATACTAGCTAGCACCTATCTCACAGAGTTTTGTGACAATCCAGTGAGAGAACAAAATATAAAAAGCTTTTCAAACCTGAAATTGATATGTAAATATGAACTAAGATTAATTATTACACATCTTGGGCCATGAGCTCCATTTTCATAACTGAATACAGAGGAAATGGAGCTGCACTTGGGCCAGCATCAGGATCGGCCTAGCTGAGGGAGGATGTGGTAGGGCAGCCCTCTGCTTGGGGCTACCCTTAGAAGGTGAACACTGGCCAGCCATTGTCCCTGCATATGGCCTGAGGATAGAGGCATACAGAGAAGAGTGAATGCCAGAGTGTTTTTCATTTGGAGAAGGGAGGATGGAGGGAGGGAGGGAGGGAGAAGAGATTTGGTCCTCAGTACAAAATGCCTATCCTCTCACAATTCAATGAGCCTCCTACAGCATCAAAAAAGCCCTGGGAATTAGTCATAGGATTCTTGGCTCGGCCCCTTTCTTCACCTCCCACACACAGAGTACCAGGGAACTGGACAAGGTTTTGCCTTAGGGTCTAATGCTGACTTGTGAATGAGGGCACAAAACAGACATACAAGGACAAAGAGTTCCATCTCCAAGTCCCCAGAAGCAGAGACTTCTACTGACCAGGCCAGGGTGGCCCCAGCTCTTGGCTTAGCAGACCAAATGGCTTCACTACTTCCCTGGCGTCCTTGTGGACACCGGACACCCAAGCTCTTGGATACCAGACACCACGTGTGACCAGTGTCAGCACTAGTCCAGTGGTGTCCTTTACAGCTATGAAACCAGACCCTGCTCAGGCTGAGTGTGTACTGTGGTAGCATTTATCTCCTCAACTCTGGGAAATTATGGGGGGGTTAGGGAGAGAAGGTAGTACATGCTGGCCATGCAGATGACTTCTCCAAGGGAAGATCCTGTTCGAAATCTCATGATGTCCTGTATCACAGGCTGTTCTGCAACCTGCCTGACGATAACAAGATCACAGACAGAACTGGAAACCAACTACAGAAGCCATCCATTCATTCCTTCATTTTGGTCCCCATCAGACTGAAGGGCCAATTTCATGGGCAAAGGATCCAGAAAACCCAAGAAGATCTCAAGGCCCCCTGGTGCCAAGGCCACTGCTTACCCTCACTACTCCCCGGATCCTACAGGAAAGGCCTCAGCCATGTGGTCTCTTGTCCATAGAGGCTGCAGGCCATGCTCCCCCACTGGTACTAGGGCTTGGTTATTTTCCAAAAAATACAAGTTCGGAGCCTCAGACTGACAGGTCCTCCAAACCTTGGACCTGGAAGCAGGGAGATCTTCAACGTCTGTCTACAGGGTCTGCCTAAGCACTGTAGCCTCTGACTCTGGAGAGGGCAAAGGGAAGGACAGACTAGAAACTAGAGACAGACTAGAGTAAGAAACAAATGCGTTCTGTCAGAGCTGGGAGGCAGGGCCTGGCTTTCTGCTTTCCTGACTCATCCCAGAGGAGGAATGTTTGCAGACTGAAGCATCCATCTCTTGGCACACCCTCATGCCTACTCGAAGCACCTGTCTGTCTAGGCTTGGCCATCCAAGGGTACTTCTAACTAGAGCTTCTGGGGTTGCTTGGGTTGGCCCACAGAAAAAGTAGGGAGATTCACCCCCAAATTCAAAGCCTTGGGTGAAGTGACCCATGATGAAGTAAGCAGAATCAACAGAACACGAGACAAAATGATTTCAATAATATAAATGAAAACGATATGCAGGAGCAGCTGAACTCAGTCAACTGTAACCAGACTTGATCCCAAGGAACAGATGACGAAACATGTACACAGCTTCTCTAAGGAGAGAGGTGGGGGCCACAAGAATGGAATGGCACATGCGGCATCAGCTGATTTTGTAGGTTGATTTAGTTTAACTCTTTTCCTTTATTAGAAGGGAGGGTGTATATTGGGAAATGAGTATGGCATAAAATACAAAAGGCATCATCAGTACAACTTTAAAATGTGTGTGTTGAATCTTTTCAGCTGTATCCAACTCTTTGTGACCCCATTTGAGGTTTTCCTGGCAAAGATACTGGAGTGGTTTGCCATTTCCTTCTCCAGCCCATTTTACAGATGAGAAACTAAGGCAGAGTTAAGTGACTTGCCCGGGGTCACATAGCTTGTAAGTGTCTGAGGTCACATTTAAACTCAGGAAGATGAGTCTCCCTGATTCCAAGCACAGGGCTCTATTTATCCACTGTGCCACCTAAATGCCTCACAACTTAAAAATAAAATAACCATAATCTCAAAAACAAAAATTATTTCTCTCTCTAGACAGGAGAGCTGGTCGAGGAAACAAATTGTGCTCCGGGAACTTCGTGCACCCCACCCCCCTCCCCCAACCCCTCCCTGGACAACCGAGGCTCATCAGCATCCTCATTAAAAATCACCTCTCCAGCTCCCACTTGCTTTCAAAACAATCACTTTGCAATTAGTTCCCAAACAAAGTTGCAATTCTGGAGGTGGTGATCAGTGTTCTTTATAAGAATGCAAATGAGCTTGACTCTATAGGGGAAAAATCAAATTAGTGAGGTGGCAGTAACCGGGAGATGGGAGCCATTAGCATCTCAGTCCAACTCATTCCACTTTGGTCTTTCCTGGGCCACTGTAGCATCCCGCCACCAGTCCCTCCCTCCTCCGCTCCCTCCGGCCTGCCATCAGCAGGAAGGACCACAAACAAAGCTCCTATGGGCTCTCCAATACTACGGGATGACAGAACCTGTTTAGCCCAGGATCTGAGGCAAGGGAGTAGCAGCCTGCATCACAATGTGGTCCGACCTACCTTTTCAGCCTTATTCTGCCCATCACCTATAATCCAGTATTTCTGAACAGCTCAGCAGCCCCCAGATGCTACACTTCCTACCTCCACACGTTTGTCTGTGATAATCTTTTCTTTCACTCATGCTCACTCTACAAAGATTTTAAGATCACAGCCCTAAAGCTGGAATGGACTTCAGAAGGCTATCTAGTCCAAAGCTCCTTTCTTTCTTTTTTGTTTTTTGGTTGGGCAACGGTGGTTAAATGACTTGCCCAGAGTCACACAGCTAGTGAGTGTTATGTGTCTGAGGCTGGATTTGAACTCAGGTCCTCCTGACTCTAGGGCCGGTGCTCTATCCGCTGTGCCACCAAGCTGCCCCCCAAAGCCCCTTTCTTAATTAAGGGCCTCAATTAAGGTCACACAGATAAGCATCAGAGGCAGGATCTGACCCAGGTCCACTCTTTCCTCTGTTAACACCGAACTCCACTTCTGACTCTCCAAACCCTACCTATACTTCAATAGGGCAGCTAGGGTAGTAAAGTGGATAGAGCTCCAGGCCTGGAGTTAGGAAGAACTGAGTTCAAATCTGGCCTCAGACACTTACTAGCTGTGTGACCCTGGGCAAATCACTTCACCCTGTTTGCCTCAGTTTCCTCATCTGGAAAATGAGCTGGAGAAGGAAATGGCAAACCATTCCAGTATCTCTGCCAAGAAAACCCCAAATGGGGTCACAGAGTGGGACACAACCGAAACGACTAAACAACAATACTCAAACTTCACAGTCTAACCCAAATCCCACTTCTGTGCAGTCCTCACTGACCATCCCAGACTCCCTCTTAACAGCTGCTAAGGCCATTAGAGTTACAGGAGTGATGCCCCAAAGCACCCCACAAACATGGGACACGGAGTCAAGCCAAGGAATTGTCACCATCTCAAGCTGCAGAATAGACTTCATACTGATTTTATTCATTTTCTGGGTATCAAGGATAGAAAAATGAGGGTGGAGATGTGGGGGCCTCACCACAACTGGTCACTAATAAGCTTCATGGATAATAAGAGCTGCCATTTATCATAGGGATTCATTCATTCATTCACTGCATTCTTACTGAGTGCCTATTGCATATAACGCCCTATGCTGGAGACATTCAACATTGGATTAATCTCACAGAATCTCCAGGTTAGAAGGCATCTAGAAGGCCACTCAGTCCTACCTGAACCTACCAAGATTTCCTCTACCACACAGTCAACAATTGGTTCATCTAGATTCTAGAATGTTCCTCTCCTCCAGAAACCCCCTGAGGTAGCCTGTAATTACATCTGGACCTCTCTTGCTCTCCCAGTTAGAAAGTCTTTCCTTACAATAAGCTTAAATCTATTTCTCTCCTATTTCAACCCACTGCTCTGGGCTACCATCAGGATCAAGCAGAACAAAGCCAGTCCTTCTTCCACAAACAGCCCTTCAAATAGTTTGGCTTTTATGAGACGATTGTTGTGTACATTCCCTTCCCTGGTACAGACCACATTCACCCCCACCTTCTAATCCAGGTGATTCTCTTTTTTTTTTTTTTTTGCTTTCTTTTTGATGAGGTGGGTTAGGTGATTTGCCCAGGGTCACACAGCTAGTAAGTGTCAAGTGTCTGAGGTCAGATTTGAAATCAGGTCCTCCTAAGTCCAAGGTCGGAGCTCTATCCACTGTGCCACCTAGCTGCCCCTCCCCCGTGATTCTTTAAAAAAAAAATTCATTAATATCTTTTGTTTTTATATCTTCTTCATCATATGAACCAGTATCTCTCTCCTACTCCCTGATAACTATCAATCAGTCAATTAGCAGTTAGTAAGTGCCTACTATATGCCAGGCATTGTACTAAGCACTGGAAAAACAAAGAAAGACAAAAAGTCCCTGCCCTCAAGGAATTCACAGTCTAATGGTGGATACAACATGCAAACAGACTATGTACAAACAACACAGAGACAGAAAAAAACAGGGTAAGTCTCAGAGAGAATGCACTAAGATTAAAGATGAACAAAGAATAAGAATAAAAAAAGGGGGGGGAAGAAGCTCTGCAAAATCAATGTATCAGCTGAGTCTGACAGTACATACTTTTCACATTAATAGTCACCCCCAACCTCGGCCAAAAAAAAGGGGGGGAGGCAGTACTCCTGTGCATTTTCTCATCTCATCTTTGGGGCCACTGTTGCTCATAAGTATCTTAAGATCATGGATCCAGAATGGAAAGGTACCACAGAGACAGTGCAGGGATTTTTAACCTGGAGGCTGTGAACTTTTTTTTAAACATATTTTAATAGCTGCTATTTCAATATAATTGGCTTCCTTTGTAATCTTGTGTATTTTGTTTTATTCATTTAAAAATACCCCAGACTGCCAAAAGGGTCCATCACACAAAAAAGGTTAAGAGCTCCTGGTGGAGGCCAACTCTCTCAATTTACAGATGAGGACACAGAGCACCTAGAGGTTAAGATCACACACAGAGTGTCAGAGGTAGTATTAGAACTCACAACCCATGTTCTCTTTCCACAGCACCACACTGCCTCCCTAGGAGCCTAAGTAAGTATTGTCCATGTTCTCCCATAGATTCTCTCCTAGAGAAGCTCCCCAACACATTAGTGGATTTGTTCTAAGTCTTTTGACATTTGCAGATTACCAGGGCAGCCCTAGGCTGTATTCCTTAACTCTTGCCACATGACTGTCTGGCCTACCTCCTCTTCTTTTTTTTAAAAATAAATTTTTATGAGGTTTTGTTTCTGGGAGCCAAAATGGCGGAGTAAGAAGTAAGTTGCTCTCATCCTCCTTTATTGACCTCTGAAAGCCCAGAAAATATCACCCCAGGAAAAACCCTGGAACAGCTGAACCAGCAGAAAGACGGGTACAGCAGTCTGGTAGCCCAGGAAGCTTGGGGGATTAACGGGAAAGGCTCTTCTTGCCCTGGGGGAAGGGGAGCAGTAAAGAACCAGAGGCATCCCAGCAAGCTAGTGGAAAGCCCACCTGAGCATACCAGGGGGAGATCCTGAACCCCAAGTGGTGGAGCAGGCAAGCACCAACACCGGAACCGCCCCCCCCCCAGTGCCTCAGTACAGGCAGAGAAATGGATGGAACTCGGCTCAGAAAACCACCACGTGCCACTGTGTTCTCGGCAGCCAAGTCTCCCAGTGCCTCAGCAAAACTCTGGGAGCACACCTCCAAGAGGTAAAGTTCCAAGCTGAGAAACATATTGCAGCAGCAAAACATCTCTGTGCAAAGTACGGGTTAGCAGGAGTTTAAAGAAAGGAGTGCAAGGTCTGGGTGAGCAAGAGCCAAAGAAAGGAGCACAAGGCCCAGATGAGCAGGCAACCTCCAGGGGCCAGACTCCCCACACCTACCCCTAGAGTTACAGTGTTGCTGATTCCAGCCCAACACCAGGTAAGCTGCCAGAACCCTACAGCCTCCAACTGCCAGCATCAGAGGCCCCAGCACACAAAGCCAGTGACCAGGCCCTAGGCTTCCAGCACAAGGAGCTTGGGTCAGTGCCCTCTGCTCTCCAGTAGGACAGTTCAATTTTTTTAAAAGTCAGAAAATAAGCAAACACCATGAGCAAGAAGAAACATACAATGACCACAGATTCTTATTATGGGGACAGGGAAGATCAAGACAGAAATTCAGAAGAGGACAACATTGTCAATAAACCCACATCCGAAGCTTTAAAAGGGAATATGAACTGGTCTGAAGCCCAAAAAGCCTTCTTGGAAGAGCTCAAGAAGGATTTTAAAAGTAAAATAAGAGAGGTGGAAGAAAAATTGGGAAAAGAAATGAGAGGTATGCAAGAGAGAGTCAATAGCTTGGAAAAGGACGGACAAAAATTAACTGTAGAAAACAAGTCTTTAAAAAAAATACAATTGGCCAACTGGAAAAAAAAAAAGTACACTGAAGAAAACAACTCCTTAAAAAGCAAAACTGGCCAAATGGAAATGGAAGCACAAAAACTCACTGAGGAGAACTCCTTAAAAAGTAAAATGGGCCAAATGGAAAAGGAGATACAAAATCTAATAGAAGAAAACAATTCATTAAAAATGAGAATTGGGCAAGTTAACTTCCAATTGCCCAATTCTAATTAAAAAAAAATAAAAATTAATTTTAATTGATTTCTTTTTATATCACCTACTTTCCCTAATGTATCCTTTTACCACTTAAAGAGTCATATCCAATAACAAAGAATAAAAAAGAGGGGGAAAAGTTTCAATAAAATTCACCAACAAATAGAAAAAATCTGATATAAAAAGTAGGGGTTCTTGGATGGAATCTGTAAATTTGCATATTATATATATACACATATGTATATGCACACACATATATTTAACTACATTTCAATGTTTCCTTTGTAATCCTATGTATTTTTATTGTATGCATTTTAAAATGTTATTCAGAGAAAGAGTCCATAGACTTCATCAGACTGTAGCCCAGGGCAAAAAATATATATAGAGAGAGAGTGTTCCCCAAACCTTTAGATGCCTACCTCTGCAAAGAAGTAGAGAGAACACCTCTTTTTCTAATTAAACATTTCCTGACTTTCACACTTTCTTTTGTAAAGGCCATAACCACAAATATGACACAGCCTACTCTTGGGTTACCAGCAAATTGGATTCTTTGGAGATTACAGGGCTGCAGGATTCCAACCATATAATACCAAGGAGGACAAACCTAATCCCTCTCCCACTTAACATCTCCCCGGGTCTGTTAAATGGATGGAATAATTATTCCAAAGTGCCTAGAGATCCTAGTTACATTTTCAGCCTCTTTCACATCTTGGAGTAATGAGGTCCCCAAGTTTCCTCTAAAAACAAGGAGGTATTTTTCCTGCTCCTGAGCCATGTCTCCTGACATCCAGCTTTGGCTCCCTGACCCCCTGCCCTCAGGGGGATCAAAGCAGAGCCTGTAACCCTAAAGCTGCTGAGGAGGCCAGAAGTTTCAGCACCTTTAGTATATTATCTATGAACATTTGGACACTCGATGCCCTTATTAGCTAACCTAAACCTTCAGTGTTCTCCCCCAGCCCCTAACCACATTCCCACCCCCATGCTTGAAGCAGATCACTTAAGCATACTTCTCAGAGGACATTGAACCCGTCCCACGTGAGCTCTGTCATCCTCCCTCCTTCATTCCTCAAATATTCTCGTAGTCCTCACCCACTCTCTCCTCCTTATTTTCTATTCAGAGGAAAAGGGTATCCTATTCCTTGCCAAGAATGATCTTACTGCCCAGGCCCTTCCTTGGTAGGGATCTTAGTCCCTTCTGCTTTCTTCAGGGCCTAGCCCCAACAATCATCTCTCTTTCTTCAATTTCTTTCTCCTATCTTATTCTCATCTGCTTACAACACACTAGAGTCTCCAAAAGCCTTCCCTTGACTCCTCCACCCCAACTAGGTACCACCTCATCTCTCTACTCATTTTCATCTCCAATCTTTTGGGAAAAGATGCCTACAACCAAAAGACATCCTCAACTAGAGAAACTAAGTGGTCTAATGAAGGTGAAGCAGGAAATGTATGCTGGATTTGGAGCTGAGGCCAGGCTTTGAGTGCTGGCTTTTCTACTTACTCTCTGTTAGACCCAGAACCAGCACTTAATGTCTCTGGGAACTCAGCTTCCTCATCTGTAAAATGAGGGAGATGGCCTCCATGTTGTTGTTATTGTTCAGTCATTTTTCAGTCCTGTCCAACTCTTCCTTGTGACCCCATTTGGGGTTTTCTTGGCAAAGATACTAGAGTGATTTGCCATTCCCTTCTCCAGTTCATTTTACAGATAGGGAAACTGAGGCAGAAAGGGCTATGTGACTTGCCCAGGGTCACACAGTTAGTAAGCATCTGAGGCCACATTTAAATGCAGGTTTTCCTGACTTCAGGACCAGTGCTTTATCCACTGTGTCACCTTGCTGCTCCAACCTCCATGACTTAGTTCTAAATTTATAATCCCATAAATGTTTTTAGATTTAATGCAAATCACTTAACCTGTTTGCCTCAGTTTCCTTAACTGTAAAATGGAAATAATAATAGCAACTACTTCACAGGGTTGTTGTGAGGATCAAATGAGATTATATTTGCAAAAAGCATTTATCATAATACATGGCACATAGTAGGCACCTCATAAATGATTATTACTTTCCCTTCTCTTAGAGGCATCATAAAATAGTTGATTTGGTGCTAGACTTATAGGAGGAAACCCAGAGTTCAAATCCCACCTCTCTCAGTGACCCTGAGCAAGTCACTTATCCTATCTGGACCTCCATTTCCTCATCAGTAAAATGGGGATAATAATACCTGTGGTACCTCCCCCAAAGGGTTGTTGTGAGGCTCAAATGGGACATGTAAGTAAAGGCTCTTTGCAAACCTGAAAATTGTATGTAAGTTGCTATTACCATGACGAACAAATTCTTTTCAAAAAGAAATGCAAACTAACAAAAACCAAATGAGAAAATGTTCCAAATTACCAATAATAAGAGAAATGCAAGTTAAGATAACTCAGAAGGTTTCACTTCTCCTCTAGCTAATTGAGAAGACAGAAATAGTTAATGCTGGAAGACCAGCACACTCAAACTCCATTGGTGGAGCTGCAAAGTGGTCCAACTGTTCTGGAAAACAATTTGGAACCAGGCTAGAAAAGTGAATAAATTACTCAAATTCATTGACCCACAGATATCACTCTTGGCATATGCCCCAAGTAGGTCAAAGATAGAGGGAATGGTCCCATACATGCCAAAACATTCCTTGCAGCCCTGACTGGGTAGCCATCTTCTCCAGCCCATTGCCCCCTCTAACTTCCCTACTCTCTCACTAATCTCCAGTGCTTCTCTACTGCCTACAAACATCCTCAAAACCCCCTCACTTGATCTATCTATTCTGCCAGCTACCGTTCCCTATCCCTCCTCCCTTTTGTGGCTAAGCTCCTTGGGAATGCCATCTTCTAGGGTGCTTTCACTTCCATTCCTCTCACTCTCTCCCTAACTCTTTGCAGTCTGCCCTCTGACCTCATTATTCAACTAAAACTGCTCTCTCCAAAGTTACTATCGATCTCAGTTGACAAATCTAATGGCTTCTTCCTCAAACCTTCTTGACCTCTCTGTAGCCTCTGACCCAATCAATCACCATTTTCTCTTTGATCTTTGATTTCCTCCAGGTGTTTGTGACATTGTTCTCTCTTGGTCCTTCTCTCACCCATGTAACGCCTCCTTCTCAAGTTTTCTTTGCTGGATCTTTATCCAGATCAATTGGATAACCCTGGGTGTCCCACAGGATTCTATCCTGGGCCCTCTTCTCTTCTCTTTCTACACTATTTCACTTGGTTTTAATTATCATTGTTATACAGATGGCTCTCGGATCGGCTTGTCCGGGTCTAACCTCTCTTAAGACCTCTAGTCTTGTATCTCCAACTGCCTATTGGCTATCTCAAACTAGATGTTCCATAGACACCTTCAACTCAACATGTCCAAACTGAACTCATTATTTTTCCCACTAAACTCTTTGCTCTTCCTAACTTTCCTAATGCTGCAAAGGAACCAGCATCCTCCCTGTCACCAGGATATGATGATACTAGGTATGATCCTCAACTCTTCACTCTCTCACCCCTTATATCCAATTAGCTGCTGAGTGATGGCATTTCTGTCTTCACATCTTTCATATATGCCCCCCTTTTCTCCTCTGACGCTGCCACCACCCTAGTGCATGGAGGTCCTCGACACCTCCCACCTGGACTATTACAGTAGCCAGCTGGTGAGTCGTCCTGCCTCAGGTCTTTCCCCACCTAAATCCATCCTTATTTGGCTGTCAAATCAATCTTACTAAATAGCAAGTCTAACCATATCACCCCACTCTCCTTCCCATTCAGTAAGTTCAGTGGCTCCCTACTACCTCTAGGACAAATATAAAATAAAAAATCCTCTGTTTGGCTTTCAAAGCCCTCCATGACCCACCCCTTTGTTCCTTTCCAGTCTTCTTACACCATGCTCCTCTCCACATACCCTATGATCCAAAGGCGTCAGATTCCTTGCTGTTCCTCGCTCAGGACGCTCCATCTCCAGAACCCCTAGTTTTCACTGCCTGTCTTCCATGCCTAAAATTCCCTCCCTTCTCATCTCCTCCTCCCACTTTCTCTGGCTTCCTTCAAGTTTCGGTTAAAGTCTTCTCTTCTGCAAGAAGCCTTTCCTAGGCCTCCTTAATCTTCATGCCTTCCTCCTTAGTCACCCCGCCCCCCATTTATCCTGCATATGTCTTCTTTGTAAGGAGTCGTTTGTATGTTGTCTCTACCAGGGGCCTATGAATTCCTTGAGAGCAGGGACTGTTGTTTTGCTTAACTGCATTTTGTTGTTGGGGAGGGTTCTCTGGAATTGATAGCGATATTTTTTTAAAAGGAAAATATATCAATAAAATGTTTTTTAAAAAGCTACCCACACCCATTGTGTGCTCTAAATACAGCCTTTCTCCTCAACCCTTTACAATCTGGCTTCTGTCCTCAGCACTTTACTGAAATTGCTCTCAATAAGATCACTGTTGACTAATGGCCAAATTCAATGGCCTTTTTTTGGAATCCTCACCCTCCTTGACCTTTCTTCATTCTCTGATATCCACCTCCTCCCTTGGCTTCAGATGCCACACTTTCCTGGTTCTCTTCCTATTTCCTATCTTCTGTCTCATCTTCTTCTCAAGCCCTTAATGAACCTTAGTTCTCTAAGGATGGGCCTGTCCTGTATTTCTCCTTTGACAATCTCTACTCATTCCCACAACTTCAACTCGCACCTCTATGAAGATATCTCCCAAACTTTTCTGATCTTTTAGCCCTGATCTCTCTTCTGAGCTTCACTCAGATCTAAGTCCCACCCCACAACCTGAATGCCCCATTGGCACCTCAAATTCCATGGGCAAGGCAGAGCTCATCTTTCCCCCAGACTTGTTCTTCCTCTTGATTTCGGTATTTCTGACTCTAACTGGCCTGGAGCAACTGGAGCTTGTCTCTGGAAGCTGATATAGGGAGGGCACACTTTCTCCCTGCAGTGACCATTACTCTCACCTTGCGGTCCTCTACCAATCCATGCCACTATATGAAGCACCCACAAAACACTGCCCCCTAGGGTCCTCTCATTACAGACCTCTTGGATTGGATGCTTTCCCTCTCCCCATCTACAACATCAGTCACACTGTCTTTCATATCCCCACTGCAATGACTTAACCTGTGCTGTAGAGTTTGTAAGCTTATTTTTTTTAATATTTAGCTGTATTTTGATGTACAGTTGGTACACTGAAAGGCATGGTAGAGGCCTTCATTATCACCCCCATGGATTATTTCAATAGCCTCTAAAAAAGAAGCCTTTCCACCTCTGCTCTTCCCTCACCCCCACTTCATTCTTCACATTACCATCATACCAATCTTCCATATACATGGATCTGTTCAAGTTTGTTGACGGAACTAAATATCACTCCATCACTCAAGAATCTTCAATAGCTCCCTATTGACCACCAACTAAAATCCAAACTTGACTGAGTAGTATTCAAGGCCCTCTATAGTCTGACCTGTCTTTTCAACCTTAATTGATAAGTATTATATCATTCAGCAAAACTGGACAAGTCTCAGCCCTATAGATATACAAAATCCTTCTTCCCCTTGGATAACTCCTAGGCCCAACCTTTAGACACAGCATAAGCTTAATAAATGTTGGGTGAATTGAGTTAATTTCATCCTTGCTTTCATGTCTGTATCACTGGGCAGTGTTGAGGTAGGATAGGTCTTTGCCCTACCTTAAGGAACCCAAATTTTACCCATTCCTCTTACTGTCCCTTACAGTTCCTTCCTAGAGTCCTGCTACAAAGTGGCCAAAAGGCAGAAGGCCTTGGGGCCATGCCCTGGCCATGCATCCTCAAAACCAAGGATGGCCCCTGTAGGTGAGTATCTCTGGGTGGAAGAAGAATATCTTATATGAGATCTCCTTGGGGTAGATTGGACAGGAGGCGAACTCAGCTTTCTGTAATCTGCTCAAACTAAGTTCCCCACCCCCCCCCTTAAAAAAATCTTTCCTTGGGACACATGGAATCATGAGGAGAAGCTAAAAACAAATTACTTCTCCCACCTATCAGCTTGGAGATCCCAATCCTGGCAGTTCCAGGGTAGAGACATTTTTCTGCCTAAGCAAGTAGTCTGGGAAACTTTCAGTCTGGTTTTCTAACCAGATGCTTTCCTGCCCCAAAGCCACCAGCAAATGGCAGAGAATATCCCACCCCCCACCCCCAATCTGATCCATAACTGGTTGGAGCCACTGCAGGGGACTGACTCTGAAGAATTCTCCAGAGCTCAAAGTATCTCTGGCTTTTACTCAGTGTTTTTCACTGTAGGATTCAAAGCCCCTACATAAGCTTTAGGGGCTGGAAAGACATTATTAGGTCTTGCCCTATCTCTGGATAGGACCTACCTAAATCAATCTATGGGGTACCTAAAGGGAAAGAAGATAAGGCAGCCCTAGCTTTTGGAGGGAAATGGAATCTGAAAACTTCAAAATTAATTTCTTGCCAGATCATTATGTGGGAACAACTGGCTAAAGGAGGGAAATGACTTGCTTTTTGGAGCTTATTCTCTTTGAATCTAAAGAGGCTGAATTTTTGCTTCCCTGGCTGAGACAGTAGAATGTCACTTCCTGCAGGAAGGAAGGGAGGGAGGGTGGAAAGGGGCCCTGGTCCAAGTCTAGGGGATACACAGGGCCTGTGGTTTCCTCACCCACTCTGGAATCAACCTCAGGCTGAAGTTCTCCAAAGCAATGTCCAAGCATGGCAGGCGGAGGAAGGCCTCTGCCTACAGCTAATAAAGCATTAGTCTAAGAGAGACTGTGTATGGAAGCCCTGACTAGGTTAGTGGAGGAACTCAGATCTAGCCTAGGCTCTCTTTTACAGATGAGGAAGCTAAGGCCCTGATGACGGTTGTGGCTCTGGCTAGCTCCCCTAAATGGGACTTCCTCATCTGTGATCCCCTGAGGCTGATGGTTTCCTATGATAACGATGACCCACAGGCTATGGCAGAACAAAGCAAGCTCCAGAAGTGCCAAAGCAGTAAAAGTTTTGAGTTGGCCCTGGAATGGACTGAAAGCCCTTTCATTCATTCAACAAACATTTATTAAGTTCCTACCATGTGCCAGGCACTGTGCTTGGCACTGGAGAGACTAAGGCAAAAATGAAACATCCCCCTTCACTCAAAGGATTTACATTCTTTTAGCTTTGCTAAGTTTGGAAATGTTCATCAGAGATGGCTGAAAGGTGATGACAGCTAAAATCCCAGCTTCTCCACCGTTTTCCCAAACCTCCTTAATGCTAATGCCTTCCTTCAGTGATCACTTCCAATTTATCCTGTATATATCCTGTTTGCACAAAGTTGTTTGTGTTTTGTCTCCCCTGTGAGTCCCTTGAGGGAAGAGAATGTCTTTTGCCTTTCTTTGTATCCCAGATGGTTAGCAGAGTGCCCAGTAAACAGTATGTGCTTAATAAATACTGTTAAGGCAAAATATAAAGAGAATCCAAGCCACGTCCTAAAAGGGACTCCAAAATGAAAACTTCAAGGAACTCTACAGCCCCAATCCAGGGATCACAGTTCAAAGAACAAATGCTTGTGGACTAAACTTGACCCCTCTGGCCATATTATCTCACATGGAATAAACAAGGGTCAGGACATCCACATGAGTAAAAGAAGTGCCTCCACTGATGAAATTTGGGATTCCTGAAGTATTTAAATTTGGCATGTCCCTCAGTAGAGAGGCATTCTGGCAGTACTAGATAGAGAGCTAACTGACATGGGTTCAAGTCTTAAATACACTGGCTTTTGCCCCTGGGCAAGACACCTCAACTCCAGTGCTCTGCCTAAGACCAGACACTGCAGAGCAGGTGCTGACCTGCATGGGGAGAGGGAGGTGCCTATTCCAAAGAAATCCCAGGTGCAGTCCCCTCCCCATTTCCTGTAACACAAGGTAGGATGGGGATTTCAGGCAAATGTCTTATTTTCCAGAGTCAGAGAGGGTAGTAAATGAGTGTTGTTCAGTTCTAACTCTCCCACAGCACAGTAAGCTAAGCAAGTGCTCAGGAAATATGTTTGTTAAGTCACACAGCCGGGGACTAAAACCAGTTCTCCTGACTCCCAAATTCAGAGTTCTCTTGCCCGACACCAGCTGTCCTCCCTCCCTAGTTAGTGACAGGAGTGAAAGCAGAGGAAGGCCCTTCAGCCTCATCAGGAGGTTGGGTGGGCTGGGGGTGGGAGATCCTCTTACCCACATCTCCTAAGTACCAGGCCTCTCCCTCATCCCCAAATTCCACATGGCCCCACCCTCAACCAGTGTGATGGAGGAGGAAACTCTTTCCCTGGCTTGCCTTTCCTCCCACCCCACCCCCACCCCTAATCCCAGGCCCCAGCTGAAAACCAGAGCCAACCCCAAGGCCCCAAACTCCCCCCTTTCTCTGGCAGGGGCGCCTTTCTCTTGGACACCCAGGCTGGCCCATGTATGACACTGGCACACTTGAGCCCATGCACAGCCAGATCCAGGAGTAGAAAGCTGCCGTCCACTGCCCCAGAAGCTGGGTTTGTCCTCTTTTTTTCCCCTGCTCTCCTGGGACAGCCCCAGAGAGGCAGAATGGGGGGGGAGGGATGTGGAAGATCTGATTAGGGATCAAGTGCTGTTTTACATAACACAGGCAGAGCCCGTTGGGGTGAGGCCAGGCCAAGCTGAGCTCTGGGCGGGGTCAGAGAAATAAAGGGGAAACTCTTTATAGAAATTCATTCATTGGGCAAACAGTTACTGAGCTGTGAGCAGATAAAATGCAATTTCTACACACTCTGGGACAATCACAGCTACCTCTCCCCTACCTCAACGGAGGATGACTAGATAATCCCCATAGTCCCAGCAGCGGAGTAGGGAAGGGGAGGGGACCCCGGTACGGCTCAGTCACAGAGTGATCTCTTCCCTACCCCCGTGGCCACAGTACCCTCCCAATTCAAGTAAATAAACAACTTAGACTGACCGGAAAAATCTAGGAATAATAAGAACACTATATTTAGAGTCTGAAGAGCTTCTTCATTCTGCCAGGTAATACTGCTGTGACTGCGGGCATGTCACTTTTCTTCTCTTGGGCCTCAGTTTCCTCATCCTTAAAATGGGGGCGAGGGGGCAGAACTGGAATGGAAGGATAGGATGATATATAAGGTTGCTTCCAGTTCTGAATCCTATGAGCCCATGACCTATTATTATATAAAGGACACTGTACTAGGCACCAGGAGACAAAGTTGTTTTTAAGATGGAGCCTGCTTTCAAGTGTACAATAGAATAGAAAGAAGAATATGTACACAAATAAAGATATTAAGCCCAAAAGAGAGGGTCAAGAAAAACATCAGTAGACATTTAAGGAGAGAGATTTCATTTTAGGGGGAGAGAAGAGTCAAGGAAGGGTTCTCAGAGGAGGTAGCCCCTGAGTTTAGCCCCTCACAAGGGCCTCTTTGGGGCTGGCATAGAGATACAGGAAACAAACTACATCATAGACCTCTCCTCCAAGCTATCTTCTGACCTGGCAGAAATCAACACAGGCTAAGCCAAGACCTGAGAGAGGGGAAAAACCTGGGGACTCAGAATGACCCATGGAGCTTCCTCCTGGCTCAAGGAGAATAAGAAAATATGCCCTACAGGTTATTGCCAGGGAGATCTTATAGGCTGAAAAAGGAGCCAGTTCACCAACGCCCCCCACCCCCCAAAAAAAACCCAAGAGCCACACACTAAATGCCCCCACCCTACAAAAACCCTGGCTACAGCCCAGAGCCCAGGCAGTGCTCCAATTCCTGCCAGTGTCTACAAAGAGGAAAGCGTAAGCGTGTGGATCACTCAGTACTCTGGGGGATGGGGGGGATGGTGGCGTGGAGGCACATTTCTCAGCTTACATCTTATA
>NW_020945121.1:0-30986 GCF_900497805.2 Vombatus ursinus | reverse complement strand
TGTGTGTGTGTGTGCGCGTGTGTGTGTGTGTGTGTGTGTGTGTGTGTGTCCCAGTGAGTGCTTAGAGATCCTCAGGGAGGTTCACTTTCATTTTAGGAAGTCCTCCATGACACAGCCTGCAGGCAGGGGGATAGGAGAGGTGACCTTACTCCAAGGGAGCATCTGATTAAATTCATTAAGAACAGCTCACATTTCTGTATCACTGTGTAAGCTTTTCTTGAGAAAGCACAAGTCCTATATAACCCATTTTACAAGGAGAAGTTAAATGACATCTCTAGTAGAAAAAGAACCACAGCAATAGCTCCCCTCTCCACTGCACTCAGTATTGGTGATAAGGCCAAGAGGTCTGTCAGGTGCAGCCAGGCAGTGGAAAACTGATCAATTCCCTTCTTCCCCTCCTCAGCCTACTTCTCCTGGCAAGTGATCACAGCAAGGAGGAGATTCAAGGTGGCACCCCCAGCCACCACTGGCCCCCCAGAGTTTGAGAGAGTCTTCCGAGCTCAGTAAGGACCTGCGATGTGTGCCCAGGGCCTTGGACAGGATCAGGGAAGATGTCCAAGAATCGTTCTGCGTCCCTGCTCTTCTGGCTCCTTAGCTGGGCTCAGAGGTGTTGAGCCTTAGGCCTGGCAGAGCTGGCTCATCCTGTCCCGGGATCTCTGTGTGCCTGGCCTTCAGGGTCCGAAGGAAGATGCATCGTAGAGCTATCTATGCCACTGTCCCCAGCCCCACCCCCTGACGTCTAGACACCCTGCCCTGACACACCCTGCTCAGGTGTAGAAAGAAGCCTTATCGTTGACCCTTCCCCCACCGTTACTTCTCAGCCCCAAGAGAAAGACCACCAAGGGTAAAAATTGGCAAAACAGGGGTAAAACAATGCCCCCAAGACTCTGGGCCCAGAACTTGTCCTTCTATGCCCTAAAAGCCTGTGCTTCCATCATCCCAGCTTCCCCTTTGCAAGGCGTGACAGCGCCTTCCTGAGTCCCCTTCACTTCCCCAGTAGAGACCTAGGGTGGGGAGAGGGGGTCTTGGGTGGGAGGTGAAAGGAGCGCTCAGCTCTGCCTCTCTGCGCCTTCCTTCTTTCCCCCTTCCCCCAACCTCCCACTCCAGGGCAAACTGCACAGAGTACTTCCCGCTGTTTCTGGCCGTCCTCTGGGTCGCTGGCATCTTCTTCCACCAAGGTATCAGGGCCTGGGGCACCGGGTGTAGACTGGGAGCCAAGCCCTCCCCCCATGCCGGCCCTCCCCCCATGCCGGCGCTCCCGCCACAGAAGGCCTTCCTGGTCACCAGGCGCTCCAGGGTGTGTGCCGCAGAGCCCGCAGGATGCTGCCGGCCACCCCATCGCTTTATGCATGAGGGCTCATGCCCGGGGCATGCTGCTGCGCGCCCCGCCCCCCACTCTCTTCCAGGGGCCTCAAAAGCTGTTACTCTTTCTCTGGAAAAGGTGTAGCAGCTGCCTGCGGCCTCCTCTACCTGGGTGCCCGGTACAGATACTTCCATGGCTACGCTGTGTCGGCCCAGGGGAGGTGAGCAGGGACTCGGGGCAGTGCGGGGGGGGGGGGAAGGGGCAAGGCTGGAGGGGACATTCTCTTGTTGATCTTCACCCCCTCAACCCCCACAGACTGGGCCCCCTGTACTTCGGTGCCCGGGTCCTCTGGCTGCTGGTAGCTCTGTCTGCACTGGGCCTGGCCTCCCACTTTCTTCCAGCCTCCCTGAAGACGCCCCTCCTGAGGAAGCTGCACTGGCTGGTTGTGATGGGGTAGAAAGTGGGGTGGGACCCCATGAGGGGTATGCCTCCAAGGGTATGTACCAAGATGGCTTGGGAGGTGCCAACCCCACCAGGGCTCAGGGGGTTCTGGTGACAGTGGCACTGTGGAGAAATACAAAGACCTGGGGTCCCTAGAGAGGGGGGGTGTGATGCAGACTCCCCCCAAGGTTTGAAACGGAATTAAACTTTTATTACAATTCACGTTTTATATAATTATATATCGACATACGTGAAAAAATCAAATGTATCCAATAATAAAAAACACAGCACATTAGAGTAGTATGATGCATTCCAGTGTACGGCCGCCTGAGCCCGGAGAGGCCCCCCGATTCCGCCAGCGCACAGCCAGGGGCCAGGGCCGGGCAGCACCTCAGGAAAGGCCTGTCCCCTGGGATCCCTGCCCCTCATCATGCCCAGCCAGGGGGGTCCAGGCACCCTGACCCCCAACTCCTTGGCCCCATTGTGAGGAAGGGATGAAGGGCTGTCCTCAGCTGTCCCAGGGCCCCATGTTTTTGGCCCAGCCAGGCCCAGCCCAGCCCAAGGAGATAGCACCAGCTCCCTAGGACTGGAGACCCCTGTGGGGCCTGCCCACATCAGGCTGGTGGGCAGAGTGGGGAATGTGGAGTGAAGGCCAAAGATGGCCTCAGGGCCATGGGGCTTGTCCTCTCCTCCAGGACCCCTCACTCCCACCAGCCCCATGTGTGCCTTGGGGCCCTCAGTTCCACTTTACCGTAGGCCTTGGAGGAAGGGCGGCCCCCTAGAGATCACCCTAGTCCTCCCCTTTGCCCCCAGGTCTGTCTTTGGTCCTGTCACCTCCAGATCTGGCACCCTGCTGGGCTCTGGAGCAAGGGCACAGGCTCCCCACAGGATGATGGGGGAGACACTGGGGCGGGATGGGGCTTTGCAGCCTGAAAACTCCGCTCCCTTCACCTTTCAATGCTTAGTCAGCCTTTTTCAGGAAAATCTGAAAGAACAGAGCAGGTAAGGGTCAGGTGTGCTACCTCAGAAGGACACAGGCCAACAGGCTCTTCAGTCTTGGTGATATCAGGTGGGACCCTCACCTCCCAAAGCCCACAACTTGTAGAGCAGAATGAGAGGGACAGCTTTCAAGGCCCTCTTACCTCACTCAGGATGACCCACACTGGGGAGTCGGTCTGGATTGACAACCGGACAGCTTCCAGGGGCCCGAAGGCTGGGTCTACCTCACCCTCAGCCACACCCTTGGAGAAGGAACCTGGAGGGATGGAGAGGCACCTCATAAATATCCTAAGACCCGCCCCCAACCCTACCCAGCCCCCTCAAAAGGGGCCCAGCTAAGGGCAGTGAGCAGAGAGAACCTGGCCCTAAAACGCAGATATCTAGCCCTTCCCCACAATAAAATGGATAATAATAGTGAGCATGTATATAGTAATGTAAGGTCTGTAAAGCACTTTACAAATATCTCATTTGATCCTCACAACCCTGGTGGGGGGGTAGGGTGTGCTTTCATTATTCCCATTTTACAGATGAGGAAACTGAGGCAGATAGCAGTAAAGTGACTTGCCCAGGGTCACACAGCTAAATATCTGAGTAAATATCTGAGGCTGGATTTGAATTCAGGTCCTTCTTATTCCAGGTCCAGTGCTCCATACACTGCTGTCTAAGTGAAACAGATGGGGTACTCACTATCCTTGAGTTTTTGCTCCTATACCCATCTTCCTGGCTTGGACCTACTCACCAATCTGGAGGTAGCCATCCGGGGTCCTGGGATACCTGAGTGCGGCCCCTCGGCCCTCCTGCAGGGCCTCCTTGTCCGACTGTAGGTTCTAGGGGGCAAAGGGCAAGAGCAGCTGGTCATCATGGATGGGTCGGGAGACAGGCAGGTGCAAAAGAAAGTGAGTCTGCTTTGGGTCCATTATCAAGTGACCCCTCCTACATGCCTTTGGGGCCAAGTTACTCACGTCAAAGGGCAGCACCTCCACCGTGGTGTTGAACAGCTTGTCCTGTGGGTGCTCAATGTTTCCACTTCGGAAGAAAAACCTGTTTGAAAGAGACTCACGTTGTTTGTAAAGCCAAAGGCACACACACAGAGATGGAGGTACAGAGAGACAGACACAGAGACAGACAGACAGACAGAGAAAGGGAGACAGACAGAGAGACAGAGGTACACAAAAAGACAGAGAGAGGCACAAAGAGACACAGAGAGAGGCAGAGACAGGGGAAAGCCTCTCTCTCCTAGCTCCCAGGCCAGTCTCATTACGACAGAGTCCAGGGTTCGGTTCCCGGTGGGGACAGAGGCTCAGTAAACGTGCCTGGAGATGATGGTGATGAATCCCTTCCCTAGGTTGGGGGTGGGGTGGGGGGCACTGACCGCTCGAGGCGCAGGGGCTGGAAGAATCTGAAGCGGATGAAGTCTCCAGCTATGGGCGTGAAGGCCCAGAAGAAGTCTTCTCGCAGATAGGCCTTCTCCAGGGTGAAATGCTGGTACGTCTTGAGGCTCGTGCTGACCTCGGCAGGGGGGTTCATGTGCTCCTTTCTCAGGGCGTGTTTACCAAAATCCTTGTCCTGGACACAAGCACAAGCATGGCGGGGGTGGGGGGGGTCGCAGGGAACGTGAGTCGTGCCAGACTCACAACTACCAAGAAGCTTCAGCACAGAAGGAACTCCCCGGGGCAGAGGTGGCAGGGGGTTAGGGCTCATCTCTCTAGGCCCGGCCACCCTGGCCACCTCCACCACTCTTGCCTAACAGCGTCCCTGAAGTGTCTGGAGAGGCTGGGGCCTCCTTGTGCCTAAGTGGACACCTCTCTGAAACTGCTGACCC
This sequence comes from Vombatus ursinus, assembly GCF_900497805.2. NCBI lineage: Eukaryota > Metazoa > Chordata > Mammalia > Diprotodontia > Vombatidae > Vombatus > Vombatus ursinus. The sequence continues at coordinate 26,421 of NW_020945121.1, read as the reverse complement.
CTTCTCCTTCAGAAACTCCGATACAGTTACAGCTCCCTACCGAAGAGGCTGGTCCTGAAGGCTCAGGGATGACCTCAAAGGGTCCTTTCAATCAACAAGCATTTATTCATCATCTACTCTGTGCTAGGCACTGCACTAGGTTCTGGGGAGACAGAGACAAAAGTAAGACCTTCCTCTTGCCCTCAAGGAGCTTACCATTATATGTACAGATGAGAAAACAACAGGATAGTTACAAAATACTCATATGGCAGGGGAGCACTACACACTGAGGGAATCAGGAAAAGTCTCCTGAAAGATGCCTGCCCATTCCCAGGCTTCTTTGGAGAGGTGTGGAATATTGTGTTACATATTTTTTTTTTGATGTTCTGATTGGTTTGACTAGATTTTTTTCCTTTTTTTGGAGACAACTGGGGTTAAGTGACTTGCCCAGGTTCACACAGCTAAGGTCAGATTTGAACTCGGGTCCTCCTGACTGGTGCTCTATCCACTGTACCACCTAGCTGCCCCTCATTTTTTAAATTTAAATTCTTTCCCTTTCTTGGGAAGGGAGAGGAGGGAGAATACAAATGGAGCCACAGAAGACATAAAGTTTGAGACTAGAGGTTCCAAGAAATAAAGGAGAGATGGATGTCCTAAATATGGGGAACAACCTATGCAAAAGTGTGGAGAGGAGAGATGGGATCTTCTGTATGCAGAACATCAAGTAGGCCTGTCCGGCATGAGCCAAACTCTGAGGAAGAAGTATGTATCATCAGTCTGAGGAGAGGGGCTGAACCTAGCCTGTGAAGGGCTTTGAATGCCAGAGAAAAGTGTCCTAGCTGTAATGAAGAGAACTTCCTGAACAAGAAGTGACATGGTCAGACTTGAGCTTTAGGAATATTAATATGGCAGCTGTGTGGAGGATGTATTAAAGAAGGAGGAGGCTCGATGAAGGGAGGCCAGGGCCATGTCGTTCTGGCAAGAGCCGATCTCAGGAGCTTGGGCACTGACTCACGCCACAGCTCACTTGGCCATGGTCCTGCTAACACCCGGGTGGCCATTCTCACCTGAGACTGCGTACTCATTCCTGGGCTCGTAACACCAGATCTGACAGAGACTGTCATGTTCACCTAGCCCTGGCTGTCCCCTTCAGTATAGCGCAGCTCATGCTCCTACCAGGGAAATGTCAGCACTTGCAATTCACTGCAGATGAACAGATACCAAGCTGCTATTCTGACCAGACAACAGCACATACAACCCCAGGCTGCTGCTGGGCCCAGCGGGTCGACATCCAAGAGGGGCTCAAGAATTCATGCAAAAGACTCAAAATGAGGTTTCATTCATCTGTCTCCCCTGTGAGGGCTCTGGACTGGGGACCACTGCTTTATACCCATTATTGAGTACTGATGCTCTCAAAAATATAGAATGTATCTCTGACCTATAAGCAGCTAGATGGTGAGGTGAATAGAGTACTGGACATAGAGTCAGGAAGACATGAGTTCAAATCCTGCCTCAGATCCTTATTAGCTGAGTGACCGTGGACAAGTCATTTAGCTGGTTTGCCTAAGTTTCCTCATTTCTAAAACGGAGATAATAACACCTACTTCCCGAAGTTGTCGTGAGGATGAAATGAGGTTTTGGTTTTTCACAAACCCTAAAGCACTATATAAGTGCTAGATGTTATGATGATGATGATGATGTTACAGGATCATAGTTAAGAGGTAGAAGGAATCTTAGAAGTTATCTAGCCCAACCCTCTCATTTTACCAATGGGGAAACAAAGGTACAGAGAGATGAATGACTTGCCCAACATAGTAAGCAGCTGAATCAAGATTTAAACCCCGATTCTCTCATTCTACATTCAGGTTTCAGATTTCTGAAGGGCTATAAACCCCCAGTACACATCTCAGGAGCAAAAGAGAGGAGGGCTCCTTCTGTAGCCATCCTGATCATTCCCAGAAGCAGCAGCGTAGCATTACGGGAAGAGCGCTGGTGCCAGAATTCCGCCTCTGTCACTCCCTTGCACTGCGACCACAAATGAGTCATTCACTTCTTGGGGCCTCAGTTTCCCGAGAAGGTCAGACTAGCTGACTTTTCAGCTCTAAATCTGTGTGATCCTGGGACCTTAACGCCTCAACGACACGTCTCCGGAGACTGCCCAGCTAACTCGCGCACCCAAATGAGCACCGGTTCCATCTCAAGCGGAACGATGGACTTAGATTTCCCAGGCATATAATTGTCGGCAGTCCTTTCCTCCCACGGCAACCAGATGAAGGCACAAAGGTCATATCATTTACATCTTCCCCCATAACCCCCTTCTTCACTTTGGTCTCAGATGAAGGGGTGGTCCCCATCTTTACCAAGTCCCAACCCCTCTACGTGTACCCGACCCCACTGCCTCCTGACTTTTCTAGTAATTTGCTCATACTAGCACCCCTACTCTCTCATTTTCAATCTCTCCCTGCCTATTGGCTCTTTCTACGCTGCCCACAGACACGCCCATGTCTCTTCCATCCTTAAAAAACTCTCACTTGACCTGACCTTCCCCATTAGCTATTGCCTCCTATCTCCTCTCCCCTCCATAGCTAAGCTCCTCCCCTGGCATCTCGTGGCCCAGTAAGGCCGGCCTGCTTGGAGTTCCTTGACCATGAAACCTCGATCTCCCACTCCCATTTCTGGCTCTGGAGCGGCAGTACTTCCCATTGGATTCTGGAAGTCCAGCAGACCTTTGACAGGGTCTAATCTATGACTGCCCAAATCCAGCGCTGCCTGTGGCCCAAATGACCATTTGCTGTGAACGCACAGTCTTGGTAAGAGACGGTCAAAAAAGATCCTCAGGCCTGTGTTCCTCTAAGCTAATGGCTGATGAGATTCTCTACCTCTCCTGGGGAATGGAGCTGCCACCCATCCAAGTGGCCTTGAAGCCTGGCACTGCTAGCTGAAGGACGACGTTCTGAGGGGCCAAATGGACCAGATGCAGAACCCACTACAAAGCGCAGAAAACCTAGCCACAGGGACCAAGTCTGGGGCTCTGTTCTTGGTCCTATTTGACTTTCATTGCCAGTAGACTCCACTCCAGCCAGTAGAATGCTGACAAGCCAGCATTTCGGGTAGTGCCCACCCTCTCCCACTTGCTATGCTATCATCCAACCATGGCACCCTAAGGCCCCGCAAGGCCCCTGTGTCATCCATCCTGCCCCTCATCTTGACCTCAGTTCTACAAAAGCTGCTAACAACTGCTGAGGACTTCTGACGGTCCCAGGAACAGCATGAGCGCCTAGGATGAGGAAAGGGAATAGCCCTGCTGTTCTCGACTGTGGTCCGACTTCTTATTGTGGGGGCCACATCTTAAGGACCCTGACACAGTGGACTACATCCGTGGGGGAGGAGGACTAGGATGCTGAGTGGACTAGAGACCGCGCTATACAAGGCTCTGGTGAAGAAAGTGAGGATCTTTAGCTTGGAAAAGAGAAGGCTTTAGCAGGAAAAGAGGATACCTATTTTCAGTATCCGAAGGGCTGTTGTAGACTTGTTCAGTCTAGTTGCAAAAGGCACAAAAAGTACCATTGGGAAGAAGCTGCAAAGTCAATTTTCAATTCAATAATGAATAAAAAAGGCCTAATGACTAGTACTGTCCCAAAATGGAATGCATACTCATGGGAGATAATGAGTTCCCCATCAACAGTGATCTTCAAATAGAAGCTGGATGGTCCCTTGGCAGGAGGTTGTAGGGGGATTCTTTGCTCAGGAATGAGGTAAATTAGAATTCAGAGGCATCAGACTCACAGCCCTCAAAGTGTTGCCCTAGCCAGATTAAAAAGCAATTGGGAAATGTTTAACAAAATACATAAAAATATAATATGATATAGATAATGTTAACTTGCAGTTTTCTAAGTCAACAGGGATCCATTTCTATTTGAGTTTGACATCCTCAGGACTGGATGACCTTCAGGGATGACGTGCTAACATTCATGACCAATTGTGAAACCCATGTGAGTGATTAAACCAGGAAGTGAGAGGAGAAATGGTCACCCAGACCTAGACACCGCCACCACCACCCTGCCCCCACCCCAAGACCACTACACTTAATCCCACTGTTCTTAAGAGGTTCCATCCCATATGTCAGCAAACTTGCGGCAGCTACGTAGAAAGTCTGGGGTTGAGGGCAATGGGTATTTTTTCCTCATTGTAAGCCAATGTAATGCCAGAAGCAGACTCAGTCACTCTCATTTCCCTTCTTGAAAAAAACTGGGGAAAGGTGTGTGGATGAGATCGATGAACCCCCTCTTGAAAGAATTCCTAGTCAGAGGGTCTGGATGGCCACCCTCTGGGCAGTCTTGAGGGACAGATAGGCAAGCCAATCTCAGCCCTTTGCTTTGCTTAAAAAAAATTATCAATACAATTTGTTGACACAACATACACTTCCCAACAAACACCCGAACATTACCCAGAAAAGTCAGTTTATCAATTATTAACACAAAGGAGTGAGGTGTCCTTTAACTGAGTGCTTTCCTGACACTGACCACTGTATCTGAGCCAAGGTTTGCTGCCTCTCCACATCAACTTTATTTATTTACATTGCCACTGTGCATATCCTCTAGTTCTACTTTCTTCATGTATGTGCATAACTTCATACCAGTCTTTCTCAGTTTCTCTGAATTCTTTATTTTCATTTTTCTTTAAGGCACAAAATATTCCACTACCTTCCATAATTTATTTATCCATATTCTTTAATCACTGTGCATATTTTTGGGGGGCTTTTTGTTATCACAAATTGTGCAGCCAGGATCTATTTGTACACATGGGTCTTTTCCTGCTGTCAGTAATTTCCTTGGTGTACATACATCCCTGGAAATGGAATCTCAGGGGCAAAGGGTATAAGCTTTTCTTGCATGTCTTCCAATTGCTTTCAAGAACAGGAAAAGCCTATTCACAGTTCCACCAGCAGAGAACGAGCCTGCCTGTCTCCCCGTGGTCTTTCCCACAATGCGGTTTCCCATCTCCGTTAGCCTGATGGGTGTTAGCATATGAGCTCAAAGTTGTTTTTCCTTTTCAGCTCCTTGTCCTGAATACCATACCTTGTTAGCTCAGCTAGTGCTCCTGGGTACTTGTGTCCACGTTCCTTTTCTCTCCTACCACCAGGAGTAGGACAGGCCCTGGACCTAGTACTTTTCCTGCGAGAGTTAACTGAAGATGACTGGGAAGGGTACAGACAACCAGGAGGTGCTCATGGCCCTTGCCAGACAGATGTCCCACGTGCAATGGGTCCAAAGGCAGGGACATGAGGGGGACTCTGCAATGCATGGATGGGGAAAGGGGCCAGCTTCAGCCCTGCCTAGCCCTGGCCCCAGGACTATTTATGTTATTCTTTCTTGAATCCCAGGAAAGATCTCAGGGACCAACTAGGCTAGCCCACTCATGCTATAGTTAGGGAAACTAAAATCCAGAGGGGAAGGCAATTGCCCAAGGTCACATAGCTATCCAGGATTAAAGACTGGATCTCCTGGGTCTTCTGACTCTACTATTTTCTCCTCTGGAGCCCGTGTTCAAAGTGGGCAAGAGACCATATTAGAAGGTAAGACACAAGATAAATGCTTGTTGAATGAATGAATCAATGAAGTGCCCTTGGCTTTCAGTGCTACGACCCTGAAGTCTCTGTAAGGAAATGTCCCCCTCTGACTTATGAATCTGGAAGGTTCACACAGCCAGCCTCTCCATCCTCTCTGCCACCAGGCTTAACCAGGCCTAGCCAGCTTAGGAGGTAGGTCTTCCCACCCCCATCTGCTCTCCCCTCTAATTTACTTCTCACACCACTGCCAGGTTAATCTTTCAAATAAATCTGGTCATGACGTTCTTCTAATTCGAAAATCTTCAGTGGCTCTCCATTGCTGACTGAGTCAAGTTCAGGATCCCCTTTACCTGGCATTCAAGGCCCCCACAACGTGGTGCCACCCTATCTTTTCAGCCTTATTGTACTCTATGTTCTGGTAAAACTGGACTACTTTCTGTCCCCTGCACACACTGGGTCTTCCTACCTCTAGGCCAAATGGATGGAATAAAGGGGTAGAGGGCAAGAGGCATCATGGAAGGAAGGCAGAGATGTACCTTGAGTTTCTGGATCTTCCCAGCCAGGGAGGAGTGGGTGCCCACATGCTGGAAAAGCGAGGGTTTGAAGCGGATCCGAAGATTGGCCTTCTGTCGATCACAGTGCTTCTGATCAGACAGAGAGGGAAAGTTAACCCCAGTCAGGAGAGGGAGTCAGAGAGATGGCGCAGACACAGAGACGGGCTGGGCTGGGTTGAGAGGGAGACAGAGATGGAAGGAGGGGCTGGATAAAAACAGAATAGACAGACATGGTGGTGGTGCTGGTGGTGGTGATGGTGGTAATGGTGGTAGTAGCAGTACTAGTAGTAGTAGTAACTGACATTTCTATAGAGATTTAAAGCTTATGAAACACCTTACACATATTATTGCATTTGACCCTCTCAACAGCTCTCTGAAGTAGGTTTAACAGGTATTATTGTCCCCATTTTTAAGACGAGAAAACTAAGTCTCTGCCTAGGCTCACACAGCTTGTCAATGTCAGAAGCAGGATCTGAAAGCCCCTGGTCTTCCTGACTCCCAGACCACAGTTCTATCCATTAAGCCAAACTGCCCCTTGAAAAGTACGGGGAGTAGGCTAGATATGTGGTTAAGCAGACCAAGGGGGGGTGATGAGGACAACAGGCCATGTGGACACACAGAGCAGCTGGCCAGCACATGGAATGAGCAAGTGGACAGACAGATAAGGCAGAGAGGGGCAGCTGGAAAGAAGAGGTGGCTGAGGAGGAGACAGACAGAGTAGGTGGACACACACATGGGAAAAACAGACAGAAAAGACAGATTAACAGGAAGGCAAGTTACACAGACAGACCAGGCAAACAGATCAATGGGGTGGGTGGACAGAACCGAAGGTTACTGCCAGCCACAGCAGAACACAGGTAATCCTCCAGCTGCCCCTCCCGGGTGGTTCTGTACACACTGGCCCCACCATTGGGGGTGAGCAATGTTTCCCACAGGTCAGTGCTTTGAGGAAACCTGACCCACTCTTGCTCCTGGGATGGCAAAGAGGCGTGGGAAAGTGCCAGCCTGGGTTTCTTCACCTTCCAATGTGACCCTTGATTTACCAAAGGCAGGGAACTGGCCCAGGCCCTGGGGCATGCATGTCTGCCCAGGCCCCCTGGTCCATGACTACTTAGGAATTCCGGAGAACGTATACTACCCAAGCCCTTTGCTAACATGCCTTGGCTCAGGGTTCACGTGGCAAGCATCAGTGGGGACTGTATTTTACAGAGATTAATTAGCCCAGGCCATGTTCCACCACGTAGGACAGCCTGGGCTACACGAACTCTTCTATAAAATGGGGATGATAACAGAGCCTATCTTCTAGGGATTGTTGTGAGAATCAAATGAGATAGCTTTTGTCAACTTTAAAGCGCCATGTGAATCCTAGGTGTTATGAAATCATGCCCACAGACAAGAGGATGGAGTTGGTGCCAAGCAGGCCTGCTCCCTGGCAGAGGGAAGGGTGTGCCCAATCTGCAGCCCCTCTTACTCACCGCATCCTTCTCGGGGTTGCAGACCTTCACCCACAGGATGTGGTCCAGAAGCCAGTCAATTGGCTTGTCCCGGTAGAACATGAGGATGAACTCCACGATCAGGCTCAGGTCCAGAGACTTGAACATCTTCCCTGAAGAGACACCAACAGTGCCTGAGCCGGGTGAGGGACAGAAAGGAGGCCAAGGTGCCTCCACCTCGCCCCGCAGACCAGGTCAAGGGGCAACAGGTGGAGTTACGGAGAGGCAAAACTCAAGGTTTGGGTAAAGAAAGACGTCCTAAGATGGTACTGATCTAAGAGCAGAACAGGCTGCCTCTGGAGGTCGTGGGCTCCTCTTCCCTGGAGCTCTTTGGGCAAAGGGTGAATGACCAATGGTTGGGAGCCTCTTAGGTAGGTAGGGTGGCCTCTGAAATGCCTTCCAATTGTGCAGTTCTGTGATCTGAAGGACCAAGTGTGGGGCTGGGCCGGGCAAGGTAGGGCTCAGGGCCATCTCCTCCTGATCACCTGTGCTGGGGTTCTGTGGAAAGAGGGGAATCTGTGGAAGGGGCTGGCACTAGGGGAGGGAAGGAATTCTAGAACTTACTATGTGCTAAGCACATTAAAATATTATCTCATTGGATCCTCATTACCTTATTATCTTATTATCTCTTATCTTATTATCTTATTATCCCTTATATTATATTGCTGTTCTTTAGTCATTCAGTGGTGTTAGACTCTTCCTGACCCTGTGAACCATAGCATTTCAATGCTGTCCCTGGAGTTTTCTTAGCAAAGATACTGGAGTAGTTTGCCATTTCCTTCTCCAGTAGATATTACACATTATATTATATTATTCCTTATCTCTTATTATTCTTACAGCTGAGGAAACTGAGGCAAACAGGCTAAGTGACTTGTCCAGAGTCACATAGCAGGTAAGTGTCTAAGGCCAGATTTAAAATCTGATCCTCCTGACTCTAGGCCCAACGCTCTATCCACTACACCAGCAGCTGCCTCTGCATTATCGTATACACACGTTGTCTCCCCTGGTAGAATGTAAGCACTTTGAGGACGGGGACTGTTTCATTTTTGTCCTTGTATCCCCAGCAGGCAGAACAGCGTCTGGTACATAGTAGGCAGTTAATTAATTGTTGGTGAGTCATTTTCAATTGTGTCTGACTCTATGTGACCCCTTTTGGGGTTTTCTTGGCAAAGATATTGGAGTGGTTTGCCATTTCCTTCTCCAGCTCGTTTTACAGATGAGGAAACTGAGACAAACAGGGTTAAGTGACTTATCACTCTGCTGTCCCTGTGTACTTTATTGTCTTACTAGGCTATAAGCTCCTGCATGTGAGCTTATAGACCTTGGTTGGCCCAGGACAAAGGTATGCCACACAAATATGTTGAACTTGTTATGTCTCCAAGGACAGTATTTGTGTGTTGATCCCCTGGGACTGTCTGTGGAGAGATGGGGTTTGACTGTCTTTCTGGGCAGGTCCAGGGACTTCATGTGAAACATGTAGCTGGGCACAGTAGAGAATCAGGAGCAAAGGATTACAGAGGTAGTGTTGGAAGCACTCAGAGGCCATTTAGACCAGCCTCTTCATTTATTAGAAAAGGAAACTGAGGCCCAAGGATGTTTAATGACTTGCCCAGCATGGAACAGATATAAATGACAGAGCTGAGATTTGAACTCAGGACCTCGGACTCCAAATATAGCCTTCTTTTCATTGCACTATGGAAATCAGGAGGAAGAAGAGGAAAGATGGAAAAAGGAAAAAGGAGGAAGAGGAAGAGCAGGCCTAGAGGAAAAGAAGAAAGGAGGAGGAGAAAGAGGAGGAGGCCACTCAGTCAACAGCCTTGGCATGGGTGAATGGGAGAAGCTGAGGACAGCGCTGTGGCAAGGTGAGCTAGGGCACAACAGGGCAGGGGGACGTGAGCTCATTACCAATGAAACCAAGCTGGGAGAATTCCAGAATCATCCACTCCTCCGAGGGTTGCTGTAGAGCAAAATTCTTCATGGTGCTCAGGTAGTTGGGTTTGGCCACAATGTCATCCTCCAACTGCCAGAAGGGAGGAGGGGGAGGTTCAGAAGCCGACCCCGCCCTCCGCCCCAGTGCCCTTCACCATGAGAGAGAATAAGGATGTATGTGTGTGGGTGGGGGGAAGTGGGGGATGTCAGGTTTCTCATTCCCTGACCCCTGGCTCTGCCCCCACCTTGCCCAGGGACCATACTGGGGTTCCCATGCTGCCTCCCCAGTGGCAGGCTAGAAACAAGGTCACTTTCCAACAGTACCATTCCCCAGAACCTGAGACCCTGTCCAGCATCTCCCCGGAATCACCTCCCCTCCACACTCAACCCCAAGTGGATACAAACAAGAAGTGAAAGTACTCCCCCTCCCCTGCCCTCCACCCAGCTCTCCCGGGCGCTGACCTGGACATAGTACATGCCCTTGGCCTGTGCGTACATCATCAAGAAACAGTAGTCCAGGTTCTGCTTGGTTCTCCACCTGGGCGAGAGTGATGTGGCCAGAAGGTCAGGGGCCTGGACCCTCACTACCAGCAGGGGCCAAACCTGTTCTGGGTAATCCCATGATGTGGGATCTGTGTCTTGGGTTTACCCCAAGGGAGAGGGGTGTCTGATTTGGGCTCAGGGTCAGCTCAGGTCCCTGCTGGGATCCCCAGCATGGACTTTATCCCCATGCTATGAATGGGGAAAAAGCAAGGCACATGCAGAGGAATGGTGGCGGGGGCCAAGTGCTTTGCACTGGTTACCTGACTCTTTCCTTGGGGTCTCCAAAGGACTCTCGGAGTCGGGAAAAGTCAGGATAAAAGTGTGGAGAAGGAGAGATGACTTCTAGGAGGCCAGAATGGATTTCAGTGGGGAACCTGGCGAGGGAATGAGGGACGGAGGCAGTGATCAGAGATCAGGAACTGAAAGGAAGCTCAGAGGCCTTCTGGTCCAGCCCCTTCATTTTACACATAAGGAAACTGAGCCCCAAGGAGGTTAGGTGACTTGCTCAAAGTCACACAAGTAGTAAGGGGCAACGGCAGGACTTGAACCCAGTTCCTCTGATTTCCTACTGTACTCCACTGAGAAGCAGGATGAGGATACAGTGATCAGGAAGGATCTCTGCTCTGTGTTCCCCCACCCAGATATTAATTATCACCCTGGCCCCAGAGAGGACGGGGGTCCTAGAGGGAAGAAGAGGCAGCAACTAGGGGATGGTGCCTCCTGGAAGAAGCTCTAGCTCAGTGTCAGCCTCAGCAGAGAGATGGGGAGCCTGGCAGACACCCCGTTACCTCCTCTCCCTCTCAGAAAAGCACCAGGAGTGCTGGGGTTCCCAGCCCCAAAGCGGGGAGGTGGTGGGCAAGTGCCCCCTGGTGGTGCCGGCTAAGACACAAGAGGGGAAGGATTCTTCCTCCAATATCCCTAATTTTATAAAAGTGAGCTACCTGTCCTGTGCAGAGGCAGCCAGAAACAAGGCTGGTACTTGTGGGCGGCCAGGGCATGAATGTGGGATAGGAGTATGGCAGGGGGTCATGAGGAGCTAAGCAGGAACAACAGGACTGCTTACCTATGCTAAATCAGAACCCCAAGTTGGGGTGCCTGGAGGGTGAAGCTAGACAGTTTCCTCTAAGTGGGCACTGAAGCTTTGGCCTGGCAGTAGGGAGCCCTGATCCTAAGGAAAGCCCTGCAGACAGGCTGGGCTCTATTCCCACTTCTACCACATTTCTAATGGAAAGGGAATCATAAAGGAGCAGACCCAGTTACCTGTGGACACCTTAAACCTTGGGCCTAGCCTTATTTACCTTTCAGAGGTTGCCAGGGTCAGGCAAGAAAGCTGATGTGAAAAGTACTTTGGAAAGGGAAGGAGGCTGTGCTATAATCACACCTTGAACAACAAAGGAGGGTTGTATGTGTGTGTGTGTGTGTGTGTGTGTGTTTGTGTGCACATACACAGGTGTGGAACACTGCATGCATTGTCAGATTTTTTTTAACGTATTTATTAATTTTGTTGATTTTTTTTCTTCCTCTTTTTCTTTTAAAAAATTATTTGTTATATAGGATGGATTTCTGGGAGCGGAAGAAATGCAGGGGGAAATTTAGGCAATGTAGAAACAGAAGATATCAATAAAAATCTATCCAAAAAAAGAAATGCTGGAACTCAAAATCTTATAAAAGTGAATGTTGAAAAAAAACAAAATAAAGATTTTTTTTAAAATGAAAAAAATAGTCAGTTGATTTTTTAAAATAAGGGTGATAGGGGCAGCTGGATGGCCCAGTGGGTAGAGCACCAGCCCTGGAGTCAGATCCTGAGTTCAAATCCAGTCTCAGACATTTGACACTTACTAGCTGTTTGACCCTGGGCAGGTCACTTAACCCTGACTGCCTCGCAAAAAATAAATAAAAATAAATAAGGGTGATATTTCTCCCTGAGGTTCATTTACCAAAATCATATTAATATTTTGGTGGGTTAGTAGTGGAATTCTTGAGTGTGAAACCTGGTCCATGAAAAGTCTAATATTATTGGAAGTTTGAATATTTCTCAAGTTATTTGACTGTATTTAACTAACTCTGAATATAAAACTTCTTAATAAGGACAAAAAAAAAGAAATGAAAATGAAGGAGAGAAGGATGGAGGGAAGCTAAGTCTGAGATGGCTCTAGTCCTCTCTCCTAGAGTCCTTAAGGTAAATCACACTTCCTTCCCTAGGTCCAGCCTAGTTCTGCAGTGGAGGGGGGTGGGGGGGAGACAAGGGACAAGAGTTGGGGGGAGGGGGGCAACCAATCAACATCAAGGTCATTTTGTGGCTGGGTCTTCTCTGACGCTCATGATTTTTTTTTCCCAAGGTATTTTTGAAAATTTCTATTTTTCAGTTGGCCAGACTTCTGTTGTTACAAACTCTTATCACCCAGTCTTCCTTTGTCTTGGTCCCTAAGGCCTGCTACAGAAACCTCAGGACAAGGTGTGCGCTCTTGACCTCACATTGGAGTCTGCCCCCAAGCTTGACTCCAGCCCAGCCCCAGGGGTCTCTACACAGCGCCAGAGTTGCAGCTGGAAGGGGCTGCGTTCTCAGAGCCCTGGGAAGGAAAAGAGAACCTGAGGGTCCCAGCCAGGGCTATCCCCTGTGGCCCTCCCCCAGCCCCAGGAGGACCAAGGGGTAGTCACTACTCACAAGGCTTTGATGTTCTCGGTCACCCCCATCGTGTACTGGGTATCTGTCTGTGGATGAAAACCGAGCAGTCTGAGTCCTACACCCTTCTCCCCCAATCTGTGGGACCCCCATAGTGCCTGGAAGAGCAGGCCACCCAGAACTACCAGTCTCATCAAGATAGGCGTCCTTCCTCCAACACTCCCTCCCCCCACCCTGCCACCCCGCACCCCCCCCCTTCCTACCAGCACAGAAATGCAGTTGCAAGAAATTTAAACTAAATTCTTAAATATCATTTGGGAAAGAACTGAGAAGCCAGGAATGGTCACTTCTACTGCATCATGGGATCAAAGATTTAGAGCTGGAAGGCACCTTAGAGGGTCAGACCCCCGATTTTTATAAAACCTAAGGCCCAGTATAAGTGACGTGCCCAAGGTCACATAGCATGCACATAGCATGGCTGGGATTGAAACTGGGTCTTCTGACTCCACGTCCAGTATCCTTGCCACTGTACCACGTCACCAGTCCACCTGGGGGTTGGCGCAGGCCTTTTAGAATCACGAGCAAGAGGAAGGATAAGGAAGGGAGAAGTACAGTGACTGCAAGCTTGGGGACAGATGCCAAAGAGGAAACACTGCATTTATTCCAGCCTCCTCGGTCAACAGGAAGGCTCTTCAAACATGAAAGGGTGGGACAAAGACATAAAGAGGGAACTGTGGCCTGCAGGAACCGAGGACGAAGGCCGTGAAAGGGGCTGCTTTATCTTTCACCTTTGTATCATCATGCCTGACACATAGTTGGTGTCTCATAAATACCTCAGACACTTAGTAGTTATGGGACCCTGGGTAAGTCACTCATCTGCCTGCCTCAGTTTCCTCAACTGTAATATGGGAATAATAACAACCCCTACCTCGAAGTGTTAATGTGATGGATCGAATGAGATAATAACTATAAAAAGTGCTTAGCACAGTGCCCGGCACATAGTAGGTGCTATATAAATGCTTATTCCTTTCCCTTCTCTCCCATCCAGTTGGCCAGATAACTGGCTGCCCCAGCTACTCTCAATAGTTCAAGATTCAGAGTTCAGAGAGAAAACACTCCAGGATCCCAAAAGAACTCAAAGATGACATCACTGAGCCCCATGACAAGCTCTCTGAGGAGACATGGGGAACTACTGTTTTCATTTTCAAAAGGAAGATGATGGTGACCTCTAGAAAGTACAGCCTCGTGAGCTTCATGTCATGCGCCCAACAAAATGGTAGAATGGAAAACTATGGTAATGGTTTGTGAGCACTCGGAAAGGGAAAGGGCATCACAAAGGAGCCGGCACAGACTCCTCCAAGAACAGATCATGCCAGGTCAATCTCATTCCCAATTTTTTTTTTTTACAGTTACTAGATCAAGGAAGTGCCATAAACAACATACGGCGGAACTTCAGCAAGCTACGTGACAAATGACTCTTATGCCATACCTCTGGACCAAACAGGGAAATGTTATAGGCTAGAGGACATTACAGTTGCATGGATGCCCAAATGGCTGAAAGACCAGACCCAAAGGTGATGGGACCTGCCCCTCTCCCTGGGGTCTCGGCTTTGGATTAATGGGTCAACCTGGAGGGAGGCCTCTAATAGCAGCTCCCACCCTGTCCAGCTCGACATCTCTACCAACGATTTGGACAAAGACAGAAACAGCAGGCTTCTCGAATTTATAGATGACATGAAGGCAGGAAATACAACTAATGCATCTGATGACAGAACTAGGGTGCAAAAAGATTTGGGTCATAACAACAGTCTAAAACCAAGAAAATTAAACCAGAGAGACAAATGTAAAGTCGGGCACCGTGGCTAAAAAAAAAAAATCTAATTGCACTGGTTCAGCATGGGGAGGACATGGCCAGATGGCAGTTCACATAAAAAGGACCTGGGGATGACTTTGAAAGGCTAGAACCCTGATCAACACAATAACCAACCATGATGCTATAGGACTAAAGACAAAGCATGCTCCCCACTTCCTGAAGAGAGGGCATGGACACAGGGTACAGGAATGAACATGACCAATATGGGAATTTATATTGCTTGACTATGCATATATTTGTTTTTCTTTTTTCCAATGGGAAGGCAAGGTGGGAGGGAGAGCAAATACAGAGTTGTTATCTGAAAAAAAATTAAATTAAAAAATTATTATTTTTTTAAAAAACAATAAAAAGGCTTTTTTTAGAAGGACCTAGGGATTTTAGCAACTACAAGCTCAATATGAGTTAACAGTGTGATTTACCAGCCAAAAAAAATAGCAAATTCAATTTTATCTTTTATTAAAAGCAGCAATCTAGTAGCCAGAAAAAGGGAGGTGGTTAGTCTCATTGTACTCTGCCCTGATCAGATCACATCTTGAGTCCTGTGCTTCAGTTTGGGGTACCACATTTCAAGAGGGACATTACAAAATGAGAGGGTCTCCAGAAGAGAGAAGTTAGGATGGGGAGGGAACTTAAGACCATGACTCATGACGGTCAGTTGAAGCTACTGGGAATGTTTAGCCTACGGAAGATCAAGGGGAAACATGAAAGCTAAAGGACTGTCACTTATTCATCCCAAGAAACATTTTTAAGCATGTATCATAAGGGTGATCCAAAGGTAAATGACATATGCTCCCTATAATGGAGGGAGGGATTAGAGAAGAGGATCAGACTTGTTCTGTGAGTCCCCAGAAAGCAAAAAATGAATGGTTGTTTCAGGGAAACCAATTTCAATTCAATCAAAGATCCTAAGACCTTTCTAACAATTAGTTATTTAACGATGGAATGGGCTGTCTTGTAAGCTAGTGAGCTTTCTATCATAAAAAGTATTCAAGTAGAGACAGGAGAACTTGTCAAAGGTGCTGTAGGCAAGATTCTTACAAGAGAACAGAGGTTAGACTAGGCATCCTCTAAGTTTTCTTCCAATTCCAAGGCTACAAAGAAGGGTAACATCACAAATCTAGAGACAGAAGGGCCCTCAGAAGGTTTCTAGTCCAACCCACTTATTTTACACAGAAGGAAACTGAGGCCCAGAGAGATTGAGTGAGTAGCTCAAAGACCCACTGGAGGACAACTTGAAGTCCTGGAGTGGAATCATCAACAGCTGGGTAGCACATGGCACTAAGGCTCTGGCCTCGAGGGTAGAACTGTCCATATGAAAAATGCCCATCACTCCCCAACACCACTCTGTGATCCAGTGATTCCCTAAAGCATGGTCGGGTCTGACCAGGTCACCCACCTATTCAGTAATCTCCAGTGGCTTCCTGTCACCTCTTGGATTAAATATAAAATCCTCTGTTTGGCATTCAGAGCCCTTTCCCACCTGGTTCCTCCAGTCTCCTTATACTTTACTCACTCTCCCTCCCCACAACCCCTTCTCTACATACTCTGGTCCAGGGACACCAGCCTCCTTGCTGTTCCTAGAACAAGACACACCATCTCCCCTGCCCAGAAGTCTCTCCCTCCTTATTTCCACCTCCTGGCTTCTATCAATCCCAGCTAAAATCCTACCTTCTTATCCTTCTTAATTCTAGTGCTGCCCTCCCTCTGTTACTGTGGCCAATTTATCCTGTATATAGTTTGACTGTTTGCATGCTGTCTCCCTCATTAGAGATTGTCTTCTTGTTTGTTTGTTTGGCCTTTCTTTGTACCCCCAGTACTTAGCACAGTGCCACAAATACATTGTTTCAGTCACGTCCCACTCTTTGTGACCCCATTTAGGGTTTTCTTGGCAGAGATACTGGAGTGTTTGGCCATTTCCTTCTCCAGCTCATTTTACAGATGAGGAAACTGAGGCAAACAGGGTTAAGTGACTTGCCCAGGGTCATACAGCTAGTAGGTGTCTGAGGCCAGCTTTGAACTCAGGAAGAGGAGTGTGCCTGACTCCAGGCACAACGCTCCATCCACCGCACCACCTGGCTGCCCTACCCTGGAACACAGCACGCCCTTGTTGCTGCTATCTGTCCTTTGTTTTCGAAGAGGACCAATGACATCACTGGGTGATGTCTTGACTTGCACATGAATCAGATTTAAGTGAGGCAAAGGTACACAAAGTAGTCAGCCTCACTCTCTCTTTCAGAGTCACTGACCTATGGCGGCAGGGCAGAAGTCAAGACAACTGGCAATGGCCCCGGATGCAGTGGACGACCCTGGCCTCCTCCATGCCTGACCAAGCTCTAAGCGCCCCACAGCACCTGCTTCAGCTGCCTTCGTGGCCATTTAAACAAATTGTGCCCATCCTCCCACTCCACGGGGACAAGTCTTCACATGCTGGGGTAGGCACCCCCTTAACTATCCAACGGGTCTGAAGCCTGTTACCCTCAACCTGGTTTAGCCCGTCTGCTGAGCTGGTTTTACCAGGGTGTGGCCACTGTGCATTTAACAGCTTCTTGGAGCCACAGGTGAGAGCTGGGTGAAAGGTAGATACCAAAGGTGCGTGAGCAGCCCTGAGAAGGGCTCAGTAAGCCCTCACACCATGGGTACTGGTCATCCCTGAACACACCATGCCCCAGAGGGAATCCTGGCCTGGGAAGATGTGAGTTCAAATGCTGCCTCTGACACCGACTAGCCATGTGACCCATGGCAAGTCACTGAACATCCCCTTAGGCCCTTATTAAATTAATTAATTAAATTAAATTACTGATCAATTGTGTCTACTAACCCAAGAAGTTATTAGATCTGGGGCCCAGGGCCTGTAGGAAGAAAAAGTCCTGTTTACTTGTCCTGGAGTAGGAAGAGAGGCTGAAGGTAAGGCTCCCAGTGCAGGAGCTCCTAGGCTGGGGCTGGGAGAATTGGAAAGGAGCCAGGCCCAAGGCCATGAACCCTCTCAGCCTCTGCCTATCACTGCAGATCTGGGGGCCTCGGGGTTATACAGACATGCCTGTGCACCCTCGGTAAATGCATGCGCACTCGCGCAGGATCACACAGACACACACAGACACACACAGACACACACACACACACACACACACACACACTCAGAAGTCTGCCCTCTCCCAAGGGCTTGGTCATACCGGGTTCCCCCTCACCTCAGCAATCAGCACCACAATGACTGTGTCCTCCTTCTCCTGGGTGCTAAGCTCCGAGATGAGCGAGTGCAGTGTGTCCGTCAGGTATGAGTGCACCTCCCGCCGAACACTCGGGATGCCCATCACAATGGACACTGCAGTGGCCCAGGGACCAAGGCTTAGGGGCTTCCCTAGCCCCTGGCCCCCGAGTGTTTTCCCCTTCCCACCCTGGCCCTGCCCAGTCCCTGGACCAGCACCTCTAGAAGTCCTTCTCTCCTTCTCCACCCAGTCTCCCTCTATTTGCCCCTCCCTGACCAACTACCTCCAGTGCGGCCCTGGCCCACGTGCAGGGCTGGCTGGAGGCTGCTTTCCTTGGACAGCAGGTGAGGCAGATGGTGGAAGACAGTAGGCAGGTGCATCACATGCTTGTGGGTGACGTTCCACAGCTTCAGCCTGGTGTCCTCTGGGATGGCCCAAGGGAAGGAAGGTGGCTCAGACATGGGGTCCTCAGTCCCACCTGAGTTCCTCAGCTCTTCCCAGGAGCCAAACCCCTGGTCCCCAACCACTCACCAGACAGGTGGCCCCACGTCCGGTTGCCGTCCACGTCTCGCAAGGCCTGTTTCTCTGACACGGCCCTCTTGATCTCATCCAGCACCAGGTTCAGCTCCTTGGAGCGCTTCAGGCTCTCTTGTTCTGCAGCGTGTAGGCGATCACGGAGGGCCAAGAACTCCCGCTGATACACCTCTGCAGATTCACCTGCCAGGCAGAGAAGACCCACAGGGTGTCAGGCAGTGACGGGAAGACCCACTGGGGGAGGGGCTTCCTGACTGCCCACTGGGATAGCACCGTCATGCCATGTGTTTCCACTCCCTCCCAACTGGAAAACTGGACCCCCACATCTGCAACCGTCCTAGACTCAATGAGGCCTTATTCAGCAACTAGTCCTGACCTCTCACACCTCCCAAGGCAGGCACTGGTGAACAATTCAATTCAATTCAATACAACAAGTATTTGTTAAACAACAGAGTAAAGTGTTTCCAGGACCTGGGTTCAAATCCCACCTCTGACATTTATCACCCACATGACCCTAGAACAAGTCAATTTCTCTGGGTCTCAATTTCTTCAATGTGTAAAATGATGGGTTGGATTAGAAAGCTTCTGAGGGCCCTTCCAGCTGCAGACCTACATCTTTACTTTTCTTTGTACCCCAATGCTTAGCATTGTGCCAGGCACATAGTAGGTACTTAATGAATGTTTACTGACTGACTATCCAAGCATCTACTACCCTGGTCTAGGTGCTGAGTACCAAGACAAGAATAAAACTCTTAAGTGTTTGATAATCTATTGGCAGAATATAGCCTTTACCCAAATAAGTATAGGATCAGGAGAGCTGACAACGGGGAGCTTTGGGGAAGGCTTTGGGGAAGCAATGGTACCTACTCAGAGACTTCAGGAACTCATTCTGGGCTTGTACAAAATCAGAGAGGTGGAAGGTTAAGTTTATAAAGGGAGCCGGTTGTAGTCAAGTTTGGCTGGAAAAAAGAATGTTTTAAAGGAAACAGTGTGAGGTGAGGACAGAGGCAGATAGTGAAGGGGCTCAAATGCTAGTCGGAGGAGGTCTGGTTTCCTCCCAGAGCCACCAAACGGTTGTGAGTAGAGGAACGGAAGGTCAAACCTTAGTTTCAGTACACTTATTTCTGCTCCTGAGCGGAGGACAGAGAAGATGGAGTGGAGGCAAGGAGAACAGCTGGGAGATTGTTACAACAGTCCAATAGAGAGGTGATAAGGGCTCAAACTGGAATGGTGGTCATGAGCTGAGAGAAGGGGCTACAGATGAAAGATGCCTGGAGTTAGAACTGAAAATAGCTTGGCAACCAACCGGCTACAGGAGAGTGAAGGAGAAACAAGTCAAAGATGTCTCTGGGGCTATTTATCAGGAGAGGCAACTGGTTCCCTCAACGGAAATGCCGAAGGTTGGAAGAAGGGCTGATCTGAGTTCTGCTTTGAACACATTAACAGAGCTTCACTAAGTATCTATTGGTTGATTTTCCAAGCTCAAAGAAGTCACTGACAATTTAATTCAATATACTACACAATTATTAGCTTATTACACAGACCACTGGATTTGAAGCTGGGAAGGGGCCTTGGAACACAGAATATTAAGAGTTAGAAGGGGCATAAGGACACAATGACAGAGCTGGAAAGGCCTTTAGAATGTGGAATAGAAGAGCAAGAAGGACCCTTAGAATATAGAATGTGAGGGCTGGAAGGGACCTTGGAACACAGATGGTTAGAACTAGATGGAACCTTGGATGTCACCTCATCCAGCCCCATAATTTTATAAATGAGGAAGCCAAGGCCAGAGAGAAGGGACTTCCCAAAGACCGCACATTAAGTTCAAGCATAATCAGGTCTCCAGTTCCACATCCATTCATCTTTCCATTACACCACATACTCTGATTTATTTTAGGTTTTTAAAAATTAGTTTTTTAACATTCACTTTTTTTAAAATTTTGAGTTCTAAATTCTCTCCCTCTTATTATATCTCTCTCCTCTCCAATTAATTTTAAAAGCTGCTTGATAAAATCAAATATTTCATATAGCAGTTCCAGGCGCCTATGTATGATCATTTTTTAAAGCATGCCATGAAATGTCCTAGTAATCTAATTTAATAAAAGCTTCACCTGACAAAAATGTTAACCTGGATATATGCACCTTGTAACACCACAGAGCATAGGCTTGAAGACTTTAGAACATTGGGAGTCTCTGAGAAGAACTTTTTTTTGAGAGAGTATGGTATAGTGAACAGTACACTGAACTTAGATTCAGGAAAAATTCAGTTCAAATCCTGGCTCAGACACTTAGTAACTGTGTGATCCTTAGCAAGTTACTTGACATCTCTGTGCCTCAGTTTCCTCATCTGTAAAATGAGGGGGTTGGACTCAAAGGCCTCCAAAGTCCTTCATAAGTTCTATTTTACATAGCTACTAAAAGAAAAAAATTCCCGCCCCCCTTGGTTGTGGAAAGAAATCACTAGCTTTCCCAGCATTTCCTAAAGGCATTCCTCTATTCTAAAAAACCATTGCTGGGGTCTCCAGGGTGCTGCAGCTCGGCCCCTCCCTTCCTCAGGCCAAGGGGCTTATGTTCATGCTGGCCTCTGCCCAGCTTAAGTTTTCCCTCTGCCTAGGCAGCCTGAGCTAGGCAGCATTTTAATTAGAAATGATGATTGTGAGTATTCTACCTAGCACTGCGGAACAGGCAGGGCGGATGCTAGCCTTGGACCAGGATTCAAATGCTACACCTGACAATTATTAGCTGTTTGACACATTCCTCTAACACCTAGCAGCTGAGAGAGCCGCAGGGGGCTGGCCGGCTGTCTGCAGAAGCTAGCTAAGTCTCAATTTCCTCATCAGTAAAGTGGGGGTGTTAATACCTGCGGTACTCACTGCAGAGCTGTTGGGAGGCTCAAACAAGATAGGTCAAGTATTTCATGAACTTTACAATGCTAGGTTAATTTTCTCATTATTTGGCTTTTAAGGCCCGTCACAACCTGGCTCCAGCCCATCTTCCCAGACTGACTTCACATTATTCCTCTTCATACGCTCTATGATCCAGCCAAATTGGCCAGCAAGCTGTTCCCTATTTCCCAAATCCATGCCTTTGCACAGATGGTCCCCCACTTAATGAGTCAATAAACATTTATGAATCGCCTACTATGTGCCAGGCACTGTGCTAAGCACTGGGGATCGATGAAAGGCAAAAAGCAGTCCACCTCTCAAGGAGCACCACCTAACTGGGGAGACAATGTGCACTATGGACAAATGAGCTATACAGCATATAGGATTAATTGGAAATGATCAACAGAGTTAAATCAGGAGGCATTAAGGGAGATCTGGAAA
Source organism: Vombatus ursinus (assembly GCF_900497805.2). Taxonomy (NCBI): domain Eukaryota; kingdom Metazoa; phylum Chordata; class Mammalia; order Diprotodontia; family Vombatidae; genus Vombatus; species Vombatus ursinus. The sequence continues at coordinate 4,795 of NW_020945121.1, read as the reverse complement.
GGCTTCCTGTGGGAAATGGGATTTTAGCTGGGACTTGAGGAAAGCCAGGAGGTGGAGATGAGGACAGAGAGCAAGGTCTGACATGGGGTGGGGTACCGCCAGAGAAACTCCCCAGAGTCAGGAGATAAGTGTCTGGTTCGAGGAAGAGCAAAAAGGCCAGAGGATTTTATATTTGATTCTGGAGGTGACAGAGAATCACTGCAGTTTATTGAGTGTTTACACTGACATGGACAAATGTGCACTTTAGGAAGATGGGCTTGACAGCTGATTCGGTAGTCAAGATAAGAGCTGGCATTTATCGGGCTGGGTGGGGTAGTGGATTGAGTGCCGGGCCTGCTGTGAGGAATGGAATGGAGTGGGAGTGGGGGGGACACTTGAGGCTGGAAGACCCACTGCACGAAACCCTCCCTCCTCAATCCTAGGCTTCCTTTAAAGTCCAAGTCAAGAGCTCCATCTTACAGGAAGCCTAGCCTTATTCCCCTCCCCCCCTGCCCCCCCTCCCCTCGCCAGTCGTGGGAGGCCTCCCTCTCCCCAAAACTATTCTGCAGATATTTTGTATTTAATTTTCTTTGTATAAGTTGTTTCTCTACTAGATTGTGAGCTCCTAGGAGGCAGGCTATGTTCTTGTCTTTCTTTGTAGTAAGAATAGTAAACACACAGTAAACACTGAAGAAATGCCTGTTGACTCCCCTCCCCCCATCACACTATCCCCAACCCCTACCCCCAGCCAGGCCCAGTAGAATGTAAGCTCCTTGAGGGCAGGGAGGGACGTTTCATTTCTGTCTCTGTGTCCTCAGTGCCTAGCACAGCGTCCATCTTATAGTCAGCACTTAATAAATGCCTGTTGAATTAATGATTATTATTATTATTAGCTCCACTGTGTTCTGTGGTCACCCAAGATGAATCACGACGCAGTGTTGTTTTCACTTAAGAGGATGAGTAGCAGGGGCCAGTGGGAGGGGGCAGAAAGAGGTGGGGAGTGGGCAACTGCAAGAAAAAGTGTGACTGAGTGTGACAGTGGGTGTGGGTGTGATTTCTTCATATTACCAAATGACAAAGCTTTCCCAGCCTTGATTTTCTCACCTATAAACTAGGAATAAGGGTATCTATTGAGAAGCAATGTTGCTCCATGGAAAAGGTGGTCCTAAAGAATAAAGAAAAGAGGGATAGCAAACAATGTGGTACTTGAAATCAGAAAGACTTAGGTTCAAATCCCACCTTTGACAGTTATTAGCTGTGTGACCACTTAACCTGAGACTCATTTTTCTCATCTGTAAAATGGGGAAAACAAAACCTGTAGTACCCATATCACACTGATACTTTGGAGATCAAATAAAACAATGTTTGAGAAACACTCTGGGGAATTTTTAAACACTTAAGTGTTGTGGCTGTTGGGATGCAGGGGAGGGAGGACAGAGGAAAGGGTAGTCCAAATCAAGAAATTCATCTTTAAGTTATAACATGCTGGTGGGGAAGGGAGCACAGAAGGAGATTCTGGTGGAGTATTATGCACCTCAACAGATGTTCTGAGGGTCAAATGAAACAACATGGGTCAAGTGCTGTTCTTGTTGAGTCATTTTTGTCATGTCTGACTCTTTGTTTCTGTTTTTTTTGGCAAAACTACTAGAATAGTTTGCCATTTCCTTCTCCAGCTCATTTTACAGATCAGGAAACTGAGGCAGACAGGGTTAAGTGACTTGCCCAGGGCTGCACAGCTAGTAAGAGTCTGAGGCTAGATCTGAACTCAGGTCTTCCTGACTCCAGGCCTCACACTCAATCCACTGTACCACTTAGCCTAAAAATGCCAGCTCTTATCACGACTACTGAAGCAAAACAGAAGGTTGACCTTTCCAAAGGGCAGTTCTGGGGTCCCCGAAGTTGCCCCCACACTACTCCCTCCTCCCTAAGAGATCCTCAGCACCTGGGACCCAAAGCTTGCACTAATTAGCCACAAAGGTCTGGAGAAGTAGGATTTTTCAGGCTTAAACTAGTGTGAAATGCATCTCCACTGTTTTGTTGGTGAGGTGGGGACTATGGGTATGGGATGTTGTACACATTACCAGACTTAACTGGAGGGTAGCAAAGAGGTATAATGGGAAGAATACCTGATTCTGGGTCAGAACCTGGATTCAAATCCTGACTCTGCCTCTTATTTACTACATTTGTGACCTTGGGTCTCAGTTTCCTCATTTGTAAAGCGAAGGCAGGGAACCAGATGGTTTCTCAGAGTCCTTTCCTCCTTTAAATCTATGATCCTATGATATACTGGTTAGTTTTATCTTTTTTTTTTTTAATTAAAAAGGAAGCTGCACAGGAGGGAAGTGCCCAGAAATTACTATAGCTGTAAAAAAAATTAAAATTAGAAATTAAATTAATGTGGTAAAAGGTAGAAGAGAAGGTAGAAAGAAGTTGCTGTAGATCCCTAGCTCTGAGGACCAGATTTTACAAGGGGGTGGACAAGGAAGGGGACTTCACAGGAAACATTAACAGAGGGAGGGTCTTAAGGGAAAATGTGCTGATCCCAGCCAACCTCTCTGAACATCCTGTTTTGCTGCATCTGCTGAATGTTTTTATTTCTCATTTTAGGGGACTAAGCAATAAAAATTCCTTTTTTTAGCCTGAGCTTGGACAAGCAGATGGGAGGAACTTTTAAACAATGACAGCTAAAATTAATATAGCAGTCTAAGGCTTAAAAACATACATTCCTTTTATCTTCCCAACATCACTATGAAATAGGTGCTACTATCCCCATTGTACTGATGAGAACTGAGGCTGAGTGAAGTTATATAACTTGACCAGAGTCACACAGCTAGTCAGTACCTGAAGCAAATCGCAAATTCAGATCCTCCTTAGTCCAAATTCAGCACTACCTAGCTGCCTGTCTTTTTTCTAGAGGTGATGCAACGGACAGAATGCTGGGCCTGAAGTCAGGAAGACTCTTCCTTGTGAGTTCAAGTCTGGCCTTGGACACTTTCTAGCTGTGTGACCCTGGGAAAGTCACTTAACCCTGTTTGCCTCAATTTCCCCATCTGTAAAATGAGCTACAGAAGGAAATGGCACACCACTCCAGCGTCTTTGCCAAGAAAACCCCAAATGGGGTCACTAAGAGTTAGACACAATCAAAATGATTCAACAGTTTTTTTCTACAGGCATGACTGCCTTTTTGCCAGGAACCTCTTGACCCCCAAAGAAAGCAGACCTGACAGTGGACAGAGCACCAGCTCTTAAGTCAGGAGGACCTGAGCTCAAATCCGGCCTCAGAGTAAACATTTGACATTTACTAGCTGTGTGACCCTGGGCAAGTCACTTAACCCCAATCGCCTTTTTAGGGAAAAAAAAAAAAAGGAAAAAAAAAGAAAGCAGACCTGAGGCCTACCCAAGAAAAGATTAGTCCAGTGACTAGGTTGAGTCTGGAAGCCACAGTAAGATGGGCCCCCTACCCCAGGCTGGGTTTTAATCTTCCTTTTCCCTTGGATAAGGTGCTTGCGTGAGGGTATGGATTTAAGGCGGCATCATGCCTCTCAGGCCAGTGAGTGTCCCCAAAGAAAAGGGGACCAGAGCTGGTGACACATCTCAGGCATTCACAGGGGGAGAAAAGATGGGGAAGTGACTCTAACTCCTCCTCGACCTGCCCAACTCTGAACAATTTCCTGGGTCCATCCCTCTAGCCAACGCAGAGGAGGCCACCATGGGCTGGCTCAGGCATCTGAGCAAACAATGCCAAGGTCATAGAGTCAATTTCCCTTGGCTAGTCAACCTTTGTGTTCTACAGTCACAGAATGAGGCCTGAGCTTCTGACCCTGTTAACAAAGGCTGTAGAGGAGAACACAATCATAACCATAGCCCCCAGATCCCACATACTGGGCCAGGGTAAACCCAGTGACTGTTGAAGGAGCCCTCTTTGCCATTTCCTCTCTCCGAGGTCACCAATGACCTCTTAATAGATAAATCCAATGGCCTTCACTCCATCCTCATCCTTCTTGACCTTTTCAATCCTCCCTCTTCCCTGAGGTTCGTGGCTCTCTTCCTACCTTCTCAGTCACCTTTGTAGGATCTTCATCTGTGTTCCCCCCCACCATGTGCTCTGTATTGGTGCCAATCCTCTTTTGATACTCAGTTTCCTTGATTTCAACAGTACCCAATGATTTAACTATTATCTCTATGCAGGCAACTCCCAGATCCAAGCATCCAAGTCCTCCTTTTTCTCCTGAGCTGCAATCCCACATCAACTGCCTGCCGGTCACCTCCAGATGTCTCCAATTCAACATGTCCACAACACAACTTACTGTCTTTCCCCACCAAAGCCCACTGCTCTTAATTGCTTCCCTGACTATCAAAAGCCCCAACATCCTTCCATCACCCTGGTTCACAACCTCAGACTCATTCTCCATTCTGTACTCTCCTCCTCACCATCCTTATCCACAATCAGTTGTGAAGCCTTTTGAATTTGATGTTTATCTCTGTCACATCTGTCCCCTTCTTCATTCAGCCACCAACTACAGCGAACCCTCATCACCTCTCTCCCCAAGACTATCACAATAGCCTCCTAAATGGTTTCCCTGCCTCTTCTCACCCTCTCCCACCCATTCCACAAACAAGGGCCAAATTTATCTTGAAGTACAGGTCTGATTACAATGGGCATTCTCAAGAAGCTTCAGTGACTCCCTATCCTCCTTCCTAGAGGACAATGCAACTTCTCTCTCTCTCTGTCTCCGTCTTCTCTTCTCCTCTCTCTCTCCTCCCTCCTTTCTCTTTTCTTCTCCTCTCTTCTCTCTTCCTCTCTTCTCTTCTCTCC
>NW_020945120.1:0-30992 GCF_900497805.2 Vombatus ursinus | reverse complement strand
TGTGTGTGTGTGTGCGCGTGTGTGTGTGTGTGTGTGTGTGTGTGTGTCCCAGTGAGTGCTTAGAGATCCTCAGGGAGGTTCACTTTCATTTTAGGAAGTCCTCCATGACACAGCCTGCAGGCAGGGGGATAGGAGAGGTGACCTTACTCCAAGGGAGCATCTGATTAAATTCATTAAGAACAGCTCACATTTCTGTATCACTGTGTAAGCTTTTCTTGAGAAAGCACAAGTCCTATATAACCCATTTTACAAGGAGAAGTTAAATGACATCTCTAGTAGAAAAAGAACCACAGCAATAGCTCCCCTCTCCACTGCACTCAGTATTGGTGATAAGGCCAAGAGGTCTGTCAGGTGCAGCCAGGCAGTGGAAAACTGATCAATTCCCTTCTTCCCCTCCTCAGCCTACTTCTCCTGGCAAGTGATCACAGCAAGGAGGAGATTCAAGGTGGCACCCCCAGCCACCACTGGCCCCCCAGAGTTTGAGAGAGTCTTCCGAGCTCAGTAAGGACCTGCGATGTGTGCCCAGGGCCTTGGACAGGATCAGGGAAGATGTCCAAGAATCGTTCTGCGTCCCTGCTCTTCTGGCTCCTTAGCTGGGCTCAGAGGTGTTGAGCCTTAGGCCTGGCAGAGCTGGCTCATCCTGTCCCGGGATCTCTGTGTGCCTGGCCTTCAGGGTCCGAAGGAAGATGCATCGTAGAGCTATCTATGCCACTGTCCCCAGCCCCACCCCCTGACGTCTAGACACCCTGCCCTGACACACCCTGCTCAGGTGTAGAAAGAAGCCTTATCGTTGACCCTTCCCCCACCGTTACTTCTCAGCCCCAAGAGAAAGACCACCAAGGGTAAAAATTGGCAAAACAGGGGTAAAACAATGCCCCCAAGACTCTGGGCCCAGAACTTGTCCTTCTATGCCCTAAAAGCCTGTGCTTCCATCATCCCAGCTTCCCCTTTGCAAGGCGTGACAGCGCCTTCCTGAGTCCCCTTCACTTCCCCAGTAGAGACCTAGGGTGGGGAGAGGGGGTCTTGGGTGGGAGGTGAAAGGAGCGCTCAGCTCTGCCTCTCTGCGCCTTCCTTCTTTCCCCCTTCCCCCAACCTCCCACTCCAGGGCAAACTGCACAGAGTACTTCCCGCTGTTTCTGGCCGTCCTCTGGGTCGCTGGCATCTTCTTCCACCAAGGTATCAGGGCCTGGGGCACCGGGTGTAGACTGGGAGCCAAGCCCTCCCCCCATGCCGGCCCTCCCCCCATGCCGGCGCTCCCGCCACAGAAGGCCTTCCTGGTCACCAGGCGCTCCAGGGTGTGTGCCGCAGAGCCCGCAGGATGCTGCCGGCCACCCCATCGCTTTATGCATGAGGGCTCATGCCCGGGGCATGCTGCTGCGCGCCCCGCCCCCCACTCTCTTCCAGGGGCCTCAAAAGCTGTTACTCTTTCTCTGGAAAAGGTGTAGCAGCTGCCTGCGGCCTCCTCTACCTGGGTGCCCGGTACAGATACTTCCATGGCTACGCTGTGTCGGCCCAGGGGAGGTGAGCAGGGACTCGGGGCAGTGCGGGGGGGGGGGGAAGGGGCAAGGCTGGAGGGGACATTCTCTTGTTGATCTTCACCCCCTCAACCCCCACAGACTGGGCCCCCTGTACTTCGGTGCCCGGGTCCTCTGGCTGCTGGTAGCTCTGTCTGCACTGGGCCTGGCCTCCCACTTTCTTCCAGCCTCCCTGAAGACGCCCCTCCTGAGGAAGCTGCACTGGCTGGTTGTGATGGGGTAGAAAGTGGGGTGGGACCCCATGAGGGGTATGCCTCCAAGGGTATGTACCAAGATGGCTTGGGAGGTGCCAACCCCACCAGGGCTCAGGGGGTTCTGGTGACAGTGGCACTGTGGAGAAATACAAAGACCTGGGGTCCCTAGAGAGGGGGGGGTGTGATGCAGACTCCCCCCAAGGTTTGAAACGGAATTAAACTTTTATTACAATTCACGTTTTATATAATTATATATCGACATACGTGAAAAAATCAAATGTATCCAATAATAAAAAACACAGCACATTAGAGTAGTATGATGCATTCCAGTGTACGGCCGCCTGAGCCCGGAGAGGCCCCCCCGATTCCGCCAGCGCACAGCCAGGGGCCAGGGCCGGGCAGCACCTCAGGAAAGGCCTGTCCCCTGGGATCCCTGCCCCTCATCATGCCCAGCCAGGGGGGTCCAGGCACCCTGACCCCCAACTCCTTGGCCCCATTGTGAGGAAGGGATGAAGGGCTGTCCTCAGCTGTCCCAGGGCCCCATGTTTTTGGCCCAGCCAGGCCCAGCCCAGCCCAAGGAGATAGCACCAGCTCCCTAGGACTGGAGACCCCTGTGGGGCCTGCCCACATCAGGCTGGTGGGCAGAGTGGGGAATGTGGAGTGAAGGCCAAAGATGGCCTCAGGGCCATGGGGCTTGTCCTCTCCTCCAGGACCCCTCACTCCCACCAGCCCCATGTGTGCCTTGGGGCCCTCAGTTCCACTTTACCGTAGGCCTTGGAGGAAGGGCGGCCCCCTAGAGATCACCCTAGTCCTCCCCTTTGCCCCCAGGTCTGTCTTTGGTCCTGTCACCTCCAGATCTGGCACCCTGCTGGGCTCTGGAGCAAGGGCACAGGCTCCCCACAGGATGATGGGGGAGACACTGGGGCGGGATGGGGCTTTGCAGCCTGAAAACTCCGCTCCCTTCACCTTTCAATGCTTAGTCAGCCTTTTTCAGGAAAATCTGAAAGAACAGAGCAGGTAAGGGTCAGGTGTGCTACCTCAGAAGGACACAGGCCAACAGGCTCTTCAGTCTTGGTGATATCAGGTGGGACCCTCACCTCCCAAAGCCCACAACTTGTAGAGCAGAATGAGAGGGACAGCTTTCAAGGCCCTCTTACCTCACTCAGGATGACCCACACTGGGGAGTCGGTCTGGATTGACAACCGGACAGCTTCCAGGGGCCCGAAGGCTGGGTCTACCTCACCCTCAGCCACACCCTTGGAGAAGGAACCTGGAGGGATGGAGAGGCACCTCATAAATATCCTAAGACCCGCCCCCAACCCTACCCAGCCCCCTCAAAAGGGGCCCAGCTAAGGGCAGTGAGCAGAGAGAACCTGGCCCTAAAACGCAGATATCTAGCCCTTCCCCACAATAAAATGGATAATAATAGTGAGCATGTATATAGTAATGTAAGGTCTGTAAAGCACTTTACAAATATCTCATTTGATCCTCACAACCCTGGTGGGGGGGGTAGGGTGTGCTTTCATTATTCCCATTTTACAGATGAGGAAACTGAGGCAGATAGCAGTAAAGTGACTTGCCCAGGGTCACACAGCTAAATATCTGAGTAAATATCTGAGGCTGGATTTGAATTCAGGTCCTTCTTATTCCAGGTCCAGTGCTCCATACACTGCTGTCTAAGTGAAACAGATGGGGTACTCACTATCCTTGAGTTTTTGCTCCTATACCCATCTTCCTGGCTTGGACCTACTCACCAATCTGGAGGTAGCCATCCGGGGTCCTGGGATACCTGAGTGCGGCCCCTCGGCCCTCCTGCAGGGCCTCCTTGTCCGACTGTAGGTTCTAGGGGGCAAAGGGCAAGAGCAGCTGGTCATCATGGATGGGTCGGGAGACAGGCAGGTGCAAAAGAAAGTGAGTCTGCTTTGGGTCCATTATCAAGTGACCCCTCCTACATGCCTTTGGGGCCAAGTTACTCACGTCAAAGGGCAGCACCTCCACCGTGGTGTTGAACAGCTTGTCCTGTGGGTGCTCAATGTTTCCACTTCGGAAGAAAAACCTGTTTGAAAGAGACTCACGTTGTTTGTAAAGCCAAAGGCACACACACAGAGATGGAGGTACAGAGAGACAGACACAGAGACAGACAGACAGACAGAGAAAGGGAGACAGACAGAGAGACAGAGGTACACAAAAAGACAGAGAGAGGCACAAAGAGACACAGAGAGAGGCAGAGACAGGGGAAAGCCTCTCTCTCCTAGCTCCCAGGCCAGTCTCATTACGACAGAGTCCAGGGTTCGGTTCCCGGTGGGGACAGAGGCTCAGTAAACGTGCCTGGAGATGATGGTGATGAATCCCTTCCCTAGGTTGGGGGTGGGGTGGGGGGCACTGACCGCTCGAGGCGCAGGGGCTGGAAGAATCTGAAGCGGATGAAGTCTCCAGCTATGGGCGTGAAGGCCCAGAAGAAGTCTTCTCGCAGATAGGCCTTCTCCAGGGTGAAATGCTGGTACGTCTTGAGGCTCGTGCTGACCTCGGCAGGGGGGTTCATGTGCTCCTTTCTCAGGGCGTGTTTACCAAAATCCTTGTCCTGGACACAAGCACAAGCATGGCGGGGGTGGGGGGGGTCGCAGGGAACGTGAGTCGTGCCAGACTCACAACTACCAAGAAGCTTCAGCACAGAAGGAACTCCCCGGGGCAGAGGTGGCAGGGGGTTAGGGCTCATCTCTCTAGGCCCGGCCACCCTGGCCACCTCCACCACTCTTGCCTAACAGCGTCCCTGAAGTGTCTGGAGAGGCTGGGGCCTCCTTGTGCCTAAGTGGACACCTCTCTGAAACTGCTGACCCCTTCTCCTTCAGAAACTCCGATACAGTTACAGCTCCCTACCGAAGAGGCTGGTCCTGAAGGCTCAGGGATGACCTCAAAGGGTCCTTTCAATCAACAAGCATTTATTCATCATCTACTCTGTGCTAGGCACTGCACTAGGTTCTGGGGAGACAGAGACAAAAGTAAGACCTTCCTCTTGCCCTCAAGGAGCTTACCATTATATGTACAGATGAGAAAACAACAGGATAGTTACAAAATACTCATATGGCAGGGGAGCACTACACACTGAGGGAATCAGGAAAAGTCTCCTGAAAGATGCCTGCCCATTCCCAGGCTTCTTTGGAGAGGTGTGGAATATTGTGTTACATATTTTTTTTTTGATGTTCTGATTGGTTTGACTAGATTTTTTTCCTTTTTTTGGAGACAACTGGGGTTAAGTGACTTGCCCAGGTTCACACAGCTAAGGTCAGATTTGAACTCGGGTCCTCCTGACTGGTGCTCTATCCACTGTACCACCTAGCTGCCCCTCATTTTTTAAATTTAAATTCTTTCCCTTTCTTGGGAAGGGAGAGGAGGGAGAATACAAATGGAGCCACAGAAGACATAAAGTTTGAGACTAGAGGTTCCAAGAAATAAAGGAGAGATGGATGTCCTAAATATGGGGAACAACCTATGCAAAAGTGTGGAGAGGAGAGATGGGATCTTCTGTATGCAGAACATCAAGTAGGCCTGTCCGGCATGAGCCAAACTCTGAGGAAGAAGTATGTATCATCAGTCTGAGGAGAGGGGCTGAACCTAGCCTGTGAAGGGCTTTGAATGCCAGAGAAAAGTGTCCTAGCTGTAATGAAGAGAACTTCCTGAACAAGAAGTGACATGGTCAGACTTGAGCTTTAGGAATATTAATATGGCAGCTGTGTGGAGGATGTATTAAAGAAGGAGGAGGCTCGATGAAGGGAGGCCAGGGCCATGTCGTTCTGGCAAGAGCCGATCTCAGGAGCTTGGGCACTGACTCACGCCACAGCTCACTTGGCCATGGTCCTGCTAACACCCGGGTGGCCATTCTCACCTGAGACTGCGTACTCATTCCTGGGCTCGTAACACCAGATCTGACAGAGACTGTCATGTTCACCTAGCCCTGGCTGTCCCCTTCAGTATAGCGCAGCTCATGCTCCTACCAGGGAAATGTCAGCACTTGCAATTCACTGCAGATGAACAGATACCAAGCTGCTATTCTGACCAGACAACAGCACATACAACCCCAGGCTGCTGCTGGGCCCAGCGGGTCGACATCCAAGAGGGGCTCAAGAATTCATGCAAAAGACTCAAAATGAGGTTTCATTCATCTGTCTCCCCTGTGAGGGCTCTGGACTGGGGACCACTGCTTTATACCCATTATTGAGTACTGATGCTCTCAAAAATATAGAATGTATCTCTGACCTATAAGCAGCTAGATGGTGAGGTGAATAGAGTACTGGACATAGAGTCAGGAAGACATGAGTTCAAATCCTGCCTCAGATCCTTATTAGCTGAGTGACCGTGGACAAGTCATTTAGCTGGTTTGCCTAAGTTTCCTCATTTCTAAAACGGAGATAATAACACCTACTTCCCGAAGTTGTCGTGAGGATGAAATGAGGTTTTGGTTTTTCACAAACCCTAAAGCACTATATAAGTGCTAGATGTTATGATGATGATGATGATGTTACAGGATCATAGTTAAGAGGTAGAAGGAATCTTAGAAGTTATCTAGCCCAACCCTCTCATTTTACCAATGGGGAAACAAAGGTACAGAGAGATGAATGACTTGCCCAACATAGTAAGCAGCTGAATCAAGATTTAAACCCCGATTCTCTCATTCTACATTCAGGTTTCAGATTTCTGAAGGGCTATAAACCCCCAGTACACATCTCAGGAGCAAAAGAGAGGAGGGCTCCTTCTGTAGCCATCCTGATCATTCCCAGAAGCAGCAGCGTAGCATTACGGGAAGAGCGCTGGTGCCAGAATTCCGCCTCTGTCACTCCCTTGCACTGCGACCACAAATGAGTCATTCACTTCTTGGGGCCTCAGTTTCCCGAGAAGGTCAGACTAGCTGACTTTTCAGCTCTAAATCTGTGTGATCCTGGGACCTTAACGCCTCAACGACACGTCTCCGGAGACTGCCCAGCTAACTCGCGCACCCAAATGAGCACCGGTTCCATCTCAAGCGGAACGATGGACTTAGATTTCCCAGGCATATAATTGTCGGCAGTCCTTTCCTCCCACGGCAACCAGATGAAGGCACAAAGGTCATATCATTTACATCTTCCCCCATAACCCCCTTCTTCACTTTGGTCTCAGATGAAGGGGTGGTCCCCATCTTTACCAAGTCCCAACCCCTCTACGTGTACCCGACCCCACTGCCTCCTGACTTTTCTAGTAATTTGCTCATACTAGCACCCCTACTCTCTCATTTTCAATCTCTCCCTGCCTATTGGCTCTTTCTACGCTGCCCACAGACACGCCCATGTCTCTTCCATCCTTAAAAAACTCTCACTTGACCTGACCTTCCCCATTAGCTATTGCCTCCTATCTCCTCTCCCCTCCATAGCTAAGCTCCTCCCCTGGCATCTCGTGGCCCAGTAAGGCCGGCCTGCTTGGAGTTCCTTGACCATGAAACCTCGATCTCCCACTCCCATTTCTGGCTCTGGAGCGGCAGTACTTCCCATTGGATTCTGGAAGTCCAGCAGACCTTTGACAGGGTCTAATCTATGACTGCCCAAATCCAGCGCTGCCTGTGGCCCAAATGACCATTTGCTGTGAACGCACAGTCTTGGTAAGAGACGGTCAAAAAAGATCCTCAGGCCTGTGTTCCTCTAAGCTAATGGCTGATGAGATTCTCTACCTCTCCTGGGGAATGGAGCTGCCACCCATCCAAGTGGCCTTGAAGCCTGGCACTGCTAGCTGAAGGACGACGTTCTGAGGGGCCAAATGGACCAGATGCAGAACCCACTACAAAGCGCAGAAAACCTAGCCACAGGGACCAAGTCTGGGGCTCTGTTCTTGGTCCTATTTGACTTTCATTGCCAGTAGACTCCACTCCAGCCAGTAGAATGCTGACAAGCCAGCATTTCGGGTAGTGCCCACCCTCTCCCACTTGCTATGCTATCATCCAACCATGGCACCCTAAGGCCCCGCAAGGCCCCTGTGTCATCCATCCTGCCCCTCATCTTGACCTCAGTTCTACAAAAGCTGCTAACAACTGCTGAGGACTTCTGACGGTCCCAGGAACAGCATGAGCGCCTAGGATGAGGAAAGGGAATAGCCCTGCTGTTCTCGACTGTGGTCCGACTTCTTATTGTGGGGGCCACATCTTAAGGACCCTGACACAGTGGACTACATCCGTGGGGGAGGAGGACTAGGATGCTGAGTGGACTAGAGACCGCGCTATACAAGGCTCTGGTGAAGAAAGTGAGGATCTTTAGCTTGGAAAAGAGAAGGCTTTAGCAGGAAAAGAGGATACCTATTTTCAGTATCCGAAGGGCTGTTGTAGACTTGTTCAGTCTAGTTGCAAAAGGCACAAAAAGTACCATTGGGAAGAAGCTGCAAAGTCAATTTTCAATTCAATAATGAATAAAAAAGGCCTAATGACTAGTACTGTCCCAAAATGGAATGCATACTCATGGGAGATAATGAGTTCCCCATCAACAGTGATCTTCAAATAGAAGCTGGATGGTCCCTTGGCAGGAGGTTGTAGGGGGATTCTTTGCTCAGGAATGAGGTAAATTAGAATTCAGAGGCATCAGACTCACAGCCCTCAAAGTGTTGCCCTAGCCAGATTAAAAAGCAATTGGGAAATGTTTAACAAAATACATAAAAATATAATATGATATAGATAATGTTAACTTGCAGTTTTCTAAGTCAACAGGGATCCATTTCTATTTGAGTTTGACATCCTCAGGACTGGATGACCTTCAGGGATGACGTGCTAACATTCATGACCAATTGTGAAACCCATGTGAGTGATTAAACCAGGAAGTGAGAGGAGAAATGGTCACCCAGACCTAGACACCGCCACCACCACCCTGCCCCCACCCCAAGACCACTACACTTAATCCCACTGTTCTTAAGAGGTTCCATCCCATATGTCAGCAAACTTGCGGCAGCTACGTAGAAAGTCTGGGGTTGAGGGCAATGGGTATTTTTTCCTCATTGTAAGCCAATGTAATGCCAGAAGCAGACTCAGTCACTCTCATTTCCCTTCTTGAAAAAAACTGGGGAAAGGTGTGTGGATGAGATCGATGAACCCCCTCTTGAAAGAATTCCTAGTCAGAGGGTCTGGATGGCCACCCTCTGGGCAGTCTTGAGGGACAGATAGGCAAGCCAATCTCAGCCCTTTGCTTTGCTTAAAAAAAATTATCAATACAATTTGTTGACACAACATACACTTCCCAACAAACACCCGAACATTACCCAGAAAAGTCAGTTTATCAATTATTAACACAAAGGAGTGAGGTGTCCTTTAACTGAGTGCTTTCCTGACACTGACCACTGTATCTGAGCCAAGGTTTGCTGCCTCTCCACATCAACTTTATTTATTTACATTGCCACTGTGCATATCCTCTAGTTCTACTTTCTTCATGTATGTGCATAACTTCATACCAGTCTTTCTCAGTTTCTCTGAATTCTTTATTTTCATTTTTCTTTAAGGCACAAAATATTCCACTACCTTCCATAATTTATTTATCCATATTCTTTAATCACTGTGCATATTTTTGGGGGGCTTTTTGTTATCACAAATTGTGCAGCCAGGATCTATTTGTACACATGGGTCTTTTCCTGCTGTCAGTAATTTCCTTGGTGTACATACATCCCTGGAAATGGAATCTCAGGGGCAAAGGGTATAAGCTTTTCTTGCATGTCTTCCAATTGCTTTCAAGAACAGGAAAAGCCTATTCACAGTTCCACCAGCAGAGAACGAGCCTGCCTGTCTCCCCGTGGTCTTTCCCACAATGCGGTTTCCCATCTCCGTTAGCCTGATGGGTGTTAGCATATGAGCTCAAAGTTGTTTTTCCTTTTCAGCTCCTTGTCCTGAATACCATACCTTGTTAGCTCAGCTAGTGCTCCTGGGTACTTGTGTCCACGTTCCTTTTCTCTCCTACCACCAGGAGTAGGACAGGCCCTGGACCTAGTACTTTTCCTGCGAGAGTTAACTGAAGATGACTGGGAAGGGTACAGACAACCAGGAGGTGCTCATGGCCCTTGCCAGACAGATGTCCCACGTGCAATGGGTCCAAAGGCAGGGACATGAGGGGGACTCTGCAATGCATGGATGGGGAAAGGGGCCAGCTTCAGCCCTGCCTAGCCCTGGCCCCAGGACTATTTATGTTATTCTTTCTTGAATCCCAGGAAAGATCTCAGGGACCAACTAGGCTAGCCCACTCATGCTATAGTTAGGGAAACTAAAATCCAGAGGGGAAGGCAATTGCCCAAGGTCACATAGCTATCCAGGATTAAAGACTGGATCTCCTGGGTCTTCTGACTCTACTATTTTCTCCTCTGGAGCCCGTGTTCAAAGTGGGCAAGAGACCATATTAGAAGGTAAGACACAAGATAAATGCTTGTTGAATGAATGAATCAATGAAGTGCCCTTGGCTTTCAGTGCTACGACCCTGAAGTCTCTGTAAGGAAATGTCCCCCTCTGACTTATGAATCTGGAAGGTTCACACAGCCAGCCTCTCCATCCTCTCTGCCACCAGGCTTAACCAGGCCTAGCCAGCTTAGGAGGTAGGTCTTCCCACCCCCATCTGCTCTCCCCTCTAATTTACTTCTCACACCACTGCCAGGTTAATCTTTCAAATAAATCTGGTCATGACGTTCTTCTAATTCGAAAATCTTCAGTGGCTCTCCATTGCTGACTGAGTCAAGTTCAGGATCCCCTTTACCTGGCATTCAAGGCCCCCACAACGTGGTGCCACCCTATCTTTTCAGCCTTATTGTACTCTATGTTCTGGTAAAACTGGACTACTTTCTGTCCCCTGCACACACTGGGTCTTCCTACCTCTAGGCCAAATGGATGGAATAAAGGGGTAGAGGGCAAGAGGCATCATGGAAGGAAGGCAGAGATGTACCTTGAGTTTCTGGATCTTCCCAGCCAGGGAGGAGTGGGTGCCCACATGCTGGAAAAGCGAGGGTTTGAAGCGGATCCGAAGATTGGCCTTCTGTCGATCACAGTGCTTCTGATCAGACAGAGAGGGAAAGTTAACCCCAGTCAGGAGAGGGAGTCAGAGAGATGGCGCAGACACAGAGACGGGCTGGGCTGGGTTGAGAGGGAGACAGAGATGGAAGGAGGGGCTGGATAAAAACAGAATAGACAGACATGGTGGTGGTGCTGGTGGTGGTGATGGTGGTAATGGTGGTAGTAGCAGTACTAGTAGTAGTAGTAACTGACATTTCTATAGAGATTTAAAGCTTATGAAACACCTTACACATATTATTGCATTTGACCCTCTCAACAGCTCTCTGAAGTAGGTTTAACAGGTATTATTGTCCCCATTTTTAAGACGAGAAAACTAAGTCTCTGCCTAGGCTCACACAGCTTGTCAATGTCAGAAGCAGGATCTGAAAGCCCCTGGTCTTCCTGACTCCCAGACCACAGTTCTATCCATTAAGCCAAACTGCCCCTTGAAAAGTACGGGGAGTAGGCTAGATATGTGGTTAAGCAGACCAAGGGGGGGGTGATGAGGACAACAGGCCATGTGGACACACAGAGCAGCTGGCCAGCACATGGAATGAGCAAGTGGACAGACAGATAAGGCAGAGAGGGGCAGCTGGAAAGAAGAGGTGGCTGAGGAGGAGACAGACAGAGTAGGTGGACACACACATGGGAAAAACAGACAGAAAAGACAGATTAACAGGAAGGCAAGTTACACAGACAGACCAGGCAAACAGATCAATGGGGTGGGTGGACAGAACCGAAGGTTACTGCCAGCCACAGCAGAACACAGGTAATCCTCCAGCTGCCCCTCCCGGGTGGTTCTGTACACACTGGCCCCACCATTGGGGGTGAGCAATGTTTCCCACAGGTCAGTGCTTTGAGGAAACCTGACCCACTCTTGCTCCTGGGATGGCAAAGAGGCGTGGGAAAGTGCCAGCCTGGGTTTCTTCACCTTCCAATGTGACCCTTGATTTACCAAAGGCAGGGAACTGGCCCAGGCCCTGGGGCATGCATGTCTGCCCAGGCCCCCTGGTCCATGACTACTTAGGAATTCCGGAGAACGTATACTACCCAAGCCCTTTGCTAACATGCCTTGGCTCAGGGTTCACGTGGCAAGCATCAGTGGGGACTGTATTTTACAGAGATTAATTAGCCCAGGCCATGTTCCACCACGTAGGACAGCCTGGGCTACACGAACTCTTCTATAAAATGGGGATGATAACAGAGCCTATCTTCTAGGGATTGTTGTGAGAATCAAATGAGATAGCTTTTGTCAACTTTAAAGCGCCATGTGAATCCTAGGTGTTATGAAATCATGCCCACAGACAAGAGGATGGAGTTGGTGCCAAGCAGGCCTGCTCCCTGGCAGAGGGAAGGGTGTGCCCAATCTGCAGCCCCTCTTACTCACCGCATCCTTCTCGGGGTTGCAGACCTTCACCCACAGGATGTGGTCCAGAAGCCAGTCAATTGGCTTGTCCCGGTAGAACATGAGGATGAACTCCACGATCAGGCTCAGGTCCAGAGACTTGAACATCTTCCCTGAAGAGACACCAACAGTGCCTGAGCCGGGTGAGGGACAGAAAGGAGGCCAAGGTGCCTCCACCTCGCCCCGCAGACCAGGTCAAGGGGCAACAGGTGGAGTTACGGAGAGGCAAAACTCAAGGTTTGGGTAAAGAAAGACGTCCTAAGATGGTACTGATCTAAGAGCAGAACAGGCTGCCTCTGGAGGTCGTGGGCTCCTCTTCCCTGGAGCTCTTTGGGCAAAGGGTGAATGACCAATGGTTGGGAGCCTCTTAGGTAGGTAGGGTGGCCTCTGAAATGCCTTCCAATTGTGCAGTTCTGTGATCTGAAGGACCAAGTGTGGGGCTGGGCCGGGCAAGGTAGGGCTCAGGGCCATCTCCTCCTGATCACCTGTGCTGGGGTTCTGTGGAAAGAGGGGAATCTGTGGAAGGGGCTGGCACTAGGGGAGGGAAGGAATTCTAGAACTTACTATGTGCTAAGCACATTAAAATATTATCTCATTGGATCCTCATTACCTTATTATCTTATTATCTCTTATCTTATTATCTTATTATCCCTTATATTATATTGCTGTTCTTTAGTCATTCAGTGGTGTTAGACTCTTCCTGACCCTGTGAACCATAGCATTTCAATGCTGTCCCTGGAGTTTTCTTAGCAAAGATACTGGAGTAGTTTGCCATTTCCTTCTCCAGTAGATATTACACATTATATTATATTATTCCTTATCTCTTATTATTCTTACAGCTGAGGAAACTGAGGCAAACAGGCTAAGTGACTTGTCCAGAGTCACATAGCAGGTAAGTGTCTAAGGCCAGATTTAAAATCTGATCCTCCTGACTCTAGGCCCAACGCTCTATCCACTACACCAGCAGCTGCCTCTGCATTATCGTATACACACGTTGTCTCCCCTGGTAGAATGTAAGCACTTTGAGGACGGGGACTGTTTCATTTTTGTCCTTGTATCCCCAGCAGGCAGAACAGCGTCTGGTACATAGTAGGCAGTTAATTAATTGTTGGTGAGTCATTTTCAATTGTGTCTGACTCTATGTGACCCCTTTTGGGGTTTTCTTGGCAAAGATATTGGAGTGGTTTGCCATTTCCTTCTCCAGCTCGTTTTACAGATGAGGAAACTGAGACAAACAGGGTTAAGTGACTTATCACTCTGCTGTCCCTGTGTACTTTATTGTCTTACTAGGCTATAAGCTCCTGCATGTGAGCTTATAGACCTTGGTTGGCCCAGGACAAAGGTATGCCACACAAATATGTTGAACTTGTTATGTCTCCAAGGACAGTATTTGTGTGTTGATCCCCTGGGACTGTCTGTGGAGAGATGGGGTTTGACTGTCTTTCTGGGCAGGTCCAGGGACTTCATGTGAAACATGTAGCTGGGCACAGTAGAGAATCAGGAGCAAAGGATTACAGAGGTAGTGTTGGAAGCACTCAGAGGCCATTTAGACCAGCCTCTTCATTTATTAGAAAAGGAAACTGAGGCCCAAGGATGTTTAATGACTTGCCCAGCATGGAACAGATATAAATGACAGAGCTGAGATTTGAACTCAGGACCTCGGACTCCAAATATAGCCTTCTTTTCATTGCACTATGGAAATCAGGAGGAAGAAGAGGAAAGATGGAAAAAGGAAAAAGGAGGAAGAGGAAGAGCAGGCCTAGAGGAAAAGAAGAAAGGAGGAGGAGAAAGAGGAGGAGGCCACTCAGTCAACAGCCTTGGCATGGGTGAATGGGAGAAGCTGAGGACAGCGCTGTGGCAAGGTGAGCTAGGGCACAACAGGGCAGGGGGACGTGAGCTCATTACCAATGAAACCAAGCTGGGAGAATTCCAGAATCATCCACTCCTCCGAGGGTTGCTGTAGAGCAAAATTCTTCATGGTGCTCAGGTAGTTGGGTTTGGCCACAATGTCATCCTCCAACTGCCAGAAGGGAGGAGGGGGAGGTTCAGAAGCCGACCCCGCCCTCCGCCCCAGTGCCCTTCACCATGAGAGAGAATAAGGATGTATGTGTGTGGGTGGGGGGGAAGTGGGGGATGTCAGGTTTCTCATTCCCTGACCCCTGGCTCTGCCCCCACCTTGCCCAGGGACCATACTGGGGTTCCCATGCTGCCTCCCCAGTGGCAGGCTAGAAACAAGGTCACTTTCCAACAGTACCATTCCCCAGAACCTGAGACCCTGTCCAGCATCTCCCCGGAATCACCTCCCCTCCACACTCAACCCCAAGTGGATACAAACAAGAAGTGAAAGTACTCCCCCTCCCCTGCCCTCCACCCAGCTCTCCCGGGCGCTGACCTGGACATAGTACATGCCCTTGGCCTGTGCGTACATCATCAAGAAACAGTAGTCCAGGTTCTGCTTGGTTCTCCACCTGGGCGAGAGTGATGTGGCCAGAAGGTCAGGGGCCTGGACCCTCACTACCAGCAGGGGCCAAACCTGTTCTGGGTAATCCCATGATGTGGGATCTGTGTCTTGGGTTTACCCCAAGGGAGAGGGGTGTCTGATTTGGGCTCAGGGTCAGCTCAGGTCCCTGCTGGGATCCCCAGCATGGACTTTATCCCCATGCTATGAATGGGGAAAAAGCAAGGCACATGCAGAGGAATGGTGGCGGGGGCCAAGTGCTTTGCACTGGTTACCTGACTCTTTCCTTGGGGTCTCCAAAGGACTCTCGGAGTCGGGAAAAGTCAGGATAAAAGTGTGGAGAAGGAGAGATGACTTCTAGGAGGCCAGAATGGATTTCAGTGGGGAACCTGGCGAGGGAATGAGGGACGGAGGCAGTGATCAGAGATCAGGAACTGAAAGGAAGCTCAGAGGCCTTCTGGTCCAGCCCCTTCATTTTACACATAAGGAAACTGAGCCCCAAGGAGGTTAGGTGACTTGCTCAAAGTCACACAAGTAGTAAGGGGCAACGGCAGGACTTGAACCCAGTTCCTCTGATTTCCTACTGTACTCCACTGAGAAGCAGGATGAGGATACAGTGATCAGGAAGGATCTCTGCTCTGTGTTCCCCCACCCAGATATTAATTATCACCCTGGCCCCAGAGAGGACGGGGGTCCTAGAGGGAAGAAGAGGCAGCAACTAGGGGATGGTGCCTCCTGGAAGAAGCTCTAGCTCAGTGTCAGCCTCAGCAGAGAGATGGGGAGCCTGGCAGACACCCCGTTACCTCCTCTCCCTCTCAGAAAAGCACCAGGAGTGCTGGGGTTCCCAGCCCCAAAGCGGGGAGGTGGTGGGCAAGTGCCCCCTGGTGGTGCCGGCTAAGACACAAGAGGGGAAGGATTCTTCCTCCAATATCCCTAATTTTATAAAAGTGAGCTACCTGTCCTGTGCAGAGGCAGCCAGAAACAAGGCTGGTACTTGTGGGCGGCCAGGGCATGAATGTGGGATAGGAGTATGGCAGGGGGTCATGAGGAGCTAAGCAGGAACAACAGGACTGCTTACCTATGCTAAATCAGAACCCCAAGTTGGGGTGCCTGGAGGGTGAAGCTAGACAGTTTCCTCTAAGTGGGCACTGAAGCTTTGGCCTGGCAGTAGGGAGCCCTGATCCTAAGGAAAGCCCTGCAGACAGGCTGGGCTCTATTCCCACTTCTACCACATTTCTAATGGAAAGGGAATCATAAAGGAGCAGACCCAGTTACCTGTGGACACCTTAAACCTTGGGCCTAGCCTTATTTACCTTTCAGAGGTTGCCAGGGTCAGGCAAGAAAGCTGATGTGAAAAGTACTTTGGAAAGGGAAGGAGGCTGTGCTATAATCACACCTTGAACAACAAAGGAGGGTTGTATGTGTGTGTGTGTGTGTGTGTGTGTGTTTGTGTGCACATACACAGGTGTGGAACACTGCATGCATTGTCAGATTTTTTTTAACGTATTTATTAATTTTGTTGATTTTTTTTCTTCCTCTTTTTCTTTTAAAAAATTATTTGTTATATAGGATGGATTTCTGGGAGCGGAAGAAATGCAGGGGGAAATTTAGGCAATGTAGAAACAGAAGATATCAATAAAAATCTATCCAAAAAAAGAAATGCTGGAACTCAAAATCTTATAAAAGTGAATGTTGAAAAAAAACAAAATAAAGATTTTTTTTAAAATGAAAAAAATAGTCAGTTGATTTTTTAAAATAAGGGTGATAGGGGCAGCTGGATGGCCCAGTGGGTAGAGCACCAGCCCTGGAGTCAGATCCTGAGTTCAAATCCAGTCTCAGACATTTGACACTTACTAGCTGTTTGACCCTGGGCAGGTCACTTAACCCTGACTGCCTCGCAAAAAATAAATAAAAATAAATAAGGGTGATATTTCTCCCTGAGGTTCATTTACCAAAATCATATTAATATTTTGGTGGGTTAGTAGTGGAATTCTTGAGTGTGAAACCTGGTCCATGAAAAGTCTAATATTATTGGAAGTTTGAATATTTCTCAAGTTATTTGACTGTATTTAACTAACTCTGAATATAAAACTTCTTAATAAGGACAAAAAAAAAGAAATGAAAATGAAGGAGAGAAGGATGGAGGGAAGCTAAGTCTGAGATGGCTCTAGTCCTCTCTCCTAGAGTCCTTAAGGTAAATCACACTTCCTTCCCTAGGTCCAGCCTAGTTCTGCAGTGGAGGGGGGTGGGGGGGAGACAAGGGACAAGAGTTGGGGGGGGGGGGGCAACCAATCAACATCAAGGTCATTTTGTGGCTGGGTCTTCTCTGACGCTCATGATTTTTTTTTCCCAAGGTATTTTTGAAAATTTCTATTTTTCAGTTGGCCAGACTTCTGTTGTTACAAACTCTTATCACCCAGTCTTCCTTTGTCTTGGTCCCTAAGGCCTGCTACAGAAACCTCAGGACAAGGTGTGCGCTCTTGACCTCACATTGGAGTCTGCCCCCAAGCTTGACTCCAGCCCAGCCCCAGGGGTCTCTACACAGCGCCAGAGTTGCAGCTGGAAGGGGCTGCGTTCTCAGAGCCCTGGGAAGGAAAAGAGAACCTGAGGGTCCCAGCCAGGGCTATCCCCTGTGGCCCTCCCCCAGCCCCAGGAGGACCAAGGGGTAGTCACTACTCACAAGGCTTTGATGTTCTCGGTCACCCCCATCGTGTACTGGGTATCTGTCTGTGGATGAAAACCGAGCAGTCTGAGTCCTACACCCTTCTCCCCCAATCTGTGGGACCCCCATAGTGCCTGGAAGAGCAGGCCACCCAGAACTACCAGTCTCATCAAGATAGGCGTCCTTCCTCCAACACTCCCTCCCCCCACCCTGCCACCCCGCACCCCCCCCCCTTCCTACCAGCACAGAAATGCAGTTGCAAGAAATTTAAACTAAATTCTTAAATATCATTTGGGAAAGAACTGAGAAGCCAGGAATGGTCACTTCTACTGCATCATGGGATCAAAGATTTAGAGCTGGAAGGCACCTTAGAGGGTCAGACCCCCGATTTTTATAAAACCTAAGGCCCAGTATAAGTGACGTGCCCAAGGTCACATAGCATGCACATAGCATGGCTGGGATTGAAACTGGGTCTTCTGACTCCACGTCCAGTATCCTTGCCACTGTACCACGTCACCAGTCCACCTGGGGGTTGGCGCAGGCCTTTTAGAATCACGAGCAAGAGGAAGGATAAGGAAGGGAGAAGTACAGTGACTGCAAGCTTGGGGACAGATGCCAAAGAGGAAACACTGCATTTATTCCAGCCTCCTCGGTCAACAGGAAGGCTCTTCAAACATGAAAGGGTGGGACAAAGACATAAAGAGGGAACTGTGGCCTGCAGGAACCGAGGACGAAGGCCGTGAAAGGGGCTGCTTTATCTTTCACCTTTGTATCATCATGCCTGACACATAGTTGGTGTCTCATAAATACCTCAGACACTTAGTAGTTATGGGACCCTGGGTAAGTCACTCATCTGCCTGCCTCAGTTTCCTCAACTGTAATATGGGAATAATAACAACCCCTACCTCGAAGTGTTAATGTGATGGATCGAATGAGATAATAACTATAAAAAGTGCTTAGCACAGTGCCCGGCACATAGTAGGTGCTATATAAATGCTTATTCCTTTCCCTTCTCTCCCATCCAGTTGGCCAGATAACTGGCTGCCCCAGCTACTCTCAATAGTTCAAGATTCAGAGTTCAGAGAGAAAACACTCCAGGATCCCAAAAGAACTCAAAGATGACATCACTGAGCCCCATGACAAGCTCTCTGAGGAGACATGGGGAACTACTGTTTTCATTTTCAAAAGGAAGATGATGGTGACCTCTAGAAAGTACAGCCTCGTGAGCTTCATGTCATGCGCCCAACAAAATGGTAGAATGGAAAACTATGGTAATGGTTTGTGAGCACTCGGAAAGGGAAAGGGCATCACAAAGGAGCCGGCACAGACTCCTCCAAGAACAGATCATGCCAGGTCAATCTCATTCCCAATTTTTTTTTTTTTACAGTTACTAGATCAAGGAAGTGCCATAAACAACATACGGCGGAACTTCAGCAAGCTACGTGACAAATGACTCTTATGCCATACCTCTGGACCAAACAGGGAAATGTTATAGGCTAGAGGACATTACAGTTGCATGGATGCCCAAATGGCTGAAAGACCAGACCCAAAGGTGATGGGACCTGCCCCTCTCCCTGGGGTCTCGGCTTTGGATTAATGGGTCAACCTGGAGGGAGGCCTCTAATAGCAGCTCCCACCCTGTCCAGCTCGACATCTCTACCAACGATTTGGACAAAGACAGAAACAGCAGGCTTCTCGAATTTATAGATGACATGAAGGCAGGAAATACAACTAATGCATCTGATGACAGAACTAGGGTGCAAAAAGATTTGGGTCATAACAACAGTCTAAAACCAAGAAAATTAAACCAGAGAGACAAATGTAAAGTCGGGCACCGTGGCTAAAAAAAAAAAATCTAATTGCACTGGTTCAGCATGGGGAGGACATGGCCAGATGGCAGTTCACATAAAAAGGACCTGGGGATGACTTTGAAAGGCTAGAACCCTGATCAACACAATAACCAACCATGATGCTATAGGACTAAAGACAAAGCATGCTCCCCACTTCCTGAAGAGAGGGCATGGACACAGGGTACAGGAATGAACATGACCAATATGGGAATTTATATTGCTTGACTATGCATATATTTGTTTTTCTTTTTTCCAATGGGAAGGCAAGGTGGGAGGGAGAGCAAATACAGAGTTGTTATCTGAAAAAAAATTAAATTAAAAAATTATTATTTTTTTAAAAAACAATAAAAAGGCTTTTTTTAGAAGGACCTAGGGATTTTAGCAACTACAAGCTCAATATGAGTTAACAGTGTGATTTACCAGCCAAAAAAAATAGCAAATTCAATTTTATCTTTTATTAAAAGCAGCAATCTAGTAGCCAGAAAAAGGGAGGTGGTTAGTCTCATTGTACTCTGCCCTGATCAGATCACATCTTGAGTCCTGTGCTTCAGTTTGGGGTACCACATTTCAAGAGGGACATTACAAAATGAGAGGGTCTCCAGAAGAGAGAAGTTAGGATGGGGAGGGAACTTAAGACCATGACTCATGACGGTCAGTTGAAGCTACTGGGAATGTTTAGCCTACGGAAGATCAAGGGGAAACATGAAAGCTAAAGGACTGTCACTTATTCATCCCAAGAAACATTTTTAAGCATGTATCATAAGGGTGATCCAAAGGTAAATGACATATGCTCCCTATAATGGAGGGAGGGATTAGAGAAGAGGATCAGACTTGTTCTGTGAGTCCCCAGAAAGCAAAAAATGAATGGTTGTTTCAGGGAAACCAATTTCAATTCAATCAAAGATCCTAAGACCTTTCTAACAATTAGTTATTTAACGATGGAATGGGCTGTCTTGTAAGCTAGTGAGCTTTCTATCATAAAAAGTATTCAAGTAGAGACAGGAGAACTTGTCAAAGGTGCTGTAGGCAAGATTCTTACAAGAGAACAGAGGTTAGACTAGGCATCCTCTAAGTTTTCTTCCAATTCCAAGGCTACAAAGAAGGGTAACATCACAAATCTAGAGACAGAAGGGCCCTCAGAAGGTTTCTAGTCCAACCCACTTATTTTACACAGAAGGAAACTGAGGCCCAGAGAGATTGAGTGAGTAGCTCAAAGACCCACTGGAGGACAACTTGAAGTCCTGGAGTGGAATCATCAACAGCTGGGTAGCACATGGCACTAAGGCTCTGGCCTCGAGGGTAGAACTGTCCATATGAAAAATGCCCATCACTCCCCAACACCACTCTGTGATCCAGTGATTCCCTAAAGCATGGTCGGGTCTGACCAGGTCACCCACCTATTCAGTAATCTCCAGTGGCTTCCTGTCACCTCTTGGATTAAATATAAAATCCTCTGTTTGGCATTCAGAGCCCTTTCCCACCTGGTTCCTCCAGTCTCCTTATACTTTACTCACTCTCCCTCCCCACAACCCCTTCTCTACATACTCTGGTCCAGGGACACCAGCCTCCTTGCTGTTCCTAGAACAAGACACACCATCTCCCCTGCCCAGAAGTCTCTCCCTCCTTATTTCCACCTCCTGGCTTCTATCAATCCCAGCTAAAATCCTACCTTCTTATCCTTCTTAATTCTAGTGCTGCCCTCCCTCTGTTACTGTGGCCAATTTATCCTGTATATAGTTTGACTGTTTGCATGCTGTCTCCCTCATTAGAGATTGTCTTCTTGTTTGTTTGTTTGGCCTTTCTTTGTACCCCCAGTACTTAGCACAGTGCCACAAATACATTGTTTCAGTCACGTCCCACTCTTTGTGACCCCATTTAGGGTTTTCTTGGCAGAGATACTGGAGTGTTTGGCCATTTCCTTCTCCAGCTCATTTTACAGATGAGGAAACTGAGGCAAACAGGGTTAAGTGACTTGCCCAGGGTCATACAGCTAGTAGGTGTCTGAGGCCAGCTTTGAACTCAGGAAGAGGAGTGTGCCTGACTCCAGGCACAACGCTCCATCCACCGCACCACCTGGCTGCCCTACCCTGGAACACAGCACGCCCTTGTTGCTGCTATCTGTCCTTTGTTTTCGAAGAGGACCAATGACATCACTGGGTGATGTCTTGACTTGCACATGAATCAGATTTAAGTGAGGCAAAGGTACACAAAGTAGTCAGCCTCACTCTCTCTTTCAGAGTCACTGACCTATGGCGGCAGGGCAGAAGTCAAGACAACTGGCAATGGCCCCGGATGCAGTGGACGACCCTGGCCTCCTCCATGCCTGACCAAGCTCTAAGCGCCCCACAGCACCTGCTTCAGCTGCCTTCGTGGCCATTTAAACAAATTGTGCCCATCCTCCCACTCCACGGGGACAAGTCTTCACATGCTGGGGTAGGCACCCCCTTAACTATCCAACGGGTCTGAAGCCTGTTACCCTCAACCTGGTTTAGCCCGTCTGCTGAGCTGGTTTTACCAGGGTGTGGCCACTGTGCATTTAACAGCTTCTTGGAGCCACAGGTGAGAGCTGGGTGAAAGGTAGATACCAAAGGTGCGTGAGCAGCCCTGAGAAGGGCTCAGTAAGCCCTCACACCATGGGTACTGGTCATCCCTGAACACACCATGCCCCAGAGGGAATCCTGGCCTGGGAAGATGTGAGTTCAAATGCTGCCTCTGACACCGACTAGCCATGTGACCCATGGCAAGTCACTGAACATCCCCTTAGGCCCTTATTAAATTAATTAATTAAATTAAATTACTGATCAATTGTGTCTACTAACCCAAGAAGTTATTAGATCTGGGGCCCAGGGCCTGTAGGAAGAAAAAGTCCTGTTTACTTGTCCTGGAGTAGGAAGAGAGGCTGAAGGTAAGGCTCCCAGTGCAGGAGCTCCTAGGCTGGGGCTGGGAGAATTGGAAAGGAGCCAGGCCCAAGGCCATGAACCCTCTCAGCCTCTGCCTATCACTGCAGATCTGGGGGCCTCGGGGTTATACAGACATGCCTGTGCACCCTCGGTAAATGCATGCGCACTCGCGCAGGATCACACAGACACACACAGACACACACAGACACACACACACACACACACACACACACACTCAGAAGTCTGCCCTCTCCCAAGGGCTTGGTCATACCGGGTTCCCCCTCACCTCAGCAATCAGCACCACAATGACTGTGTCCTCCTTCTCCTGGGTGCTAAGCTCCGAGATGAGCGAGTGCAGTGTGTCCGTCAGGTATGAGTGCACCTCCCGCCGAACACTCGGGATGCCCATCACAATGGACACTGCAGTGGCCCAGGGACCAAGGCTTAGGGGCTTCCCTAGCCCCTGGCCCCCGAGTGTTTTCCCCTTCCCACCCTGGCCCTGCCCAGTCCCTGGACCAGCACCTCTAGAAGTCCTTCTCTCCTTCTCCACCCAGTCTCCCTCTATTTGCCCCTCCCTGACCAACTACCTCCAGTGCGGCCCTGGCCCACGTGCAGGGCTGGCTGGAGGCTGCTTTCCTTGGACAGCAG
This sequence comes from Vombatus ursinus, assembly GCF_900497805.2. NCBI lineage: Eukaryota > Metazoa > Chordata > Mammalia > Diprotodontia > Vombatidae > Vombatus > Vombatus ursinus. The sequence goes on along the minus strand of NW_020945120.1, from coordinate 8,312 downwards.
GTGAGGCAGATGGTGGAAGACAGTAGGCAGGTGCATCACATGCTTGTGGGTGACGTTCCACAGCTTCAGCCTGGTGTCCTCTGGGATGGCCCAAGGGAAGGAAGGTGGCTCAGACATGGGGTCCTCAGTCCCACCTGAGTTCCTCAGCTCTTCCCAGGAGCCAAACCCCTGGTCCCCAACCACTCACCAGACAGGTGGCCCCACGTCCGGTTGCCGTCCACGTCTCGCAAGGCCTGTTTCTCTGACACGGCCCTCTTGATCTCATCCAGCACCAGGTTCAGCTCCTTGGAGCGCTTCAGGCTCTCTTGTTCTGCAGCGTGTAGGCGATCACGGAGGGCCAAGAACTCCCGCTGATACACCTCTGCAGATTCACCTGCCAGGCAGAGAAGACCCACAGGGTGTCAGGCAGTGACGGGAAGACCCACTGGGGGAGGGGCTTCCTGACTGCCCACTGGGATAGCACCGTCATGCCATGTGTTTCCACTCCCTCCCAACTGGAAAACTGGACCCCCACATCTGCAACCGTCCTAGACTCAATGAGGCCTTATTCAGCAACTAGTCCTGACCTCTCACACCTCCCAAGGCAGGCACTGGTGAACAATTCAATTCAATTCAATACAACAAGTATTTGTTAAACAACAGAGTAAAGTGTTTCCAGGACCTGGGTTCAAATCCCACCTCTGACATTTATCACCCACATGACCCTAGAACAAGTCAATTTCTCTGGGTCTCAATTTCTTCAATGTGTAAAATGATGGGTTGGATTAGAAAGCTTCTGAGGGCCCTTCCAGCTGCAGACCTACATCTTTACTTTTCTTTGTACCCCAATGCTTAGCATTGTGCCAGGCACATAGTAGGTACTTAATGAATGTTTACTGACTGACTATCCAAGCATCTACTACCCTGGTCTAGGTGCTGAGTACCAAGACAAGAATAAAACTCTTAAGTGTTTGATAATCTATTGGCAGAATATAGCCTTTACCCAAATAAGTATAGGATCAGGAGAGCTGACAACGGGGAGCTTTGGGGAAGGCTTTGGGGAAGCAATGGTACCTACTCAGAGACTTCAGGAACTCATTCTGGGCTTGTACAAAATCAGAGAGGTGGAAGGTTAAGTTTATAAAGGGAGCCGGTTGTAGTCAAGTTTGGCTGGAAAAAAGAATGTTTTAAAGGAAACAGTGTGAGGTGAGGACAGAGGCAGATAGTGAAGGGGCTCAAATGCTAGTCGGAGGAGGTCTGGTTTCCTCCCAGAGCCACCAAACGGTTGTGAGTAGAGGAACGGAAGGTCAAACCTTAGTTTCAGTACACTTATTTCTGCTCCTGAGCGGAGGACAGAGAAGATGGAGTGGAGGCAAGGAGAACAGCTGGGAGATTGTTACAACAGTCCAATAGAGAGGTGATAAGGGCTCAAACTGGAATGGTGGTCATGAGCTGAGAGAAGGGGCTACAGATGAAAGATGCCTGGAGTTAGAACTGAAAATAGCTTGGCAACCAACCGGCTACAGGAGAGTGAAGGAGAAACAAGTCAAAGATGTCTCTGGGGCTATTTATCAGGAGAGGCAACTGGTTCCCTCAACGGAAATGCCGAAGGTTGGAAGAAGGGCTGATCTGAGTTCTGCTTTGAACACATTAACAGAGCTTCACTAAGTATCTATTGGTTGATTTTCCAAGCTCAAAGAAGTCACTGACAATTTAATTCAATATACTACACAATTATTAGCTTATTACACAGACCACTGGATTTGAAGCTGGGAAGGGGCCTTGGAACACAGAATATTAAGAGTTAGAAGGGGCATAAGGACACAATGACAGAGCTGGAAAGGCCTTTAGAATGTGGAATAGAAGAGCAAGAAGGACCCTTAGAATATAGAATGTGAGGGCTGGAAGGGACCTTGGAACACAGATGGTTAGAACTAGATGGAACCTTGGATGTCACCTCATCCAGCCCCATAATTTTATAAATGAGGAAGCCAAGGCCAGAGAGAAGGGACTTCCCAAAGACCGCACATTAAGTTCAAGCATAATCAGGTCTCCAGTTCCACATCCATTCATCTTTCCATTACACCACATACTCTGATTTATTTTAGGTTTTTAAAAATTAGTTTTTTAACATTCACTTTTTTTAAAATTTTGAGTTCTAAATTCTCTCCCTCTTATTATATCTCTCTCCTCTCCAATTAATTTTAAAAGCTGCTTGATAAAATCAAATATTTCATATAGCAGTTCCAGGCGCCTATGTATGATCATTTTTTAAAGCATGCCATGAAATGTCCTAGTAATCTAATTTAATAAAAGCTTCACCTGACAAAAATGTTAACCTGGATATATGCACCTTGTAACACCACAGAGCATAGGCTTGAAGACTTTAGAACATTGGGAGTCTCTGAGAAGAACTTTTTTTTGAGAGAGTATGGTATAGTGAACAGTACACTGAACTTAGATTCAGGAAAAATTCAGTTCAAATCCTGGCTCAGACACTTAGTAACTGTGTGATCCTTAGCAAGTTACTTGACATCTCTGTGCCTCAGTTTCCTCATCTGTAAAATGAGGGGGTTGGACTCAAAGGCCTCCAAAGTCCTTCATAAGTTCTATTTTACATAGCTACTAAAAGAAAAAAATTCCCGCCCCCCTTGGTTGTGGAAAGAAATCACTAGCTTTCCCAGCATTTCCTAAAGGCATTCCTCTATTCTAAAAAACCATTGCTGGGGTCTCCAGGGTGCTGCAGCTCGGCCCCTCCCTTCCTCAGGCCAAGGGGCTTATGTTCATGCTGGCCTCTGCCCAGCTTAAGTTTTCCCTCTGCCTAGGCAGCCTGAGCTAGGCAGCATTTTAATTAGAAATGATGATTGTGAGTATTCTACCTAGCACTGCGGAACAGGCAGGGCGGATGCTAGCCTTGGACCAGGATTCAAATGCTACACCTGACAATTATTAGCTGTTTGACACATTCCTCTAACACCTAGCAGCTGAGAGAGCCGCAGGGGGCTGGCCGGCTGTCTGCAGAAGCTAGCTAAGTCTCAATTTCCTCATCAGTAAAGTGGGGGTGTTAATACCTGCGGTACTCACTGCAGAGCTGTTGGGAGGCTCAAACAAGATAGGTCAAGTATTTCATGAACTTTACAATGCTAGGTTAATTTTCTCATTATTTGGCTTTTAAGGCCCGTCACAACCTGGCTCCAGCCCATCTTCCCAGACTGACTTCACATTATTCCTCTTCATACGCTCTATGATCCAGCCAAATTGGCCAGCAAGCTGTTCCCTATTTCCCAAATCCATGCCTTTGCACAGATGGTCCCCCACTTAATGAGTCAATAAACATTTATGAATCGCCTACTATGTGCCAGGCACTGTGCTAAGCACTGGGGATCGATGAAAGGCAAAAAGCAGTCCACCTCTCAAGGAGCACCACCTAACTGGGGAGACAATGTGCACTATGGACAAATGAGCTATACAGCATATAGGATTAATTGGAAATGATCAACAGAGTTAAATCAGGAGGCATTAAGGGAGATCTGGAAAGGCTTCCTGTGGGAAATGGGATTTTAGCTGGGACTTGAGGAAAGCCAGGAGGTGGAGATGAGGACAGAGAGCAAGGTCTGACATGGGGTGGGGTACCGCCAGAGAAACTCCCCAGAGTCAGGAGATAAGTGTCTGGTTCGAGGAAGAGCAAAAAGGCCAGAGGATTTTATATTTGATTCTGGAGGTGACAGAGAATCACTGCAGTTTATTGAGTGTTTACACTGACATGGACAAATGTGCACTTTAGGAAGATGGGCTTGACAGCTGATTCGGTAGTCAAGATAAGAGCTGGCATTTATCGGGCTGGGTGGGGTAGTGGATTGAGTGCCGGGCCTGCTGTGAGGAATGGAATGGAGTGGGAGTGGGGGGGGACACTTGAGGCTGGAAGACCCACTGCACGAAACCCTCCCTCCTCAATCCTAGGCTTCCTTTAAAGTCCAAGTCAAGAGCTCCATCTTACAGGAAGCCTAGCCTTATTCCCCTCCCCCCCTGCCCCCCCTCCCCTCGCCAGTCGTGGGAGGCCTCCCTCTCCCCAAAACTATTCTGCAGATATTTTGTATTTAATTTTCTTTGTATAAGTTGTTTCTCTACTAGATTGTGAGCTCCTAGGAGGCAGGCTATGTTCTTGTCTTTCTTTGTAGTAAGAATAGTAAACACACAGTAAACACTGAAGAAATGCCTGTTGACTCCCCTCCCCCCATCACACTATCCCCAACCCCTACCCCCAGCCAGGCCCAGTAGAATGTAAGCTCCTTGAGGGCAGGGAGGGACGTTTCATTTCTGTCTCTGTGTCCTCAGTGCCTAGCACAGCGTCCATCTTATAGTCAGCACTTAATAAATGCCTGTTGAATTAATGATTATTATTATTATTAGCTCCACTGTGTTCTGTGGTCACCCAAGATGAATCACGACGCAGTGTTGTTTTCACTTAAGAGGATGAGTAGCAGGGGCCAGTGGGAGGGGGCAGAAAGAGGTGGGGAGTGGGCAACTGCAAGAAAAAGTGTGACTGAGTGTGACAGTGGGTGTGGGTGTGATTTCTTCATATTACCAAATGACAAAGCTTTCCCAGCCTTGATTTTCTCACCTATAAACTAGGAATAAGGGTATCTATTGAGAAGCAATGTTGCTCCATGGAAAAGGTGGTCCTAAAGAATAAAGAAAAGAGGGATAGCAAACAATGTGGTACTTGAAATCAGAAAGACTTAGGTTCAAATCCCACCTTTGACAGTTATTAGCTGTGTGACCACTTAACCTGAGACTCATTTTTCTCATCTGTAAAATGGGGAAAACAAAACCTGTAGTACCCATATCACACTGATACTTTGGAGATCAAATAAAACAATGTTTGAGAAACACTCTGGGGAATTTTTAAACACTTAAGTGTTGTGGCTGTTGGGATGCAGGGGAGGGAGGACAGAGGAAAGGGTAGTCCAAATCAAGAAATTCATCTTTAAGTTATAACATGCTGGTGGGGAAGGGAGCACAGAAGGAGATTCTGGTGGAGTATTATGCACCTCAACAGATGTTCTGAGGGTCAAATGAAACAACATGGGTCAAGTGCTGTTCTTGTTGAGTCATTTTTGTCATGTCTGACTCTTTGTTTCTGTTTTTTTTGGCAAAACTACTAGAATAGTTTGCCATTTCCTTCTCCAGCTCATTTTACAGATCAGGAAACTGAGGCAGACAGGGTTAAGTGACTTGCCCAGGGCTGCACAGCTAGTAAGAGTCTGAGGCTAGATCTGAACTCAGGTCTTCCTGACTCCAGGCCTCACACTCAATCCACTGTACCACTTAGCCTAAAAATGCCAGCTCTTATCACGACTACTGAAGCAAAACAGAAGGTTGACCTTTCCAAAGGGCAGTTCTGGGGTCCCCGAAGTTGCCCCCACACTACTCCCTCCTCCCTAAGAGATCCTCAGCACCTGGGACCCAAAGCTTGCACTAATTAGCCACAAAGGTCTGGAGAAGTAGGATTTTTCAGGCTTAAACTAGTGTGAAATGCATCTCCACTGTTTTGTTGGTGAGGTGGGGACTATGGGTATGGGATGTTGTACACATTACCAGACTTAACTGGAGGGTAGCAAAGAGGTATAATGGGAAGAATACCTGATTCTGGGTCAGAACCTGGATTCAAATCCTGACTCTGCCTCTTATTTACTACATTTGTGACCTTGGGTCTCAGTTTCCTCATTTGTAAAGCGAAGGCAGGGAACCAGATGGTTTCTCAGAGTCCTTTCCTCCTTTAAATCTATGATCCTATGATATACTGGTTAGTTTTATCTTTTTTTTTTTTAATTAAAAAGGAAGCTGCACAGGAGGGAAGTGCCCAGAAATTACTATAGCTGTAAAAAAAATTAAAATTAGAAATTAAATTAATGTGGTAAAAGGTAGAAGAGAAGGTAGAAAGAAGTTGCTGTAGATCCCTAGCTCTGAGGACCAGATTTTACAAGGGGGTGGACAAGGAAGGGGACTTCACAGGAAACATTAACAGAGGGAGGGTCTTAAGGGAAAATGTGCTGATCCCAGCCAACCTCTCTGAACATCCTGTTTTGCTGCATCTGCTGAATGTTTTTATTTCTCATTTTAGGGGACTAAGCAATAAAAATTCCTTTTTTTAGCCTGAGCTTGGACAAGCAGATGGGAGGAACTTTTAAACAATGACAGCTAAAATTAATATAGCAGTCTAAGGCTTAAAAACATACATTCCTTTTATCTTCCCAACATCACTATGAAATAGGTGCTACTATCCCCATTGTACTGATGAGAACTGAGGCTGAGTGAAGTTATATAACTTGACCAGAGTCACACAGCTAGTCAGTACCTGAAGCAAATCGCAAATTCAGATCCTCCTTAGTCCAAATTCAGCACTACCTAGCTGCCTGTCTTTTTTCTAGAGGTGATGCAACGGACAGAATGCTGGGCCTGAAGTCAGGAAGACTCTTCCTTGTGAGTTCAAGTCTGGCCTTGGACACTTTCTAGCTGTGTGACCCTGGGAAAGTCACTTAACCCTGTTTGCCTCAATTTCCCCATCTGTAAAATGAGCTACAGAAGGAAATGGCACACCACTCCAGCGTCTTTGCCAAGAAAACCCCAAATGGGGTCACTAAGAGTTAGACACAATCAAAATGATTCAACAGTTTTTTTCTACAGGCATGACTGCCTTTTTGCCAGGAACCTCTTGACCCCCAAAGAAAGCAGACCTGACAGTGGACAGAGCACCAGCTCTTAAGTCAGGAGGACCTGAGCTCAAATCCGGCCTCAGAGTAAACATTTGACATTTACTAGCTGTGTGACCCTGGGCAAGTCACTTAACCCCAATCGCCTTTTTAGGGAAAAAAAAAAAAAGGAAAAAAAAAGAAAGCAGACCTGAGGCCTACCCAAGAAAAGATTAGTCCAGTGACTAGGTTGAGTCTGGAAGCCACAGTAAGATGGGCCCCCTACCCCAGGCTGGGTTTTAATCTTCCTTTTCCCTTGGATAAGGTGCTTGCGTGAGGGTATGGATTTAAGGCGGCATCATGCCTCTCAGGCCAGTGAGTGTCCCCAAAGAAAAGGGGACCAGAGCTGGTGACACATCTCAGGCATTCACAGGGGGAGAAAAGATGGGGAAGTGACTCTAACTCCTCCTCGACCTGCCCAACTCTGAACAATTTCCTGGGTCCATCCCTCTAGCCAACGCAGAGGAGGCCACCATGGGCTGGCTCAGGCATCTGAGCAAACAATGCCAAGGTCATAGAGTCAATTTCCCTTGGCTAGTCAACCTTTGTGTTCTACAGTCACAGAATGAGGCCTGAGCTTCTGACCCTGTTAACAAAGGCTGTAGAGGAGAACACAATCATAACCATAGCCCCCAGATCCCACATACTGGGCCAGGGTAAACCCAGTGACTGTTGAAGGAGCCCTCTTTGCCATTTCCTCTCTCCGAGGTCACCAATGACCTCTTAATAGATAAATCCAATGGCCTTCACTCCATCCTCATCCTTCTTGACCTTTTCAATCCTCCCTCTTCCCTGAGGTTCGTGGCTCTCTTCCTACCTTCTCAGTCACCTTTGTAGGATCTTCATCTGTGTTCCCCCCCACCATGTGCTCTGTATTGGTGCCAATCCTCTTTTGATACTCAGTTTCCTTGATTTCAACAGTACCCAATGATTTAACTATTATCTCTATGCAGGCAACTCCCAGATCCAAGCATCCAAGTCCTCCTTTTTCTCCTGAGCTGCAATCCCACATCAACTGCCTGCCGGTCACCTCCAGATGTCTCCAATTCAACATGTCCACAACACAACTTACTGTCTTTCCCCACCAAAGCCCACTGCTCTTAATTGCTTCCCTGACTATCAAAAGCCCCAACATCCTTCCATCACCCTGGTTCACAACCTCAGACTCATTCTCCATTCTGTACTCTCCTCCTCACCATCCTTATCCACAATCAGTTGTGAAGCCTTTTGAATTTGATGTTTATCTCTGTCACATCTGTCCCCTTCTTCATTCAGCCACCAACTACAGCGAACCCTCATCACCTCTCTCCCCAAGACTATCACAATAGCCTCCTAAATGGTTTCCCTGCCTCTTCTCACCCTCTCCCACCCATTCCACAAACAAGGGCCAAATTTATCTTGAAGTACAGGTCTGATTACAATGGGCATTCTCAAGAAGCTTCAGTGACTCCCTATCCTCCTTCCTAGAGGACAATGCAACTTCTCTCTCTCTCTGTCTCCGTCTTCTCTTCTCCTCTCTCTCTCCTCCCTCCTTTCTCTTTTCTTCTCCTCTCTTCTCTCTTCCTCTCTTCTCTTCTCTCC
>NW_020945119.1:712-1210 GCF_900497805.2 Vombatus ursinus | reverse complement strand
TTACAAAAGTCTATAAATATCTCAACCACATATCTGATATGTTGGTAAGAGCGCTGGATTTGAAGTCAGAGGATACAGAATTCAAATTAAGGCTCTGCTACTTAATCTTTACATGACTTTAAATAGGTCATATAACCACACAAGATTCTCCCCAGTTTCATTAACAGCAAAGTGAGTAGTTTGGAATATGAACTTAGCTAACCTGCTTCTATATGGGCATTGGTTTTCTTATCTATTCTAACAATCTATGATTCTATGTTCAGATGATTTAGTCATCTTTCAGTCTCTTCCATCTCTAAATCCTATGAACTTCTGAAATGAAAAAGAAAGAGGAGGAAGAGAAAAGAGAGGAAGAAAAAAGAAGAAAGGAAGAGAAAGGAAGAAAGAAAGAAAGGAAGAAAGGAAGGAAGGAAGGAAGAAAGAAAGAAAGAAAGAAAGAAAGAAAGAAAGAAAGAAAGGAAGGAAGGAAGGAAGAAAGAAAGAAAGAAAGAAAGAAAG
>NW_020945119.1:0-612 GCF_900497805.2 Vombatus ursinus | reverse complement strand
AAGAAAGGAAGGAAGGAAGGAAGAAAGAAAGAAAGAAAGAAAGAAAGAAAGAAAGAAAGAAAGGAAGGAAGGAAAGAAGGAAGGAAAGAAGGAAGGAAGGAAAGGAGAGGAAAGGAAAGGAAGAAAAGGAAAGAAAGGAAGGAAGAAACACCCCCACACACACAAATTCAACAAAAATTTTTAAATGTAACATTTATTGCATATACCTTGTTTCTTGTTTTGATAGTTCTTTTAGAGATTCTTAGACCACTTTCAATTACATCAATCACAATGCTAGAGAAGTGAAAAAGGTAAGGATACGGACTTTTCTCAGGTAAAACAACAGAGTCACTTCAGGATCTGCATATCTTTCTACTACCTGAATTGAGAAATGAGGTAAAAATTACAATAATATGCTGAAACCAATACAGCCACGTTACTGTATTTTAATTTTTCAATGTTAAGCATTGCTTCAATTCTCCTGAAGGGAAAAATTGACCTTCTTAAGACTTGAAATTTTGTCATGTAATATCATAAAATCCTGCGACAACCATCCTAGTATGATTTCAGTTTCTTAGAGCTTTTGAAAGTGAATAACATTGTGTTTTCTTACTAGTCAGTCAGTTAACAAGC
>NW_020945118.1:0-19271 GCF_900497805.2 Vombatus ursinus | reverse complement strand
AAGAGATCTTCCAGTTGTGACATTTTATGTTCCAAGGTTCCTCCCAGTTCTGACATTCTCTGTTCTGTTTTAGGGTCCTTCATAGCATGGCTTCAATAAGTCTAATTTCCAATGCTTATGTGAGGCATTCTTCCCTCCTGCTGGCCTCCCCTACCCTTCCCCCATCATATTTAATTCCAGGCATGGACCCCAGGCAGGCAGGCGGGCCCCATGGCCACACAGAGGGATCCCTTGAGTTATTCCCTGCAGCTCCAAGAGCTGATCACCAATCACTTATTCATGGATAGCTCCCCCTGCTCCAGCCAGCGGCCTGATGAATAGGCTCACCTCCCCACTGGCCTTATTAACACAATAGAGGGCTTGGCTGCTCCGGTGACCTGCCACAGAAGGCTGAGGGCAAGGCCAGCCTGGCCTTCCCCAGTGAAGAGGGGCCCGAACCTTCGAAATACATCTGAGCCACAGACCAGACAAGAAGTCTTGAAAGAACTCAGACATCTGACCTCGAGAACAGGAAGGTCGCTCTAGGTAGAGATGAGAAGGGAGGTACATGGGGCATAATAAATTTAACTCTCTTTGTAGCCCACATTAGATGTGACAGGGTCCTCATAGAAGCTCACTTTATAGCTAAAAGGCGCAAACCAGCCCAGAAAGTACGCTTTCCCTGCCTCATATTATCACCATTACTCTTCCTTTCTCGGGATGGATAGTTTTATGTATCTGTTTATGCCCTGAGTTACTGACCAAATCGAAGGCCTCCTTGCTCCTGCAGGAAAAGTCTGGCTCACATGTCCTGTTTATACACAGTCAGAGAGGGAGGCCAGGGCTAGCTTTCTGGGGACAATGAGGAATCTGGGGAGGAAAAAAAGAGCAGGATGAGGACAAGGAAGGATCAAAGCTCATTTCTCCCCCAACCCCCCTTCCCCTGGTCTTTCCCAATTCACCCTCCAATTGGTCCTTCTTGGGTCCTAAATTTGGGGTTAGAGGACCCGACTTTAAGTCCTAACTGCCATTTATCAACGATGGGTAATGCCAGTCTACAGAATTGAACAATCGAAATTAGACATTTAACCCAAACTGAACCAATGAAAGTGGACGTTCACCACAAACTGAAAGACAATTCCCCCACCCTAGCCACTCAAAATAAGTGCTCACCTCATCAGAAAGATATAAGTTCAAATCTTGACTTAAATGTTACTTGTCATTTTATCTTGCTAAGTCAGTTAGTCTCTCTCAGCCCCAGTTTCCTCATCTGTAAAATGGGAGTATTTCCTCCACAGGGCTGTTGTGAGGATTGCATGAGATAATACCAGCAGAGTGCTTTGTGAACACTAAAGGGCTGTCATCATCTCTCATTATTTTCTGACTCCCAGCAAGTTTTCAAGTTTGTTTGCCCTTCTGATTGCCTATAAAAATGATAGATTAATCATGATGAACCTGGCCATTTCTGTGGTGTTTTAAAGTTATAGAAAGCACTTTTTTTTTTTACCAACGGCTCCATGAGGTAGGGAGGGCAAGTATTATCATTCCCATTTTGCTCATTTTCCTCATCTTGTGAAATGGAGGTAATAACTGCACCTACCTCCCAGGGTTGTTATGAGGACCAAATGAAAAAATATTTGTGAAGATCTTTGCAAACCTTAAAATGCTATATGAATGTTTGTTGTTGTTATTAGTCCAGACAGGTGATTTCACAGGTATCAAGACCTTACAGATGAGAAAACCCCTTCTATTAATACAGACTGACAACCTTATAGTTTAAAAGAGTTGTCTGAGGCATTGAGAAATTAAGTGACTTGCCCAGGGTCACACAGTCAGTATGTTAGACAGAGGTATAATCTTCACAACTATAAGACCAGCTCACTATCCACTATGCCACACTGCATCTGTGCAAGTAATAGCAGCCTACAAAAGAGAGGTTGGAGAAGGATTTGCTGAATCCAAATAAGTAGAAGGAAGAGTCAGTCCATCAGTCAGCAAACAATAATTTATTAAGCACTTGCTATATGTCAGGCACTGTGTTAATATTGGGGATGTGTGTGAGAGAGAGAGAGACAGAGACAGAGACAGAGAGAGACAGAGACAGAGAGACAGAGAGAGAGAGAGACAGAGAGAAAGATCCTGGCCACAAAGCACTCACAATCTACATGGAAGAGAACATGCACATATCTAGATCCATACAAGATACACACAGGGCAAAGGGAATGGGGGGAAGCCCAGTGGGGAAGGCAGTAGCAGCTGGAGGGATCTCCTGCAAAGGGCGGGGCTGTGAGCTGAGTCTCGAAAGGAACCAGGGGAGTTGGTAAATGGAGGTGAGAAGGGAGAGTGTCCCAGGCAAGGCCAGTTCAAAGGCCAGGAGAGGGGGAGCCAGGACCACTGGGTGTTGTGTCAGGGTCTACGAGGCATCAGAAAACCTGTGTTCAGCTTCTTGCTCTCTCATTCGCTAGCTGTGTGACCTTGGATAAGTCACGGGGTCATGGACATGAAGCTAGAGGAGACATCAGTGACCATCAATTCTGACCTCCCCATTTCAAGGATGAGGAGCAGATAAAGCAATGGAGGCCTGGAGAGGGAAGTGACTTGCCCAAGGTCACTCAGGGAGCACGTGGCAGGTCTTTTGACTCCAGAGTCAGTGTTCTTTCTGCCCCATGCTCACCCTCCTGGAGTCCCATTTTTTTTATCTATAAAATGGGGGTAATAATTCTTGCATTATCCCCTCTGCAGAGTCATTGTTGGGACTGTAAGACACAGAGATCCTCTGGTCCAACGTCCTCATTTTTCAGCTGAAGAAGAAGCTGAAGTCCAGAGAGGAACCCAGAGTCACACAGCCAGCAAGGAGCCAAGGCAAGCTTTGAGCCCATGCTCTTCAACTCTGGACCCCAAGTTCTTTCTACCCCACCCTAGCTTCCATCTCTCCTCAGATAAGCACTGGAGAAAATTCCTCCAGAGACCCTGAGCTGAGGAGATGTGGTACAGAGTGTAGGAGATCACTTTGGAGTTAGGAAGATCCAGGTTTGAATCCTACCTCAGACCCCTACTATCTAACTGTGTGATCCAGGACAAGTCATTCAACCTCTCTGAGCCTCCGTTTTCTTCATCTATAAATTGGAGAGAATAAAAGCAGATTTAAACCTGGAAGGATCCTACAGGTCATTGAATCTAATTCCTTCATTTTATAGATGAGGAAAGTGAGGCAAATAGCAGTTAAGTGACTTGTCCAGGGTCTCACAGCCAGTGTTTCAAGTAAAATTCAAACTTAGGTCTTCCTAAGCCCAGGTAGTAGTAGTAGTAGCAGTAGTAGCTAACACTTACATAGCACTTACTGTGTGCTAAGTGCTTTACAATTATTGTCTTATATGATCTTCACAACAACCCTGGGAGGTAGGGCTATCATTTTCTCTATTTTACAGATGAGAAACTGAGGCAAATAGAGGTTATGTGACTTGCTCGGGGTCACACAGCTAGTAAGTGTCAAAGGCCAGTTTGGACTCAGGTCTTCCTGACTCCAAGCCCAGTATTCTTTCCACTGCACTTAACCATGCTGTCTGTTTTGATCAAATGAAATAATATATGTAAGGTGCTTTTCAAACCTTCAAGCGCCATATAAATATTAATTCTGATTAAGACATTCTTCTGGTTTAGTTCAGTTAAGCATCCTCTAATTTCAACAGCTTCCTTGCTTCACCTGTCTCCAGGTTGTAAGATCATAGATTCACAGCTGGAAAGAGACCATGGAAGCCATTTAGCTCAACCTCTCATTTTACAGATGAGGAAACTGAGGCCTACAGGGGTTAAGTGATTTTTTCCATGGTCACACAGGTAGTAAGCAGCAGAATCAGGATTGGAATCCAGGTCCTCTGAATTCAAATCAAACATTCATTCCATTGAACCACTCCAGACCACAACATTGAGGAAAGGATTTCCATCTCAGTTTCCTAAAAGCATCCTCCCCTGAAGTGGTTAAAAAAAAAAGAAAAGAAAAGATGAGGAAAAGTTGAAACAAATCACCATGTTGGGAGACCGAGCCAGCCCGGCCTTCACTTAAGCAGCGCCATAAATCACGGCTGTGACACTGTGCTCGAAGGCTGCCTGGCAGGGCCCCCGGCTCCGGGCGAGCTCTGCAAGGACACATCACCATGTGTCTGTAATGAAACGGCACCCAGCCGCTGCTTAACCCCTGGGCGCCCACAGCCTACCACCTCTCCCTCTGCTCACCCAGCACACAAGAGCATGCAGGCACGCGTTCATACATGCATGCATCCAGCAAACATTCATGCAGCAACTACCCTGCACCTGGCAGTGGCCTGAGCTCTGGGATGCAAAGAGGGGGAGGGGAGAAGAAGCGGTTCCCACCATCAAGGACCTTATGTTCTACTGGGGCTAAATTACACTAAAGGCACAAATAAATTGATGTAAAATACATAGAAAAGTGAGGTTGCTAATTTATTTCAATTCAATTGAACAAGCCTTTATTAAGCAACTACTGTGTACTGAGCACTGTGCTGGGCACTAGGACTGACACAGAGGCAGTTCACTTTATGTCTCCAAGCCTCAGTTTCCTCATCTGTCCAATGGGCATAATATTTATACTACCAGTAATATTTATACTACCAACCTCCCAGCGCTAGATATAAATGTGAACAATTGACAAGCCTTCCATTTTTATTTCTCCCAAAATAAAATGTCCCATCACTTTTAACAACAGTTCAGATTTACATGCTTCCTCAAGCCCTTCTCCTCTGATCCCGATACCATCCCTGGGAGGGAGATAGCTCTGAGATGATTATCACCAGAATTTCAGAGCCAGAAAGGACTTCTGAACACACCTGGTTCCAACCCTCACCTGGGCAGGAATTCTCTCTATAACACTCCCCAGAAGCCTCTGCTTAAAGATCTCCACCTTCCTAGAAGCTATGGCCTTCTCAGCGCAGCCCAAGCTTACATTAATTTATTATAGCTGCTACATCCCACCCCTGGGTCATGCAGAGGCAGCTGTCCACTAAAACCTCTAGCTCTTTTACTGAACAGCTCCTGTATGGCTACTTCCCCCATCTCACACTTGTGGTGGTGATTTTTTGTACCCACTTGTAAGATTTTACATTTATCCCTATTGAATTCCATCTGTCAGCCTCACAAGATCCTTTTGGTTGCTGACTCAGTCAGTGCAGTCTAGTGCATTAGCTATCCCTCCTAACTTTGTGTTGTCTGCACGGGAATGGGAATGATCAAAGTCCCTACCTCACAGGGGTGTTGTGGGGATCAAATCAGGTAATACATGTATAGTGCTTTACAAATCTGAAATAAAAATAATATTCTATACATGTAAGTTGTATTATCATCCTTCTTAAAAAATTCTGACCATCCCCCCCAAATTGGACTCCTCCAAGAAAAATGACCCTCTTCCCCAAAAATGTCACTACCAAGTCACGCGTAGATCATCTCCAGACCTGGTGTCTCTCACTTAGTAAAGCCCAAGATATATAAGCTGAATAAATGAACAGACAGGAGTCTGCCTAACACTAAGTCTGCCTGCATCTCTCTTCCTCCTACTGATCAGTGAAGCAATACTAAAAACATCGAGGATTTTAAAAGATGAGGAGGTGTAGAAAGCACTAGGCATGAAATCCAAAGAGCGGAATCTGAACTCAGCTCCATTAGTTCCCTCCTAGCTGTGTGACCTTGAACAATCCATAGATGCATAGCAAGTTGAAGCTAAGAGACCATTGGGTCCAATGCAACCCACAAAGCATTTACGAAATGTGTCAGCCACTGTGCTAAGTGCTGAGGATATGGAAACAAAAGTTTAGAATGGTCTTTACCCTCAAAAAGCATACTCTTGGGACAGCTAGGTGGCACAGTAGATGGAGCACTGGCCCTGAAGTCAGGAGGACCTGAGTTCAAATCCGGCCTCAGATCAACCACTTGACACTTACTAGATGTGTGACCCTGGGCAAGTCACTTAACCCCAATTGCCTAAAAAAAAAAAAAGTACTCTCTAGTGACAGGATACAACATGTAAAAAGATAAGTATGTACATGATTATTTTAAGGAAGGCAAGAAAACCAATGAACAGGGGGAATCTGGGAAGGCTTCCTGTAAGAAGTGACACTAGACCTGAACCTTAAAGGAAGTTAGAGAGTCTAAGAGGAAGAAATCAGGTAGAGATGCATTCCAGATATTGGGACACAGCCTATTCAAAGGCAGGGAGATGGGAACTTGGAAACTGAATCCAGGGAATAGCCCAGTTTGGCAGAAATTTATTGAAAGAGTGGGAAACTAAGGCTCGGGGAGAAGTAATATAACCAAGACCATAGGAGCTTAAGTTTAGAACTGGGATGACTGTCACTCAGTGAAATTCAGTGACTTGTCCAGAGCACACATATAGCAAATATCAGAGGCAGAATTCAAACTCAGGTCTTCCTGACTCCCAGTCCAACACTCCATCCTTTATACCACACTGTTGCCAGATATCATAAGTGGTAGAGTCAGCATTCAAATGGTGTGCTACAATGGAAAAAGGATGTGGAATGGAGGGAGATGAGTTCAAATCTCACCTCTGCCATGTGCTACTCACCTGACCTTGTTAAACAAATCCCTTTAATCTCTTGAGTCCCGGTTTTCTATCCTGTAAAATAAGGGAGTTGAAGTAAATGGTATCTAAGGTCCGGTCCAGCTCTGAATCTGGGGTCCTACACTCTGCTATATAGCAAAAAGAAATCTTCATGCTGGATAAGGCCACCTTGCCCTTCCACTCTTTTTTCCTGTACTCCCATGTGTCAACACCACTCAAGACACCCTATGATGGCTGTGTTGACTGTGAACTCCCACATAATAAATATTCACAATTGCAGTATTTTGTCCCCGCAGCATCTTAGCATGGGATTCAGCTCAGGAATGAAACATGTGATGCTCCACATATATTTATCGCACATATATATTTCAAGACTCTCATGTTTACAATTGCAGACTCACAGAATGTCAGAGTTTGAAGGGATTGGTCCGTCCTGTGAATTTAAGCAATTTAAGCTGACCAGTGACACAGATGAGTTGGAAATCATGGAATCCACATGTCTTCAAGCTGGAAAGGATCCTGATGACCATTTAGTCCAACCCACACCTGATCAAGAATGCCCTCTATTCCATCCCTTACAAGTAACCATCCTGCCTCAGATTGAAGATCTCTAGAAAAAGGGCAGCTAGGTGGTGCAGTAGATAGAACACTGGGCTTGGAATCAGGAAGACCCATCCCTATGAGTTCAAATCCAGCCTCTGACACTAGCTGTGTAACCCTAGACAAGTCACTCAATTCTGGTTGCCTCAGTTTCCTCATCTGTAAAATGAGCAGGAGAAAGAAATGGCAGCCCACTCCAGCATCTTTGCCAAGAAAACCCCAAATGGGGTCACAAAGAGTTGGACATGATTGAAATAACTCAACAACAGGAAAAAAAGAACCCACTCTCTTCCCAAGCTGGTCCTTTCCAGATTTGGACAATTTTAAATGTTCAGAAGTTGATGTTGACATCAAGCCTAAGTCTGCCTCCCTAAAAGGTCCATGCACTGTCCCTGTTTCTGCCCTCTGAGGACAAGTAGAATCAATCTACCCCCTCTTCCAGGTGATGACTCTTGGCTTTTGAGTCAAGACAACTGGGTTGAAATACCAGCTTTACTAACCATGTGACCCTAAGTGAGTCATTTAACTAGTCAATCTCAGATTCCTCTTCTGTAAAATAGGGAAAATAACAACACCTCTCTCTCCCCGCCCCATACACACACACACACACACACTCCCCAGAGTTGTTGTAAGGATTGAATGAATTAGCTGTGTGACCATAGGTAAGTCACTTAACCTCTCTCAACTGTGGTTTCATCATCAGTAAAATGGCAGTAATGATGACCTCACTACTTTTCTCACAGGATTGTTGTGAACTGTAAAGTGTTACAGGAATATGAATTGTTGTTATAATTCCTCTCTAACCTTCCCTTCCCCATGATGCACACAGGTAGCATCCTACTGAGCCCTTCTACCATCCCTCCATCCTGACCCCCAAAGAACCTCCTGCTAGTGCCTCAGTCTTATAGGATCATAGGATTTAAAGCTGGAAGAGACCTTTGAGATCATCTAATCCAACCCCCCCATTTCACAGATGAGAAAACTGAGACTCAGAGAAGTTATTGACTTGCCCAAAATCACACAGATTCTCTGACTCCAGATATTGCCTGCAGGCCAAGCATGCCCCATTTCTTTAACCAGCACTCATCTACCATCTACCAGCTAGCATCTCCACCCCAGTTCTGCTCCCACCCTAAGCCAATGTAGCAGTGACTCCTCCTGCCTTACTCCATGCTCATTAAGGGCCAGAGTTACTTTTAGGTAAAGTAGGTTTTTCCCCCTGTAAGGCAAAGACTCTGGTAATTAACTCAGTATGAAAAGTTTTTTCTTTTAACGTCCTAAAAGTAACAGCCTCTGAAGGCTGTTGGTAGAAGGCAGTGACTGTTCCTTCTTTCAAACCCAAAGCCAGTTCTTTCCTATACCCAACCACTCATGTCAGCCCTTCATGCCAACTCGATTAATCTCCTTGCTGCCTTAGGATAAACTTTGAAGATCATCTTGCCCAATCCCCCACTTTACAGAGGGGGAAACTGAGGCCCACAGAGAACTGGTAGTAGGGACAGTCCTAGATCCTGGGCCTCCTGATTCCCATACATTTTCCCAAGATAACCCTTAGAAATGGAGAAGAGCTCACACAACACATGCCTTTGGACAGTGTATGAAATTGCATTTGTAACAAGCATCTCCACTATACATATGCACATGTGCCCATACCTGAATGTCAGGGGTCATAGCTGCCCCTCTGCTCTAGCAGAAAGACTATCCAGTGTGCACACAGCTTGAAGTCAGAATGAACAACATCCTGAGGTGGGCTGAAGGGAGCCTGCTCTGCTAGAAATAGCCCCAGGTTGGAAAGCAGAGGACCAGTTCTGGGGACTTGTCTCTGCCACCCACCTGTGTGCCCTCAGGCAAGTCCTTTCCCTTTCCTGATCTTCAGGTTCCTTATCTGGAAAATGAGGATGATAACACCTGCACGCCTGACTCAATGAGGTGAGGAAGGAAGGAAGGAAGGAAGGAAGGAAGGAAGGTAGGAAGAAAGAAAGGAAGGATTTTCTATGCAAGTATGGTGCTAAGTGCTTTACAAATGTTTCATTTGATTCTCACAACAACCCTGGGAGGCAGACATTATTATCCCCATTTTATAGTTGAGGAAACTAAGACAGAGCTTAAATGACTTGCCCAGAGTCACACGGCTAGTAAGTGTCTGAAGCTGGATTTGAACTCACTGTCCTAATACTCTATCCACTTTGTCACCTAGCTGCCCATATTGGAAGGTGCTTTGGAAATATTAAGACATTATAGAAATAGGAATTCTTGTTATTGATATTGTCAATGTTATTGTTGTTTTCTGAAACATCAGAGGTCTGTGCCATCCTAACCCGTCAGCTCCTACTGAAATCACTGGGGAGCTGCAACAAGAGAAGTTAAAAATAGTGATTACGTGTTTGGTGTCGTTTTTCTTTTCCCTTTAAAAAAAAAAAGCTGAAATATTTATCCTCTCAGCTTCCTTGGGTGTGTTTCAAATGCTACTTGAGGAAAGTCGGGGAGCTGCTTTCCGCATCCAGCCAGGCAGCTGGACAGCTAATGCTAAAGGGCAGCTATAGTTCAGTCCTGTTTGATCTGCCAAAGGCGGAAGACGTGGCTGCCGCTGGGCAGCTGTATCATTTGCACTTAGGAAAACAGACGGGAAAGCATGCGAAAGCCAAACAGAGCACCCTGGATAGACAGCCCTTTGTCAGGATGGGCAGGAAAGGGGGACCACAAACTCAAAACAGATCATAGAGCCAGAACCGGGAGAGAAGCTAAGGGATCTCTAATCCAACCTTCTCACTTTACAGATAAAGAAACTGAGGCCCCTTGAGATAAAGTGGCTTACTCAGGGTCATACAGCTAGTAAGTGTCAAAGGTAGAATTTGAACCCAAGTGCTTCTAACTCCGAGGCCAGGATTCTCTTTGCCCCATAAGATTTCAAGTGCTCATTTTCTCCTATTTTTCAGTTGAATGTTTTGGAAATGCAGACATATCATGGGGTCATGGGTTTGGACCTGGAAGGCTAGATCAGTTAACCTAGGCCCCTTATTTTACAGATAGGGAAGATGAAACCCCAAAGTGAAATTATTCTTCAAGGTCAAGGTGAAAATCATAGACTTTCCATGCAAGAAGGAAGAAAAGGAAGCACCAAAGACAGCCTTTACCAGAGCAGGAATCCTCTCGGTGCCTGTGATGAGTAGTCACCCAGCCTCCAGGGATGAGGAAGCTTGCTACCTCCCAAGGAAGCCCACCCCACCTTGAGATAACTCTGGCTGCTAGGAAGTGTTCATCATAACCCGCCCTCCTGTAACCTCTGCCTATGGCTCCTAATTCTGTCCTCTGGGTCTAGGCAGAACACATGTACTACTTCTTTACAAAACAACCCTCACCATATTTGAAGATAGCAATTAGGTTCCCCTTTCCTCCTCACCCCACCCCCATGTGTTTTCTTCTCTTGGCTAAACATGCCGAATTCATTCCATTATTAATACTCATGTGGACAGATCTCTAATGCACCCTCACCACCCGTTCTAATCGCATTCCAATTTATCATCATTCTTCCTAAAATGTGACCCAAAGAACTTAATGCTATACTCCAAATGCAGGGCAGAGGACAGAAAGCTTATCACTTCACTCTGGATACTAAACTTTTATGAATGAAGGCTAAGATAAAATAAGTTAAATCTGACTATCTTGTCACTCTACTAATTTCATATTGAACCTGTGGTCTGCTAAGACTCCGCAGTTATTATCAACATGAAATATCATCTAACTAGCAGCACCATCTTATGCTAGTACAGTTTTTTTTAACCCAGGTGAAATAATCCTTTACATTGATCTCCAACCAACACTGTTTAAAACGTAATTAATTGCCTCTGCCTCTGGAAGTTTCCTGGAGTAGGCGAGTGCCCCATGGAGGTGGCTGTCCCAAAGCACAAGAAGCATTGTTTTCCACGAGCTGTGTGCACAGTAGTTATGAGTTAGGCCCTATTCCTTCTGTAGTCCAGCTCCAAGAAAATTGCAAGTTGAAAAAAAACATAATTAATCAATTACAACCAAATCCCATCATCAATGGAATTCCAATTGCCAACATATAACATGTGTCTCCTTGTCCTTATGACATGAGCTGCCCAAAACATTATTTTGCTTATAGCATATCTGTGTTCACAGACGAATGATGCTGGATAGGATCTGTCTATATATAATCCAATCCAACAAGCATTTATTAAATACCAAGTTTGTGCAGGGTGATGTGCTGAGCACTAGGGATACAAAGAAAAGTTCAAAAATAGTCCCTATCCTCATGGAATTTGTATTTTACTGGGGATGTAAGGGGATATTATATATGGATAGATCAATGCATACATAAAGGGGAAGTAGGAAAGAACTCATGGAGAGGATCCTGACCTGAGCATGGAAGGATGCAAAAGATTCTAAGAAAGGAAGGAAGGAAAACATCCCAGGCACATTGTAGCCAGGCTGCTGCTTCACCTTTCAGATCTGATCTCTAACAACCATATAGGAGAGTAGCTAAGCTGCTCAACTCTGAGCTCCTTGGGACCATGCTTTTTCCCACCTTCCCTTTTCTACGCTATGTGTAAGGAGTGGCTTTCCCTCTCCATCCCATTTGGAAAGTACATGTTAGTCAACTGTCCTGTTGTTCTACTCACCATCCCTAGGACTTTTCAGGCCAAAACAGCTTTCTCTGGTGACCATTCTACAATATGTAGATGTCTCCTTATTAGAATATAAGAACCTAGAGAACAAGAAATCTTACTTTTTGTGTTTGCATATCCAAGCCTTAGCTTAGTACCTGGGACATAATAAGGTTTAATAAATGCTTTTTTCATCATTAACTCATCCATTCATTCAATCATTCACTCATTCACAAGGTCAACCAGTGCAAAGGCAGAAGCTGGAAAAAGAATGTTGCATTTAGGGCATTCCACTCTGGCTAGCATGTAGAGTATCTGGAGGGGAATTAAGTGAAATAAGGTTAGAAAGGCAAGCTGAAATGAGATTGGGAAAAGATGTTATGTTATTTTATGATAAATGCCAAGCCATAGAGTTTGTATTTCATCATTGAAGCAATAGGGAGCTAGTGAAGGTTATTGAGCAGGGTTAGTCACGTGGACAGATTCGTGCCTTAGGATGATGATCTTAGCAATTTTATGATGCATTAGTTTGGAGAAAGATTTGAAGACTGGAAATCCAATTAGGAGGCAGTTGCAATAATCCAGGAGAAAGGTGATGAGGCCTGATCTAGGGTAGTGGTTAGGCAAGGGAAGAGAATGAAAGGGGTGTGATGTGAGATATGTTGTTTTAGCAAGATGAGTTTCTGAAGCCCCCATGTAATGATTCCTCTGGAAAGCCAAGTGACTCACACTTGTAATATGATAAATCTGTGACTCGTAGAGTCTCTAAAACTGGGTCGGGGGCAGAGAGGGAGATCTCAGCAGAAACACTCTCACTCATAAAACTAATTAGGCTTTTTAGGTGGTGCTTGGATAGCACCTAAGACCTAGGTCCCAACAACTTTACTTTCTATGACTGGGATCCTGTCCTGCCCTCACTTCCAATCATCCTTCCAGAGGAAACATACAGCAGCAATAACACCAGGCTTGGAGTCAAGAGATATGAATTTGGATCCTAACTCAGATATTTACAGGCTGTGTGATCTTGGGCAAGTCATTTGCCCTCACTGAGTCTCAACTTCTTTTTCTGTAAGATGAGGAATTACATCACTTGTACTACACCTCACAGACTGTTTATAAGGGAAGTAAGAGAAAAATGATCATTATCATAATAATATGAGTGAGGAGACTAGAGTCTTACCCCTGTACCTCATTGTGGCTGGGAGACCTTGGGTTATTGAAGGTTGGGCCAGCAGAGTGCAACTTCTCACAGGTTCTACCTTTCCTACTGGAAAGGTTTCCAAGATAAGCCCAGTGATGGGCTGAGTGCTGGTTGACACTGGAAGAGTTTAGGTTATAGAACAGTTACATGATGGAGAGAAGCCACACTGGTCAAATTATAGAACCTTAATGAGTGCCATTGAGAGGCAACATGGTGCAGTGGATAGAAAGTTGGCCTTGGATCCAAAAAAAAAAAAAAACCTGGGTTCAAGTCCCACTGCTAACACATGCTAAATATGAGACTCCTAGGCAAGTTGCTTAAACATCCTAGTGCTCTAGGCAAATGTACAAGTTTCAGAGAAGGTGACAACCTGCATTGACAGAGTCCAGTCTTTATTTCCTTATCCAGGAGTTCTATCAATGAAATCCAGGTCCAGTCTCCATCCCTATCCCTATTATCATTGGCTAGGACTCCACCATTGGCCTCATCCCAAATAGGCTGCAATCCAGGCCATGCTGGAAGCCTTCCTTCTTCCAGCTGGCATCCTAGCAGGAGTACAGGTTTATATTTTAGCTCCCCGCCCAGTACTATTCTCCATCAGCTGCCTTCCACAAAGCATGCTTCTTACTTTCCATTACCTCGATGCATGGTTTATCCTTGAAATGCTACATGTCATAGGGTAAGGGCATCTTCACTCAGAAAGTGAAGCCCTTATCAACAGAAGTGGTGACTTCCATCATGGGCTGAGCTGGCTGAGGCAAGGACTGTGTACCTGATTCTTTCTTTGTGAGCAGGTTTTCTACTGGGTCCAGCCTTGGTCATGAGAAGCCATGATGGAGCCTCTGTACCCAGAGGCTGTGGGAGAACAATTTGGCAAGCTATGAATTACACAAAAGCAGAAAGATTAAATGAAGAAAATCTGTCTGAACACTTTCTATGCTCAAAGCAGGACCAATAAGATGTGCCCTGGGCAGTTTTTTCCAAATGAATCCTTCTTTCCCTACCCAAGGATTTAGCCCACAGCACTTTCCAAGCACAAAGGCACTGAAGTCATTTGGGCAGATGAGAAGTCCGCTTGTTCCTGCAATGCCCCAGTGCAGCCCAGCCTTTCATGGTCATGAGGAGAGAGATGCTCTGAGACAGAGATATGGAGAGACATGTTCACAGAGACAGAGGGAGATGCTCACAGGTAGAGGCAGAGAAATATTCATAGACAAATAGAAAACACTCACAGACAGGAAGACAGGTAAGAGACATGCTTAGAGGCAAAGAGAGGTGCTCACAGAGAGGCAAAAGCAGAGAGAAAGACCCATAGACACAAATGGATAGAGATGCTCATCAAAAGAGGTGCTACAGGCAGAGACAGAGAGATGCAGAAAAGGAGAGATAGATAGACAGAAAGATACTGAGGGACTTTGACTCATAGATGTTCACACAGAATGGTACTGAGAAAGGAGGAGGAAGAGGAGAAGAAGGAGGAAAGAATCAAGGACAGAGGGAAATGCTCACAGACACAGAAAGACTGGTGCTCAGAGACAAATATGGGGAGATGCTCCCAGAGACTTTGACTCATAGATGTCCACACAGAATGATGCTGAGAAAGAAAGAGGAAGAGGAAGAAGTGAGAGTTTGTGTGTCAAGGACAGAGAGAAATGTTCACAAACACAGAGAGAGGAGTTCTCAAAGATAAATATGGGGAGATGGTCACAGAGATTCACACACAGATGCCCACCCAGAGTGGCACCCAGACAGAGAGATGCTCAAAGACAACAGAAAAATGTTCATAGACAAAGTGAGATGAACATAGAGAGAGTGGCTCCCAAACAGAGACAGAGAGAGAGATGCTTAAAGACAGAGAGGAAGGAACTCACCGACAGAAAGAAGTAGAGAGAAAGGCTCATAAACAAAGACTCAGACAAAATGACAGCTATAGATTCACACAGATATGCCGACAGAGACAAGGAGATGCTCAAGAAAAGGGTACTGGAAGACAAATGCAAACACAGATGCTCAGAATGACTCTCACCCAGAGAAAGATGGAACCCTAATATACACACTTGTATTCTCACATAGAGAATGATTAAATGGAGGCCAAAAAAGAGGCCTATGTAGTGAAATGATCATATATAGAGACCTTTGTTCATGGACAGAAATACAGAAATTATTAAGGACAAAGAGAAATGTTGTAAGGGTCTGTGTCCTAGGATACAGTCCCCAAGCCTAAATTCTGACTTGCTGATTAGATCCATTTCTTTTTTATTTTAGTATTTTATTTTTCCAATTACATGAAAAACAATTTTTAGCATTTGCTTTTTAAAATTTTGAGCTTCAAATTCTCTCCCTTCCTTCCTTTCCTCCTCCCTGAGAAGGCAAGCAATTTGATATAGATTATACATGTGCAGTCATGCAAACCTTATTTCCATATTAGCCATGTTGAGAAAGAAAACACAGACCAAAAAAACCTCAAAAAGCAAGAAAAATAAAGAAAATAAAAATTTATATGCTTTGATCATCAGTTCTTTCTCTGGAGGTGGAGATTATATCCATTTCTTGAAGGCTTCCAGTAGAAAGCAAGTTCCTTGAGGTCAGGGACTTATTCATTCTCTTCTTTCTATCCCTAGCCCCTATCCTTGTGTGAGGTGTATACTAGGGTTTGGGACATGTTTGTCAAGTTGAGACCCCAATTTCTCTGGACTGATCCAAGGGCATCTTGCCCGTGACCACAAGACTTCCTCTTGCTCTCATTTTGATCATTTCTTGATCTTTGGTGCCTGACTCAAGGTATGGAGAGCCCCTGGCCTTCTTGTTCCATGGTATGTTTGTCTTCCTGTACTCAGAGATCAGGGCAGTTAGGTGGCACAGAGATAGAACACCGGGGCTGGAGTTAGGAAGACCTGAATTCAAATTCAGTCTCAGACACTTACTAGTTGTGTGACCCTGGGCAAGTCACTTCACTCTGTTTGCCTCAGTTTCCTCATCTGTAAAATGATCTGGAGAAGGAAATGGGAAACCACTCCAGTATCTTTGCCAAGAAAACCCCAAATGGGATCAAGAAGACTCAGACACAACTGAAATGACTGAACAATAACAACTCAGGTATCAGCAACACTTAATCCTTGATTTCCTATCATCTACATTGCCTGCACATAGGCAGCCTTTCCCCTCTTCCCCCCCCCCCCTCCCTTTCTAGTTCTCCTATGTGTTATGTTTCCTCTTACAAAAATGTAAGCTTCTTGAGGGCAGAGATTATCTTATTTGTTTGCATTTATCCCCAATGCTTAGAGCAGTGCCTGTCACATACTAAGTGTTTTTTAAACCCTTTATCTACCTATTGGTCTTGCAGGTGTGATAGCCTGATGTAGTTTCAGCAACCACTTCCTCTTTCTTTCTTTCCCTGCCACCAGACACTCCAGACCAAAAGACATCATTCTCTAGGTTTCATTCATAAGGAGAAGGAGTAGTCATCAAAATAACAAGGATAAGATTGCAGAAAATCAGAAGAATACGTGGAGGGCTCTATAGATCATGGGTTGGAAGATGGTGACACCATGGCCAGGGAAGTGGCAAAACTGGGAGCTGCCAACTAGGTCAGCATCCTGGTGTACAGAGTGGGTACATAATGGAGAGACTTAAGGGTGAAATAAGAAACCCTATCGCTGTTAGTTAATGGACTGGCCACTACCATGGAGACTTGGGGTAGAGGCCATCGCTCATAGACCATTGGAACTCAGAGCCAGCTAGGGTTCAAGAAGGGCACCCATTGTCTGCATGCTCCCATTCAGAGATACTCTCCTAGATGAACCCATAGAGAGGCAGACACCCCCAAGACACAGATGCTTAGAGACACAGAAAACCCCCCACTGAGATTGCAGTGTTGGGCTGTCAGACAGAAACAGAATCATAGGATTCATAGGCCTACAGTCTCAGAGGTACAAGAGAGCCCCAAAACCCATTTAGTCCAGCTCTCTCATTTTTCAGATGAGGAAATTCATGACTAGAGAAGGGATTTTTGTCAAAGATCACACACATGTGACAGAGCTAAGATTTGAATGCATGCCCTCTGATTCTAAAGTGCTCTTTCCTCTCTCCCACCTTAGTTAAATCAGAGAAGTCAGTCAATAAGCATTTATTAAGCACCTTCTATATGCTAGGCACTGGGCTAAATGTTAGCATACACAGAAAGGCAAAAACACAGCCACTTCATTCAAGGAGTTCACATTCTAATAGGAGAGACAAAATGCAAATAATGAGGTATCTGCAAGTTATATATAGTGTAAATGAAAGATTATCTCAGAAGGCAGGCACAGGAAGGGAAGGGAGGGAGGGAAGGGAAAGGGAAGGAAGGGAAAGGGAAGGAAGGGAAAGGGAAAGGCAGGTTAGGGCAAGGCAGGCAAGGGCAGGGCAGGGAAGGGGAGGGAAGAGGCTGAGGAATGTGCTAAGCATTTTACATATATTGTCTCATTTGATCCTCACAACAACCTGAAAGGCAGGTGCTATTATTATCCCTGTTTTACAGCTGAGGAAACTGAGGCAAGCAGAGGTTAAGTGACTTATCCAGGGTCATACAATTAGCAAATGTCTGAAGTCAGATTTGGACTCAGGTCTTTCTGACTTCAGGCCCAGTGCTCTACCTACATTCAGTCTTCGGGCACCCAGCCTAGGTTCTTCCACTTCTATCTATGTGATTTTGACATGATCAAGGTGCCCTAGGCCTCAGTTTCCTCATCTATAAAACAAGAAGGTTGGACTAGTTGGCCTCTGAAAGTCCTGTCAAGCTCTAGCTCTGTGATGTATGATCCCGTGACATTCTCCCTAATGACGTCATAGACCATTTAGTCCAGTCTCTATGTGGTCAAAATTGCCAGCAGCATCATCCCCCTACGTCCAATTGAACTCTCTCTCTCTCTCTGTCTCTGTCTCTCTCTCTCTGTCTCTCTCTCTGTCTCTCTCTGTCTCTCTCTCTCTCTCTCTCTCTGTCTCTCTCTCTCTCTCTCTCCTTCCAATTGCTCCTACTTCTGCTCTCTGGGGCCCGGTAAAAGAAATCTAATCCTTCTTCCATATGACAACCCTTGAAATACTTGAAAACAGCTATCATACCCCCACTAAGTCTTCTCTTCTCCAGGCTAAACATCCCCAGTCCCTTCAACTGATCTCTTGACTCTGAAACTGCTTACAGGAATAGTCTGGCTCATACCGTTACTCTGCCTTTCCTGACACGAGCCCCTCTTGCCCTAGACTTTTTTTTACACTAAACTTTCTCTGAATTCACCTGATTTTTCCATCTCCTTTATATTCTTTATGGCAACGGAGAAATAATCACAGCCTCTCAGTGCAGGGTGATGGGAGTGTGTGATATTAACTGTAAATCAGGCAGAAATTGGTGGAAGGGGAAGGGTTTGATGAGGTGCAGAGACATTATATCATTTTAAAGCACTTTCCTAGTCTCTAGTAATCCCCATGTAAAGCAAAGGCAGACAAACGTGCCTCTTCCTCAGGAAGGTTTCCATTATGATGCAGAGAGAATACTCCAGTAGCTCACAGGGCTCAGGTGGATTTCCAGTGAGCTCCTGGGGTGGGGAGGAAGTAGGAAATAGTAGGCTCAGGGGCAGAACATGCCAATCCTGTGTGGCCAGAGCTCCCTAGGAGGACTGGACTCTCCAGCCAGGATCCAGGCTCAGTGGGTTTACCTACCTGTGGGCTTCTTCCATATACACAGATCTTCACATTGTGTGTTGATATCTTGACTTATTTACCCCCCTCCCACCCCTGACACCTACTCTGTACTCTATCACTCCTATTTTTGTGTACACATGGCCTTTATGAGTTACTATATCAAAATAATAATAATAATAATAAACATCCTTTGGGACAACCCTTTGACCATTAACATTTTTGCACTTAGCAAAGTAGTTCTTGCCACAAAGCCCCATGGCCAGTCACTGGGACCATACTAGAAGCATTGCCAGTCAGGGTCTATCTACCAAGAAATGATATTTTGAGAGTTCTAGGTTCGCTTTCACGATGAAACAGCAGAGGATATCAACAGTAGAGGAATCATGGAATCCCAGAATCTCAGATCTGGGAGGGACCTCAGAGGTCATAACCTTCCCTTCACACAGCCTTCCTGGCACATGGTAACCCTTTCTCCACTTGGAGACTCTTCCCTCTAATGAAGGGAAACTCTACACAACATACCTAAAGCTCCCTTTTAGCAAAGAAATAAAGTCTCTCTCTCTCTCTCTCTCTCTCTCTCTCTCTCTCTCTCTCTCTCTCTCTC
>NW_020945117.1:0-19270 GCF_900497805.2 Vombatus ursinus | reverse complement strand
AAGAGATCTTCCAGTTGTGACATTTTATGTTCCAAGGTTCCTCCCAGTTCTGACATTCTCTGTTCTGTTTTAGGGTCCTTCATAGCATGGCTTCAATAAGTCTAATTTCCAATGCTTATGTGAGGCATTCTTCCCTCCTGCTGGCCTCCCCTACCCTTCCCCCATCATATTTAATTCCAGGCATGGACCCCAGGCAGGCAGGCGGGCCCCATGGCCACACAGAGGGATCCCTTGAGTTATTCCCTGCAGCTCCAAGAGCTGATCACCAATCACTTATTCATGGATAGCTCCCCCTGCTCCAGCCAGCGGCCTGATGAATAGGCTCACCTCCCCACTGGCCTTATTAACACAATAGAGGGCTTGGCTGCTCCGGTGACCTGCCACAGAAGGCTGAGGGCAAGGCCAGCCTGGCCTTCCCCAGTGAAGAGGGGCCCGAACCTTCGAAATACATCTGAGCCACAGACCAGACAAGAAGTCTTGAAAGAACTCAGACATCTGACCTCGAGAACAGGAAGGTCGCTCTAGGTAGAGATGAGAAGGGAGGTACATGGGGCATAATAAATTTAACTCTCTTTGTAGCCCACATTAGATGTGACAGGGTCCTCATAGAAGCTCACTTTATAGCTAAAAGGCGCAAACCAGCCCAGAAAGTACGCTTTCCCTGCCTCATATTATCACCATTACTCTTCCTTTCTCGGGATGGATAGTTTTATGTATCTGTTTATGCCCTGAGTTACTGACCAAATCGAAGGCCTCCTTGCTCCTGCAGGAAAAGTCTGGCTCACATGTCCTGTTTATACACAGTCAGAGAGGGAGGCCAGGGCTAGCTTTCTGGGGACAATGAGGAATCTGGGGAGGAAAAAAAGAGCAGGATGAGGACAAGGAAGGATCAAAGCTCATTTCTCCCCCAACCCCCCTTCCCCTGGTCTTTCCCAATTCACCCTCCAATTGGTCCTTCTTGGGTCCTAAATTTGGGGTTAGAGGACCCGACTTTAAGTCCTAACTGCCATTTATCAACGATGGGTAATGCCAGTCTACAGAATTGAACAATCGAAATTAGACATTTAACCCAAACTGAACCAATGAAAGTGGACGTTCACCACAAACTGAAAGACAATTCCCCCACCCTAGCCACTCAAAATAAGTGCTCACCTCATCAGAAAGATATAAGTTCAAATCTTGACTTAAATGTTACTTGTCATTTTATCTTGCTAAGTCAGTTAGTCTCTCTCAGCCCCAGTTTCCTCATCTGTAAAATGGGAGTATTTCCTCCACAGGGCTGTTGTGAGGATTGCATGAGATAATACCAGCAGAGTGCTTTGTGAACACTAAAGGGCTGTCATCATCTCTCATTATTTTCTGACTCCCAGCAAGTTTTCAAGTTTGTTTGCCCTTCTGATTGCCTATAAAAATGATAGATTAATCATGATGAACCTGGCCATTTCTGTGGTGTTTTAAAGTTATAGAAAGCACTTTTTTTTTTTACCAACGGCTCCATGAGGTAGGGAGGGCAAGTATTATCATTCCCATTTTGCTCATTTTCCTCATCTTGTGAAATGGAGGTAATAACTGCACCTACCTCCCAGGGTTGTTATGAGGACCAAATGAAAAAATATTTGTGAAGATCTTTGCAAACCTTAAAATGCTATATGAATGTTTGTTGTTGTTATTAGTCCAGACAGGTGATTTCACAGGTATCAAGACCTTACAGATGAGAAAACCCCTTCTATTAATACAGACTGACAACCTTATAGTTTAAAAGAGTTGTCTGAGGCATTGAGAAATTAAGTGACTTGCCCAGGGTCACACAGTCAGTATGTTAGACAGAGGTATAATCTTCACAACTATAAGACCAGCTCACTATCCACTATGCCACACTGCATCTGTGCAAGTAATAGCAGCCTACAAAAGAGAGGTTGGAGAAGGATTTGCTGAATCCAAATAAGTAGAAGGAAGAGTCAGTCCATCAGTCAGCAAACAATAATTTATTAAGCACTTGCTATATGTCAGGCACTGTGTTAATATTGGGGATGTGTGTGAGAGAGAGAGAGACAGAGACAGAGACAGAGAGAGACAGAGACAGAGAGACAGAGAGAGAGAGAGACAGAGAGAAAGATCCTGGCCACAAAGCACTCACAATCTACATGGAAGAGAACATGCACATATCTAGATCCATACAAGATACACACAGGGCAAAGGGAATGGGGGGAAGCCCAGTGGGGAAGGCAGTAGCAGCTGGAGGGATCTCCTGCAAAGGGCGGGGCTGTGAGCTGAGTCTCGAAAGGAACCAGGGGAGTTGGTAAATGGAGGTGAGAAGGGAGAGTGTCCCAGGCAAGGCCAGTTCAAAGGCCAGGAGAGGGGGAGCCAGGACCACTGGGTGTTGTGTCAGGGTCTACGAGGCATCAGAAAACCTGTGTTCAGCTTCTTGCTCTCTCATTCGCTAGCTGTGTGACCTTGGATAAGTCACGGGGTCATGGACATGAAGCTAGAGGAGACATCAGTGACCATCAATTCTGACCTCCCCATTTCAAGGATGAGGAGCAGATAAAGCAATGGAGGCCTGGAGAGGGAAGTGACTTGCCCAAGGTCACTCAGGGAGCACGTGGCAGGTCTTTTGACTCCAGAGTCAGTGTTCTTTCTGCCCCATGCTCACCCTCCTGGAGTCCCATTTTTTTTATCTATAAAATGGGGGTAATAATTCTTGCATTATCCCCTCTGCAGAGTCATTGTTGGGACTGTAAGACACAGAGATCCTCTGGTCCAACGTCCTCATTTTTCAGCTGAAGAAGAAGCTGAAGTCCAGAGAGGAACCCAGAGTCACACAGCCAGCAAGGAGCCAAGGCAAGCTTTGAGCCCATGCTCTTCAACTCTGGACCCCAAGTTCTTTCTACCCCACCCTAGCTTCCATCTCTCCTCAGATAAGCACTGGAGAAAATTCCTCCAGAGACCCTGAGCTGAGGAGATGTGGTACAGAGTGTAGGAGATCACTTTGGAGTTAGGAAGATCCAGGTTTGAATCCTACCTCAGACCCCTACTATCTAACTGTGTGATCCAGGACAAGTCATTCAACCTCTCTGAGCCTCCGTTTTCTTCATCTATAAATTGGAGAGAATAAAAGCAGATTTAAACCTGGAAGGATCCTACAGGTCATTGAATCTAATTCCTTCATTTTATAGATGAGGAAAGTGAGGCAAATAGCAGTTAAGTGACTTGTCCAGGGTCTCACAGCCAGTGTTTCAAGTAAAATTCAAACTTAGGTCTTCCTAAGCCCAGGTAGTAGTAGTAGTAGCAGTAGTAGCTAACACTTACATAGCACTTACTGTGTGCTAAGTGCTTTACAATTATTGTCTTATATGATCTTCACAACAACCCTGGGAGGTAGGGCTATCATTTTCTCTATTTTACAGATGAGAAACTGAGGCAAATAGAGGTTATGTGACTTGCTCGGGGTCACACAGCTAGTAAGTGTCAAAGGCCAGTTTGGACTCAGGTCTTCCTGACTCCAAGCCCAGTATTCTTTCCACTGCACTTAACCATGCTGTCTGTTTTGATCAAATGAAATAATATATGTAAGGTGCTTTTCAAACCTTCAAGCGCCATATAAATATTAATTCTGATTAAGACATTCTTCTGGTTTAGTTCAGTTAAGCATCCTCTAATTTCAACAGCTTCCTTGCTTCACCTGTCTCCAGGTTGTAAGATCATAGATTCACAGCTGGAAAGAGACCATGGAAGCCATTTAGCTCAACCTCTCATTTTACAGATGAGGAAACTGAGGCCTACAGGGGTTAAGTGATTTTTTCCATGGTCACACAGGTAGTAAGCAGCAGAATCAGGATTGGAATCCAGGTCCTCTGAATTCAAATCAAACATTCATTCCATTGAACCACTCCAGACCACAACATTGAGGAAAGGATTTCCATCTCAGTTTCCTAAAAGCATCCTCCCCTGAAGTGGTTAAAAAAAAAAGAAAAGAAAAGATGAGGAAAAGTTGAAACAAATCACCATGTTGGGAGACCGAGCCAGCCCGGCCTTCACTTAAGCAGCGCCATAAATCACGGCTGTGACACTGTGCTCGAAGGCTGCCTGGCAGGGCCCCCGGCTCCGGGCGAGCTCTGCAAGGACACATCACCATGTGTCTGTAATGAAACGGCACCCAGCCGCTGCTTAACCCCTGGGCGCCCACAGCCTACCACCTCTCCCTCTGCTCACCCAGCACACAAGAGCATGCAGGCACGCGTTCATACATGCATGCATCCAGCAAACATTCATGCAGCAACTACCCTGCACCTGGCAGTGGCCTGAGCTCTGGGATGCAAAGAGGGGGAGGGGAGAAGAAGCGGTTCCCACCATCAAGGACCTTATGTTCTACTGGGGCTAAATTACACTAAAGGCACAAATAAATTGATGTAAAATACATAGAAAAGTGAGGTTGCTAATTTATTTCAATTCAATTGAACAAGCCTTTATTAAGCAACTACTGTGTACTGAGCACTGTGCTGGGCACTAGGACTGACACAGAGGCAGTTCACTTTATGTCTCCAAGCCTCAGTTTCCTCATCTGTCCAATGGGCATAATATTTATACTACCAGTAATATTTATACTACCAACCTCCCAGCGCTAGATATAAATGTGAACAATTGACAAGCCTTCCATTTTTATTTCTCCCAAAATAAAATGTCCCATCACTTTTAACAACAGTTCAGATTTACATGCTTCCTCAAGCCCTTCTCCTCTGATCCCGATACCATCCCTGGGAGGGAGATAGCTCTGAGATGATTATCACCAGAATTTCAGAGCCAGAAAGGACTTCTGAACACACCTGGTTCCAACCCTCACCTGGGCAGGAATTCTCTCTATAACACTCCCCAGAAGCCTCTGCTTAAAGATCTCCACCTTCCTAGAAGCTATGGCCTTCTCAGCGCAGCCCAAGCTTACATTAATTTATTATAGCTGCTACATCCCACCCCTGGGTCATGCAGAGGCAGCTGTCCACTAAAACCTCTAGCTCTTTTACTGAACAGCTCCTGTATGGCTACTTCCCCCATCTCACACTTGTGGTGGTGATTTTTTGTACCCACTTGTAAGATTTTACATTTATCCCTATTGAATTCCATCTGTCAGCCTCACAAGATCCTTTTGGTTGCTGACTCAGTCAGTGCAGTCTAGTGCATTAGCTATCCCTCCTAACTTTGTGTTGTCTGCACGGGAATGGGAATGATCAAAGTCCCTACCTCACAGGGGTGTTGTGGGGATCAAATCAGGTAATACATGTATAGTGCTTTACAAATCTGAAATAAAAATAATATTCTATACATGTAAGTTGTATTATCATCCTTCTTAAAAAATTCTGACCATCCCCCCCAAATTGGACTCCTCCAAGAAAAATGACCCTCTTCCCCAAAAATGTCACTACCAAGTCACGCGTAGATCATCTCCAGACCTGGTGTCTCTCACTTAGTAAAGCCCAAGATATATAAGCTGAATAAATGAACAGACAGGAGTCTGCCTAACACTAAGTCTGCCTGCATCTCTCTTCCTCCTACTGATCAGTGAAGCAATACTAAAAACATCGAGGATTTTAAAAGATGAGGAGGTGTAGAAAGCACTAGGCATGAAATCCAAAGAGCGGAATCTGAACTCAGCTCCATTAGTTCCCTCCTAGCTGTGTGACCTTGAACAATCCATAGATGCATAGCAAGTTGAAGCTAAGAGACCATTGGGTCCAATGCAACCCACAAAGCATTTACGAAATGTGTCAGCCACTGTGCTAAGTGCTGAGGATATGGAAACAAAAGTTTAGAATGGTCTTTACCCTCAAAAAGCATACTCTTGGGACAGCTAGGTGGCACAGTAGATGGAGCACTGGCCCTGAAGTCAGGAGGACCTGAGTTCAAATCCGGCCTCAGATCAACCACTTGACACTTACTAGATGTGTGACCCTGGGCAAGTCACTTAACCCCAATTGCCTAAAAAAAAAAAAAGTACTCTCTAGTGACAGGATACAACATGTAAAAAGATAAGTATGTACATGATTATTTTAAGGAAGGCAAGAAAACCAATGAACAGGGGGAATCTGGGAAGGCTTCCTGTAAGAAGTGACACTAGACCTGAACCTTAAAGGAAGTTAGAGAGTCTAAGAGGAAGAAATCAGGTAGAGATGCATTCCAGATATTGGGACACAGCCTATTCAAAGGCAGGGAGATGGGAACTTGGAAACTGAATCCAGGGAATAGCCCAGTTTGGCAGAAATTTATTGAAAGAGTGGGAAACTAAGGCTCGGGGAGAAGTAATATAACCAAGACCATAGGAGCTTAAGTTTAGAACTGGGATGACTGTCACTCAGTGAAATTCAGTGACTTGTCCAGAGCACACATATAGCAAATATCAGAGGCAGAATTCAAACTCAGGTCTTCCTGACTCCCAGTCCAACACTCCATCCTTTATACCACACTGTTGCCAGATATCATAAGTGGTAGAGTCAGCATTCAAATGGTGTGCTACAATGGAAAAAGGATGTGGAATGGAGGGAGATGAGTTCAAATCTCACCTCTGCCATGTGCTACTCACCTGACCTTGTTAAACAAATCCCTTTAATCTCTTGAGTCCCGGTTTTCTATCCTGTAAAATAAGGGAGTTGAAGTAAATGGTATCTAAGGTCCGGTCCAGCTCTGAATCTGGGGTCCTACACTCTGCTATATAGCAAAAAGAAATCTTCATGCTGGATAAGGCCACCTTGCCCTTCCACTCTTTTTTCCTGTACTCCCATGTGTCAACACCACTCAAGACACCCTATGATGGCTGTGTTGACTGTGAACTCCCACATAATAAATATTCACAATTGCAGTATTTTGTCCCCGCAGCATCTTAGCATGGGATTCAGCTCAGGAATGAAACATGTGATGCTCCACATATATTTATCGCACATATATATTTCAAGACTCTCATGTTTACAATTGCAGACTCACAGAATGTCAGAGTTTGAAGGGATTGGTCCGTCCTGTGAATTTAAGCAATTTAAGCTGACCAGTGACACAGATGAGTTGGAAATCATGGAATCCACATGTCTTCAAGCTGGAAAGGATCCTGATGACCATTTAGTCCAACCCACACCTGATCAAGAATGCCCTCTATTCCATCCCTTACAAGTAACCATCCTGCCTCAGATTGAAGATCTCTAGAAAAAGGGCAGCTAGGTGGTGCAGTAGATAGAACACTGGGCTTGGAATCAGGAAGACCCATCCCTATGAGTTCAAATCCAGCCTCTGACACTAGCTGTGTAACCCTAGACAAGTCACTCAATTCTGGTTGCCTCAGTTTCCTCATCTGTAAAATGAGCAGGAGAAAGAAATGGCAGCCCACTCCAGCATCTTTGCCAAGAAAACCCCAAATGGGGTCACAAAGAGTTGGACATGATTGAAATAACTCAACAACAGGAAAAAAAGAACCCACTCTCTTCCCAAGCTGGTCCTTTCCAGATTTGGACAATTTTAAATGTTCAGAAGTTGATGTTGACATCAAGCCTAAGTCTGCCTCCCTAAAAGGTCCATGCACTGTCCCTGTTTCTGCCCTCTGAGGACAAGTAGAATCAATCTACCCCCTCTTCCAGGTGATGACTCTTGGCTTTTGAGTCAAGACAACTGGGTTGAAATACCAGCTTTACTAACCATGTGACCCTAAGTGAGTCATTTAACTAGTCAATCTCAGATTCCTCTTCTGTAAAATAGGGAAAATAACAACACCTCTCTCTCCCCGCCCCATACACACACACACACACACACTCCCCAGAGTTGTTGTAAGGATTGAATGAATTAGCTGTGTGACCATAGGTAAGTCACTTAACCTCTCTCAACTGTGGTTTCATCATCAGTAAAATGGCAGTAATGATGACCTCACTACTTTTCTCACAGGATTGTTGTGAACTGTAAAGTGTTACAGGAATATGAATTGTTGTTATAATTCCTCTCTAACCTTCCCTTCCCCATGATGCACACAGGTAGCATCCTACTGAGCCCTTCTACCATCCCTCCATCCTGACCCCCAAAGAACCTCCTGCTAGTGCCTCAGTCTTATAGGATCATAGGATTTAAAGCTGGAAGAGACCTTTGAGATCATCTAATCCAACCCCCCCATTTCACAGATGAGAAAACTGAGACTCAGAGAAGTTATTGACTTGCCCAAAATCACACAGATTCTCTGACTCCAGATATTGCCTGCAGGCCAAGCATGCCCCATTTCTTTAACCAGCACTCATCTACCATCTACCAGCTAGCATCTCCACCCCAGTTCTGCTCCCACCCTAAGCCAATGTAGCAGTGACTCCTCCTGCCTTACTCCATGCTCATTAAGGGCCAGAGTTACTTTTAGGTAAAGTAGGTTTTTCCCCCTGTAAGGCAAAGACTCTGGTAATTAACTCAGTATGAAAAGTTTTTTCTTTTAACGTCCTAAAAGTAACAGCCTCTGAAGGCTGTTGGTAGAAGGCAGTGACTGTTCCTTCTTTCAAACCCAAAGCCAGTTCTTTCCTATACCCAACCACTCATGTCAGCCCTTCATGCCAACTCGATTAATCTCCTTGCTGCCTTAGGATAAACTTTGAAGATCATCTTGCCCAATCCCCCACTTTACAGAGGGGGAAACTGAGGCCCACAGAGAACTGGTAGTAGGGACAGTCCTAGATCCTGGGCCTCCTGATTCCCATACATTTTCCCAAGATAACCCTTAGAAATGGAGAAGAGCTCACACAACACATGCCTTTGGACAGTGTATGAAATTGCATTTGTAACAAGCATCTCCACTATACATATGCACATGTGCCCATACCTGAATGTCAGGGGTCATAGCTGCCCCTCTGCTCTAGCAGAAAGACTATCCAGTGTGCACACAGCTTGAAGTCAGAATGAACAACATCCTGAGGTGGGCTGAAGGGAGCCTGCTCTGCTAGAAATAGCCCCAGGTTGGAAAGCAGAGGACCAGTTCTGGGGACTTGTCTCTGCCACCCACCTGTGTGCCCTCAGGCAAGTCCTTTCCCTTTCCTGATCTTCAGGTTCCTTATCTGGAAAATGAGGATGATAACACCTGCACGCCTGACTCAATGAGGTGAGGAAGGAAGGAAGGAAGGAAGGAAGGAAGGAAGGTAGGAAGAAAGAAAGGAAGGATTTTCTATGCAAGTATGGTGCTAAGTGCTTTACAAATGTTTCATTTGATTCTCACAACAACCCTGGGAGGCAGACATTATTATCCCCATTTTATAGTTGAGGAAACTAAGACAGAGCTTAAATGACTTGCCCAGAGTCACACGGCTAGTAAGTGTCTGAAGCTGGATTTGAACTCACTGTCCTAATACTCTATCCACTTTGTCACCTAGCTGCCCATATTGGAAGGTGCTTTGGAAATATTAAGACATTATAGAAATAGGAATTCTTGTTATTGATATTGTCAATGTTATTGTTGTTTTCTGAAACATCAGAGGTCTGTGCCATCCTAACCCGTCAGCTCCTACTGAAATCACTGGGGAGCTGCAACAAGAGAAGTTAAAAATAGTGATTACGTGTTTGGTGTCGTTTTTCTTTTCCCTTTAAAAAAAAAAAGCTGAAATATTTATCCTCTCAGCTTCCTTGGGTGTGTTTCAAATGCTACTTGAGGAAAGTCGGGGAGCTGCTTTCCGCATCCAGCCAGGCAGCTGGACAGCTAATGCTAAAGGGCAGCTATAGTTCAGTCCTGTTTGATCTGCCAAAGGCGGAAGACGTGGCTGCCGCTGGGCAGCTGTATCATTTGCACTTAGGAAAACAGACGGGAAAGCATGCGAAAGCCAAACAGAGCACCCTGGATAGACAGCCCTTTGTCAGGATGGGCAGGAAAGGGGGACCACAAACTCAAAACAGATCATAGAGCCAGAACCGGGAGAGAAGCTAAGGGATCTCTAATCCAACCTTCTCACTTTACAGATAAAGAAACTGAGGCCCCTTGAGATAAAGTGGCTTACTCAGGGTCATACAGCTAGTAAGTGTCAAAGGTAGAATTTGAACCCAAGTGCTTCTAACTCCGAGGCCAGGATTCTCTTTGCCCCATAAGATTTCAAGTGCTCATTTTCTCCTATTTTTCAGTTGAATGTTTTGGAAATGCAGACATATCATGGGGTCATGGGTTTGGACCTGGAAGGCTAGATCAGTTAACCTAGGCCCCTTATTTTACAGATAGGGAAGATGAAACCCCAAAGTGAAATTATTCTTCAAGGTCAAGGTGAAAATCATAGACTTTCCATGCAAGAAGGAAGAAAAGGAAGCACCAAAGACAGCCTTTACCAGAGCAGGAATCCTCTCGGTGCCTGTGATGAGTAGTCACCCAGCCTCCAGGGATGAGGAAGCTTGCTACCTCCCAAGGAAGCCCACCCCACCTTGAGATAACTCTGGCTGCTAGGAAGTGTTCATCATAACCCGCCCTCCTGTAACCTCTGCCTATGGCTCCTAATTCTGTCCTCTGGGTCTAGGCAGAACACATGTACTACTTCTTTACAAAACAACCCTCACCATATTTGAAGATAGCAATTAGGTTCCCCTTTCCTCCTCACCCCACCCCCATGTGTTTTCTTCTCTTGGCTAAACATGCCGAATTCATTCCATTATTAATACTCATGTGGACAGATCTCTAATGCACCCTCACCACCCGTTCTAATCGCATTCCAATTTATCATCATTCTTCCTAAAATGTGACCCAAAGAACTTAATGCTATACTCCAAATGCAGGGCAGAGGACAGAAAGCTTATCACTTCACTCTGGATACTAAACTTTTATGAATGAAGGCTAAGATAAAATAAGTTAAATCTGACTATCTTGTCACTCTACTAATTTCATATTGAACCTGTGGTCTGCTAAGACTCCGCAGTTATTATCAACATGAAATATCATCTAACTAGCAGCACCATCTTATGCTAGTACAGTTTTTTTTAACCCAGGTGAAATAATCCTTTACATTGATCTCCAACCAACACTGTTTAAAACGTAATTAATTGCCTCTGCCTCTGGAAGTTTCCTGGAGTAGGCGAGTGCCCCATGGAGGTGGCTGTCCCAAAGCACAAGAAGCATTGTTTTCCACGAGCTGTGTGCACAGTAGTTATGAGTTAGGCCCTATTCCTTCTGTAGTCCAGCTCCAAGAAAATTGCAAGTTGAAAAAAAACATAATTAATCAATTACAACCAAATCCCATCATCAATGGAATTCCAATTGCCAACATATAACATGTGTCTCCTTGTCCTTATGACATGAGCTGCCCAAAACATTATTTTGCTTATAGCATATCTGTGTTCACAGACGAATGATGCTGGATAGGATCTGTCTATATATAATCCAATCCAACAAGCATTTATTAAATACCAAGTTTGTGCAGGGTGATGTGCTGAGCACTAGGGATACAAAGAAAAGTTCAAAAATAGTCCCTATCCTCATGGAATTTGTATTTTACTGGGGATGTAAGGGGATATTATATATGGATAGATCAATGCATACATAAAGGGGAAGTAGGAAAGAACTCATGGAGAGGATCCTGACCTGAGCATGGAAGGATGCAAAAGATTCTAAGAAAGGAAGGAAGGAAAACATCCCAGGCACATTGTAGCCAGGCTGCTGCTTCACCTTTCAGATCTGATCTCTAACAACCATATAGGAGAGTAGCTAAGCTGCTCAACTCTGAGCTCCTTGGGACCATGCTTTTTCCCACCTTCCCTTTTCTACGCTATGTGTAAGGAGTGGCTTTCCCTCTCCATCCCATTTGGAAAGTACATGTTAGTCAACTGTCCTGTTGTTCTACTCACCATCCCTAGGACTTTTCAGGCCAAAACAGCTTTCTCTGGTGACCATTCTACAATATGTAGATGTCTCCTTATTAGAATATAAGAACCTAGAGAACAAGAAATCTTACTTTTTGTGTTTGCATATCCAAGCCTTAGCTTAGTACCTGGGACATAATAAGGTTTAATAAATGCTTTTTTCATCATTAACTCATCCATTCATTCAATCATTCACTCATTCACAAGGTCAACCAGTGCAAAGGCAGAAGCTGGAAAAAGAATGTTGCATTTAGGGCATTCCACTCTGGCTAGCATGTAGAGTATCTGGAGGGGAATTAAGTGAAATAAGGTTAGAAAGGCAAGCTGAAATGAGATTGGGAAAAGATGTTATGTTATTTTATGATAAATGCCAAGCCATAGAGTTTGTATTTCATCATTGAAGCAATAGGGAGCTAGTGAAGGTTATTGAGCAGGGTTAGTCACGTGGACAGATTCGTGCCTTAGGATGATGATCTTAGCAATTTTATGATGCATTAGTTTGGAGAAAGATTTGAAGACTGGAAATCCAATTAGGAGGCAGTTGCAATAATCCAGGAGAAAGGTGATGAGGCCTGATCTAGGGTAGTGGTTAGGCAAGGGAAGAGAATGAAAGGGGTGTGATGTGAGATATGTTGTTTTAGCAAGATGAGTTTCTGAAGCCCCCATGTAATGATTCCTCTGGAAAGCCAAGTGACTCACACTTGTAATATGATAAATCTGTGACTCGTAGAGTCTCTAAAACTGGGTCG
This sequence comes from Vombatus ursinus, assembly GCF_900497805.2. Lineage (NCBI taxonomy): Eukaryota > Metazoa > Chordata > Mammalia > Diprotodontia > Vombatidae > Vombatus > Vombatus ursinus. Next base: position 6,698 of record NW_020945117.1, on the reverse strand, counting down.
GGGGCAGAGAGGGAGATCTCAGCAGAAACACTCTCACTCATAAAACTAATTAGGCTTTTTAGGTGGTGCTTGGATAGCACCTAAGACCTAGGTCCCAACAACTTTACTTTCTATGACTGGGATCCTGTCCTGCCCTCACTTCCAATCATCCTTCCAGAGGAAACATACAGCAGCAATAACACCAGGCTTGGAGTCAAGAGATATGAATTTGGATCCTAACTCAGATATTTACAGGCTGTGTGATCTTGGGCAAGTCATTTGCCCTCACTGAGTCTCAACTTCTTTTTCTGTAAGATGAGGAATTACATCACTTGTACTACACCTCACAGACTGTTTATAAGGGAAGTAAGAGAAAAATGATCATTATCATAATAATATGAGTGAGGAGACTAGAGTCTTACCCCTGTACCTCATTGTGGCTGGGAGACCTTGGGTTATTGAAGGTTGGGCCAGCAGAGTGCAACTTCTCACAGGTTCTACCTTTCCTACTGGAAAGGTTTCCAAGATAAGCCCAGTGATGGGCTGAGTGCTGGTTGACACTGGAAGAGTTTAGGTTATAGAACAGTTACATGATGGAGAGAAGCCACACTGGTCAAATTATAGAACCTTAATGAGTGCCATTGAGAGGCAACATGGTGCAGTGGATAGAAAGTTGGCCTTGGATCCAAAAAAAAAAAAAACCTGGGTTCAAGTCCCACTGCTAACACATGCTAAATATGAGACTCCTAGGCAAGTTGCTTAAACATCCTAGTGCTCTAGGCAAATGTACAAGTTTCAGAGAAGGTGACAACCTGCATTGACAGAGTCCAGTCTTTATTTCCTTATCCAGGAGTTCTATCAATGAAATCCAGGTCCAGTCTCCATCCCTATCCCTATTATCATTGGCTAGGACTCCACCATTGGCCTCATCCCAAATAGGCTGCAATCCAGGCCATGCTGGAAGCCTTCCTTCTTCCAGCTGGCATCCTAGCAGGAGTACAGGTTTATATTTTAGCTCCCCGCCCAGTACTATTCTCCATCAGCTGCCTTCCACAAAGCATGCTTCTTACTTTCCATTACCTCGATGCATGGTTTATCCTTGAAATGCTACATGTCATAGGGTAAGGGCATCTTCACTCAGAAAGTGAAGCCCTTATCAACAGAAGTGGTGACTTCCATCATGGGCTGAGCTGGCTGAGGCAAGGACTGTGTACCTGATTCTTTCTTTGTGAGCAGGTTTTCTACTGGGTCCAGCCTTGGTCATGAGAAGCCATGATGGAGCCTCTGTACCCAGAGGCTGTGGGAGAACAATTTGGCAAGCTATGAATTACACAAAAGCAGAAAGATTAAATGAAGAAAATCTGTCTGAACACTTTCTATGCTCAAAGCAGGACCAATAAGATGTGCCCTGGGCAGTTTTTTCCAAATGAATCCTTCTTTCCCTACCCAAGGATTTAGCCCACAGCACTTTCCAAGCACAAAGGCACTGAAGTCATTTGGGCAGATGAGAAGTCCGCTTGTTCCTGCAATGCCCCAGTGCAGCCCAGCCTTTCATGGTCATGAGGAGAGAGATGCTCTGAGACAGAGATATGGAGAGACATGTTCACAGAGACAGAGGGAGATGCTCACAGGTAGAGGCAGAGAAATATTCATAGACAAATAGAAAACACTCACAGACAGGAAGACAGGTAAGAGACATGCTTAGAGGCAAAGAGAGGTGCTCACAGAGAGGCAAAAGCAGAGAGAAAGACCCATAGACACAAATGGATAGAGATGCTCATCAAAAGAGGTGCTACAGGCAGAGACAGAGAGATGCAGAAAAGGAGAGATAGATAGACAGAAAGATACTGAGGGACTTTGACTCATAGATGTTCACACAGAATGGTACTGAGAAAGGAGGAGGAAGAGGAGAAGAAGGAGGAAAGAATCAAGGACAGAGGGAAATGCTCACAGACACAGAAAGACTGGTGCTCAGAGACAAATATGGGGAGATGCTCCCAGAGACTTTGACTCATAGATGTCCACACAGAATGATGCTGAGAAAGAAAGAGGAAGAGGAAGAAGTGAGAGTTTGTGTGTCAAGGACAGAGAGAAATGTTCACAAACACAGAGAGAGGAGTTCTCAAAGATAAATATGGGGAGATGGTCACAGAGATTCACACACAGATGCCCACCCAGAGTGGCACCCAGACAGAGAGATGCTCAAAGACAACAGAAAAATGTTCATAGACAAAGTGAGATGAACATAGAGAGAGTGGCTCCCAAACAGAGACAGAGAGAGAGATGCTTAAAGACAGAGAGGAAGGAACTCACCGACAGAAAGAAGTAGAGAGAAAGGCTCATAAACAAAGACTCAGACAAAATGACAGCTATAGATTCACACAGATATGCCGACAGAGACAAGGAGATGCTCAAGAAAAGGGTACTGGAAGACAAATGCAAACACAGATGCTCAGAATGACTCTCACCCAGAGAAAGATGGAACCCTAATATACACACTTGTATTCTCACATAGAGAATGATTAAATGGAGGCCAAAAAAGAGGCCTATGTAGTGAAATGATCATATATAGAGACCTTTGTTCATGGACAGAAATACAGAAATTATTAAGGACAAAGAGAAATGTTGTAAGGGTCTGTGTCCTAGAATACAGTCCCCAAGCCTAAATTCTGACTTGCTGATTAGATCCATTTCTTTTTTATTTTAGTATTTTATTTTTCCAATTACATGAAAAACAATTTTTAGCATTTGCTTTTTAAAATTTTGAGCTTCAAATTCTCTCCCTTCCTTCCTTTCCTCCTCCCTGAGAAGGCAAGCAATTTGATATAGATTATACATGTGCAGTCATGCAAACCTTATTTCCATATTAGCCATGTTGAGAAAGAAAACACAGACCAAAAAAACCTCAAAAAGCAAGAAAAATAAAGAAAATAAAAATTTATATGCTTTGATCATCAGTTCTTTCTCTGGAGGTGGAGATTATATCCATTTCTTGAAGGCTTCCAGTAGAAAGCAAGTTCCTTGAGGTCAGGGACTTATTCATTCTCTTCTTTCTATCCCTAGCCCCTATCCTTGTGTGAGGTGTATACTAGGGTTTGGGACATGTTTGTCAAGTTGAGACCCCAATTTCTCTGGACTGATCCAAGGGCATCTTGCCCGTGACCACAAGACTTCCTCTTGCTCTCATTTTGATCATTTCTTGATCTTTGGTGCCTGACTCAAGGTATGGAGAGCCCCTGGCCTTCTTGTTCCATGGTATGTTTGTCTTCCTGTACTCAGAGATCAGGGCAGTTAGGTGGCACAGAGATAGAACACCGGGGCTGGAGTTAGGAAGACCTGAATTCAAATTCAGTCTCAGACACTTACTAGTTGTGTGACCCTGGGCAAGTCACTTCACTCTGTTTGCCTCAGTTTCCTCATCTGTAAAATGATCTGGAGAAGGAAATGGGAAACCACTCCAGTATCTTTGCCAAGAAAACCCCAAATGGGATCAAGAAGACTCAGACACAACTGAAATGACTGAACAATAACAACTCAGGTATCAGCAACACTTAATCCTTGATTTCCTATCATCTACATTGCCTGCACATAGGCAGCCTTTCCCCTCTTCCCCTCCCTCCCTCCCTTTCTAGTTCTCCTATGTGTTATGTTTCCTCTTACAAAAATGTAAGCTTCTTGAGGGCAGAGATTATCTTATTTGTTTGCATTTATCCCCAATGCTTAGAGCAGTGCCTGTCACATACTAAGTGTTTTTTAAACCCTTTATCTACCTATTGGTCTTGCAGGTGTGATAGCCTGATGTAGTTTCAGCAACCACTTCCTCTTTCTTTCTTTCCCTGCCACCAGACACTCCAGACCAAAAGACATCATTCTCTAGGTTTCATTCATAAGGAGAAGGAGTAGTCATCAAAATAACAAGGATAAGATTGCAGAAAATCAGAAGAATACGTGGAGGGCTCTATAGATCATGGGTTGGAAGATGGTGACACCATGGCCAGGGAAGTGGCAAAACTGGGAGCTGCCAACTAGGTCAGCATCCTGGTGTACAGAGTGGGTACATAATGGAGAGACTTAAGGGTGAAATAAGAAACCCTATCGCTGTTAGTTAATGGACTGGCCACTACCATGGAGACTTGGGGTAGAGGCCATCGCTCATAGACCATTGGAACTCAGAGCCAGCTAGGGTTCAAGAAGGGCACCCATTGTCTGCATGCTCCCATTCAGAGATACTCTCCTAGATGAACCCATAGAGAGGCAGACACCCCCAAGACACAGATGCTTAGAGACACAGAAAACCCCCCACTGAGATTGCAGTGTTGGGCTGTCAGACAGAAACAGAATCATAGGATTCATAGGCCTACAGTCTCAGAGGTACAAGAGAGCCCCAAAACCCATTTAGTCCAGCTCTCTCATTTTTCAGATGAGGAAATTCATGACTAGAGAAGGGATTTTTGTCAAAGATCACACACATGTGACAGAGCTAAGATTTGAATGCATGCCCTCTGATTCTAAAGTGCTCTTTCCTCTCTCCCACCTTAGTTAAATCAGAGAAGTCAGTCAATAAGCATTTATTAAGCACCTTCTATATGCTAGGCACTGGGCTAAATGTTAGCATACACAGAAAGGCAAAAACACAGCCACTTCATTCAAGGAGTTCACATTCTAATAGGAGAGACAAAATGCAAATAATGAGGTATCTGCAAGTTATATATAGTGTAAATGAAAGATTATCTCAGAAGGCAGGCACAGGAAGGGAAGGGAGGGAGGGAAGGGAAAGGGAAGGAAGGGAAAGGGAAGGAAGGGAAAGGGAAAGGCAGGTTAGGGCAAGGCAGGCAAGGGCAGGGCAGGGAAGGGGAGGGAAGAGGCTGAGGAATGTGCTAAGCATTTTACATATATTGTCTCATTTGATCCTCACAACAACCTGAAAGGCAGGTGCTATTATTATCCCTGTTTTACAGCTGAGGAAACTGAGGCAAGCAGAGGTTAAGTGACTTATCCAGGGTCATACAATTAGCAAATGTCTGAAGTCAGATTTGGACTCAGGTCTTTCTGACTTCAGGCCCAGTGCTCTACCTACATTCAGTCTTCGGGCACCCAGCCTAGGTTCTTCCACTTCTATCTATGTGATTTTGACATGATCAAGGTGCCCTAGGCCTCAGTTTCCTCATCTATAAAACAAGAAGGTTGGACTAGTTGGCCTCTGAAAGTCCTGTCAAGCTCTAGCTCTGTGATGTATGATCCCGTGACATTCTCCCTAATGACGTCATAGACCATTTAGTCCAGTCTCTATGTGGTCAAAATTGCCAGCAGCATCATCCCCCTACGTCCAATTGAACTCTCTCTCTCTCTCTGTCTCTGTCTCTCTCTCTCTGTCTCTCTCTCTGTCTCTCTCTGTCTCTCTCTCTCTCTCTCTCTCTGTCTCTCTCTCTCTCTCTCTCCTTCCAATTGCTCCTACTTCTGCTCTCTGGGGCCCGGTAAAAGAAATCTAATCCTTCTTCCATATGACAACCCTTGAAATACTTGAAAACAGCTATCATACCCCCACTAAGTCTTCTCTTCTCCAGGCTAAACATCCCCAGTCCCTTCAACTGATCTCTTGACTCTGAAACTGCTTACAGGAATAGTCTGGCTCATACCGTTACTCTGCCTTTCCTGACACGAGCCCCTCTTGCCCTAGACTTTTTTTTACACTAAACTTTCTCTGAATTCACCTGATTTTTCCATCTCCTTTATATTCTTTATGGCAACGGAGAAATAATCACAGCCTCTCAGTGCAGGGTGATGGGAGTGTGTGATATTAACTGTAAATCAGGCAGAAATTGGTGGAAGGGGAAGGGTTTGATGAGGTGCAGAGACATTATATCATTTTAAAGCACTTTCCTAGTCTCTAGTAATCCCCATGTAAAGCAAAGGCAGACAAACGTGCCTCTTCCTCAGGAAGGTTTCCATTATGATGCAGAGAGAATACTCCAGTAGCTCACAGGGCTCAGGTGGATTTCCAGTGAGCTCCTGGGGTGGGGAGGAAGTAGGAAATAGTAGGCTCAGGGGCAGAACATGCCAATCCTGTGTGGCCAGAGCTCCCTAGGAGGACTGGACTCTCCAGCCAGGATCCAGGCTCAGTGGGTTTACCTACCTGTGGGCTTCTTCCATATACACAGATCTTCACATTGTGTGTTGATATCTTGACTTATTTACCCCCCTCCCACCCCTGACACCTACTCTGTACTCTATCACTCCTATTTTTGTGTACACATGGCCTTTATGAGTTACTATATCAAAATAATAATAATAATAATAAACATCCTTTGGGACAACCCTTTGACCATTAACATTTTTGCACTTAGCAAAGTAGTTCTTGCCACAAAGCCCCATGGCCAGTCACTGGGACCATACTAGAAGCATTGCCAGTCAGGGTCTATCTACCAAGAAATGATATTTTGAGAGTTCTAGGTTCGCTTTCACGATGAAACAGCAGAGGATATCAACAGTAGAGGAATCATGGAATCCCAGAATCTCAGATCTGGGAGGGACCTCAGAGGTCATAACCTTCCCTTCACACAGCCTTCCTGGCACATGGTAACCCTTTCTCCACTTGGAGACTCTTCCCTCTAATGAAGGGAAACTCTACACAACATACCTAAAGCTCCCTTTTAGCAAAGAAATAAAGTCTCTCTCTCTCTCTCTCTCTCTCTCTCTCTCTCTCTCTCTCTCTCTCTCTC